>NC_143484.1:57496333-57816213 GCF_027475165.1 Benincasa hispida | reverse complement strand
AGAGGAGCAAAATTAACATTATATGATAAAACATGTTGGCAAGGTACTTGTCACGTAACAAATAACTACCTTTCCATTTCTTGCTCGAACAGAAACATGAGATAGAACATCTGGCATATCAGGCGTCAACACTGCAACAGTACCATCTGGAATTTCTTCCTCACCTTTTACTCGGTTAGCAACTAGAATTGTTGGCTTCTCATATGATTTGTTCTGAACAGCAAGCAACTCATCCACGACGACTACATAACCAACAGCTTCAACTGGGCTAATAATCTGCCAGCTGTTACATGGGCAGGCAAAATTGTATTACAAGGGTATCAGAGCAGACAAGTAGCACTAATACATGCATGCTGCAGTAATATTTTATCCAATTTCCACTTCATTTAGCTGTATTCAACTGCTGTTAATCAACTAAGGGTGTGTTTGGAATGCATTTTCAAGTATTTAATCTAAAAAATAAGTCATTTTGAAAAAAATTGGAGTGTATGGTAACCACTCAAAATAGTTTTTTTAAGTATATTTTCAACTAATTTTGTCAAAAGTGTTTAAATAAAAATGAGGTTTTTGAAAAACATTTTTTTCTCAAGTCAATCCAAACGGGCCCTAAATTAACCATTTTTCTCTAGAAAGTCCGAACAGGAAATAGTGTGCAACTCAACCTCCCAAGGTTAGCAGTTGTCCGCAAAACAGGATCCAGTCTATTTAGAAGTGAGGATAAAGAGGAAGCTGATCCAGAACGGATGATTTCTTCGGTAAATATGTCAACCTGCAAAATCAAACTATGAGGAAAAATCTAAAATCCTCGCAATATAAAACAGCACGTTATAATTGCAACATGTAAGAACATACAGCCCATTGCTCTACTCCAAGCAGTGACCCCAAGTACTCTGCAGATGGCTGCAGGATGTGGTGGTATGCCTCTGCCTTGTTTGCAAGTGCAAGGCGGGTTCTATCAAGCACAGACTTCGCATATAATGCCCAATGATCGTTTTTACTTCTTGTGAGGTTCAATGCAAGATCCCATCCCTTTGAAAAGAACAAAACAAATATTACAACTAGAGTTTTTCTACACTTATACTGGAAATTGATGTTCTCATTCTCAACCTTCAATCAAAAGGCTGAACTACAAGAACCGAAACTTTAGACTATAATGTAGCAAGTTCGGGGGCTAATCGTTTGTTCAAGAATTCAACTTCTGGGTTTCAATTCTCTATTTTTATTAATATTACCTTCAAGCTGTAGATGAGATCCTCATTATCATCTGATGACAGTGCAAGATTTTCCAGAATGAGAGTGATGAAGTACATAATTTTCTGCATAGATTACCAACAATATATCTAATTGCAAGAAAGTACGATCAAATGCAGGACAATGAAGATTTTTTACTGTTTAAGTTCACGTGCTAGCTCAGAAAGAAGCAATACCTCCGGTCCTGCAGTATTTAGTTCCTCGTATCCCCTCTCAACAGCAGTCCTAACAGCAGAATCAAGGGCAATATCCAAAAATAAGAGATCCCTCAGACGGTCTCGAGGCTTAAGAAGCAAAGGACGTAGCTCTTGCCGAGCTTCAAGCAAGCCCTGCATTTAAGCAATTAGGTAAAGCACATTTTGTAAAATAAAAGGTGGTCATAAAATTGATAGTGAAGTAAAGAACGTGCTCAATGAAGAAATTCATGATACCTCAAGAAGTGGTTCAACATTCTTGATTTCAATATGTTCTAAAACAAATTGCAGCAAATCCTGTTTCAAAAACACTGCCGGATCAAATACTAGTCATGTGATATAACAAGTAAAAATTAAGATAAAGTAGATAACATTAACATCTCATAATTGGGCTAACGCTAATAAGATATTATTATAGATCCACCTGTGAGAAGTGAGTAGCCTTAACGCATATGTTAGCAGGGAAGCACAAGGGCTATTCCCAACCTTGTCGAGGGAGATGTCAACCATCTCTCCTTAAATCAAACATTAATCTGAAATTATGATTGTAAATTGAAATAAAAGTTGAAAGCATTACCGGTAATCCAGACGGTAAACCAGAAATAGGATTTATCTGCACCCCAACCATGAAGCCTTGACCCTGAAAATATTGACGTTCTTTGTAATAGTTGGACATAAAGGCTATCATAAATAAAATTCTCAGCAAATTCTACCTCAGATCTGTAGCCTAAGCAGTTTTGAATTGCAGATTCTAGATCTGCACCTGAATGAACTGCCTGCATTTTAACCAGATCTAATTAGAATAAAAAATATCATAATCTCAACATTATCATTAGCGCCGATTAAAAATAAGACACGAGCAGAGTGAATCTTTACAGTGTTAGAGTGCATATGAGGACAAAATCTCACATCAATTATATAAGCGTGAAGTTTTCGTATTTCCATTGAATAAAATGCAAAGCTTAGGGTTGAGATGGTTAGAAAACAACCTTCAGTGTTCTCATGTAGTTTCCTAGATCCCGCAAAAGACCATCCTTCTGGTCTCCCCTAAAATTTGGCTCAGAATGGATTGCACGATCATAGCTTAGAAGTCGTTCTTTTGTGATTCCATTATCATTCAAAGTTTTCCAGTAAACGTCAATATCAAAGTCACTATTAATGTAATCGATTAATGCCTGCAATTAAATAGAATGAGGTAAGTTCTGAATGATATGCAGCACTAAGGAAGGCCAGGACAACTCATAGAACTCCAAATTACCTGACAGATAACTACATCATCAGGGCTAGTATTATTGTGCAATTTCTGATGCCATTCTTCCATCATTCCTCCTTTGCAATCATTGTTCCTCTAAATATCAACCAGTACATAGTCACAACTTTACGAGAGTCATTTAACGATAAAGGAAACCAAAAGAATAAAACACCGAGAGAAATGATAATCTAATTCTAGCACCTGAATGACTAAAATTTCATCCCGAATTCTCTGTCCAACATCTCCTTCACCACCCCTTCCAACCGTAGACATAATCATTCGTAAAAGCTCCCTATATTGTGGATGGCTTGCATAAATACCCTCTAACAAATCTGTGAGTCTGTCTTGTGCTTTACTGATTTCACTGCAACAAGAGGGAGAAAAAAAAAATCAAACATATGATTCAAAGGACTGCAAGAGCAAACCCATACGGAGAAACCGTTGTTCTGCTTGGGAACAAAAAGTGAGCATAATAGCTAACAAAAGTAAGATGTGGATTGCATGCAAGCCACTATTGGATCAATGAGTCAGATTAAATGAATTGTTCATAAAATAAAATATCCCAAAGCTAAAGGAAAGCACATTAGTGATTTACCGTGGTTTCACATTATAATTTTTATTCCATATAAGCTGCCTTGTTGCCATAAATCTCATCCACACCAAGATCCCTGCAAGTCCCAATTCACCAGCATCTTTAGCTTGATCCATCAAGTCAGCTGCAATGTTAAATCTGAGCAAAAGAATAAGTGAGACCACACTGTAAGAAAATTTTAAAATATAGTATTTCACAAGCAATATAGACAAGGGAGGGGGGAGCCCCCGAAAACTTTACCCATTCTTCATTCCACTGAAGCTTTGACTCACAAACAAAGTTTGTTAAAAAGGATAAAATGAAATTAGGCCAATCATTGCTTATCCCTCATGCTCTCCCTCACAAATAGCTTAAAACTTACAAAGTTCTATATATTTATGAGGAAAAATGAAAAAAGAGAAACTCATGGATCATCCGAAGAAGAATTGTGAAAGAAAGTATATGACATCACCATTCATAGGCAGCAAATGAAAAAACATGTGCAAAAGCTCTAACAATTATAACATTTGTTTCCTATTAGCTTCTAAAATACTGAAAGAATGGAAAAAAGTGCATTGTATTTATGTTTTAACTTTTAGGAAATAAAAAGCAAAAAATGTAGTACATTGAAAACGTTGATGAACGTGTTGTACATTGAAAATGTTGATGAACAGACAACTCATGGAAATATGAGATTCCTGCTTTTTGTGAAAATTACATGATTTGGCTAGAAGAAATAAAGTAAACTAGTTTATTATTAGGCTAAAGTTGTAAGAATATATGTCAGATTTGCCATAACTATATTACACAGGGACCTTGCTTTCAAGCTTTTGTAATTGTCAATGCTTGAGACACACAAACATTTGTCCAGGAGATTCATCCTAGTCTCATGACAAAGATTTTCCAACTCCATTATCCCATAAAAATTAATTTTCATAAACAAAGCTTTTGCAGTTCACTCTTGGCATTAATTGTCAATTATAATGATGGGACAACAAAAGGGGGGAAAAAGAAGAAGAAGAAGGGTCAACTGGCTCCCGACGCATAATTCACAGAACCATGCTGATTTCTCTCTCCCAATTTGCATCGCTAGCATAGGGCGCCAGGAAGCTATCATCACGAAACTACCAAAAAGGAGCCAGTAGTAACTCTCATGAACATTACGCTCAAGTAAAACATAACTGCAGGCTCCAATTTTTTACACCACAAAGACGTACAAGAAGATATTTTGTAATTACGTAAAGACAGCTCAGTCAGACGAAAGTCATTCGAGAATCAAGATTACTGACCGATGCATGAAGGACTTTTGTGCTTCACTCTCCAGTTCTGCAATATTATCCAACAATGACTTTGCAGTACCTTTGCCACCCTCGGTATCCTTAATAAGGAGCCTCTCTCAGTCATTAATGTGGCAAATTGAGAGAAAAAAAAGATATAGCATAGGAAAAGGTGTAAACCACATTACAATAAAGACAAAATATCACCTTTCGCACTTTCTTTGGTTGGATGGCAAAGGCGACATAAAAATCTGACGAGCCTTTGTTCTTGATCCAATTTCCAGAAGACTGAAGAACAAATGGCATTCCCACAAAACCTTCCTCTTCGATTAAGATTTCTAGATATTGGACCTATAGCATGAGTTGTTGCAAGACCAAGCCACTGAGCATGTATTTGAAGTTTTAACTACAGAAGTCAAAACTCATAGATTGAAGAGGTAAACTAAAAAGGGCACCCATTCTTATCTTTACCTTTAGAGTGGAACCATCAGCGTTGAATATGAATTGTGTTTCAGCTGCCTGGCTCAATGGTATTGAACCCCGTGGAAGTACATCAGGAGGTGGAGTCTGAAAAGGCGGAATTACATAAATTTCCTCTGCGGAAAATATGCATTCGGGTATGTATACCTTATCTTGGAAAAAACAAAAATTTTAGAATATTACCAGCCACTCGCCCACATTTGTTCTAGACAAACCCCAGTGAAGAGTAACAGGCTCCTGTAAATCTGTAGCCAAATAAATCTTTGTCTTGCTAGCATTTTTTGTTACAAGCACCTAACGAAATAAAGTGGATTAGAAAAAATAAAGTAGCCTTGTGAAATAGGTGCTAAAATAACTCCATTTTCCTACCAGAAGATCCTTATCACCAAGCTTGTAGATGATTTTGTTTATAACATCACCACCATCCTGTTCCTCCTTTATCTTTGCAAATTTCTCAACTTCTGTCAAGGCTTTTGGTTTGGCTGTATATGTTTCCTCTATAGGTTGAGAAGCATATCTATTTACAAGTTGCACCAAGTCCCTCTTTTTGCGCTGAATTTTATCTACCCTAAAGTATTTTTTATCCTGCAACTGCTTTGCTACTTTAGTTTTAATTTCTCCTTTGGTAATCTTCTTCCGAATCTCATCAATAGTAGCACCTTTAGTTAGTTCTGATAGCAACTCTTTCTTTGCTTCTTCAAATTCCCTCTGTAAAGAATGAAAGGGAACAAACAAGTAAATTATGTAATGAAATAGCATATCAGTGGATGTATAGAAGGTATTTGGTATTTAGCGGGAGGGAGAGAATAAAAAATCCCACACATAAACAGCTTATATGCATTGATGGCTGAAAGGGTATTTGAAATTACAAGTTGCTGCTCAGCAGAGTAATTGGGTTTCCCTGCTTTCTCCCAACGTATAAAAGCTTGAATTTGAACAAGTTCGTCAGGAATTGTCTTGTCTTTGGGAGTGGATAGCTCCACTGTTTCACTGCCATCATTTTTTTTGGTCAGTCTAGCTCTGAGATCTTGTAGGGTAGCACCCCTGGTTAATTCCTGCAATAACTCAGCTCGGGCTGCTTCATACTCCTCCTATAATAAAATAAGATTTTGTTAAAATAGATAATAAAGATCATCTAGCAACCTCTATTCAACGGTTAGCAGAAGATATCTCAAAGCAGATGGTTTTGGTGGAGCTTTTATAGATGAATTACCTAATTTTGGAAAAATTATACCCCAGAAAATAATAGGAAATAACAATGTAGCTCAATACGACCTATGAATATATTTAAACTTCCCGAAAATCCTTTCTACCTTAATGTTAAACTCTGGTTATTTGTAATAAAGAGAAGTTAAATAAACTAATAAAGAGAAGTTAAAATAAACATGTGTTATTTAAAATTAGAATAAATGGAGCGAACTAGAATAAGGAATGTAGAAATTCCCGAGACAATCCATTAAATGGAACAGAAGTAAATTGAAAAATGGAAGAGAATTCATCCGTGCCTGCTCCTGTTGTGGAGTATACATCTGTCTTCCCTTTCTTTCCCATCTCAAATATGCTTGAATTTGTACAAGTTCTTCGGGAACTGAAACATCTGAAATTAACTTTTCTTTCACGGGTAACGTAATATGAAAGTTTTTGTCATTGTTCTTGTACCTGGGAATCAAAAGTTTAAGAAGCAAAAAAACAAGACCTGCAAATTAGCGCTCTTGCTTCAATTATCTTTTAAAAACAAAGTCAATAAGAAGTCATACCATTTATTATGAGCTTCATCAAGTAAAAGAAACTCTATTGCTTCTATTGCAGGGTCATCAACCTCAATTGTTAGGGTAGAATTGGAACCAGACTACCAGAAGAAAGGTACGAGGAAAATAATAAACAACATTCGGTTATCTGGTAGAATAAGCTAAAGGATCTACTGATACTCTTTCAAAATTTGCAGGACTTACTTTCAGAAAAGGAGTTCTAAGAGCTCTGTTCTTATATACTTGAGTTCCATCTGGGCAATGTGATGGAAGCGCCCATTTCCTGAAAACATTGAAAATTACACTAATAAGGATTAAAGGCACGTGAATAAAATATGTACTATAGAATATTATATGATGACGAAGAATGATAAAGAAGAAAGGATCACTATGTCCGCAACTCAGCTTACTCTTTTCTATCATGTATTGCACCCCAATGAAGAAGAAGAGAGCCACCAATGTTTGTGACCAGGATATTTACACGTCTAATGGAACCTGAAGTAGGGGCACTAACATCAACCTGTTGAATTTAGTACAGATTAATTTAGTGCAAATGTCTACTTTGTAAGATTAAATATTGGAAATTGGAAAACTCGCAAAAGAGCCTGATGCAGAATCAGGTATTGTATTAAATGTCTAGATGGTAAGTTTCAAAATACCTGCAGTTCAATATTCTCATCCAGTTTGAACTTTCCAGCAAGCTGAAAACAAAAATGTGGTTAACAGATTTTACAGAGAATTGCTAGGAACAAAAGGAGGATGTCCAATTTTGAACCAAAAAAAAAAGACAAGCCATGGGGATAGATGTGTGCATATTCTACTGCAATGTAGAATGCCCGAGAGAATCAAATCTGATGCTAAATGCAGAAGAATTTGCCAAAGTGCTTCATGATTCAACAGCTTGACTCCGTTCCTAATAATAGTCATCAAATCACTTAATGCTACTGTCCAATTTCTTTTTCTTTGGATTCTCTTTCGGGAACTCAATTAGAGTATCACTAATTGAAGACTTGACATGTCATCGTTGAACATCTGCCTACTAGTGAATTCAGATTTTAAATTGATATATGGAGAGGGATTTTTGTTCGTCTTTTAAATCAACTTCATAGTTTTACAAATACAATGCCTTTAACCTCCTTAACCAAAAAAATAGTATCAAGACTTTTATTTAAAGCACCAAACTGCAAATTATTTTCAAAACTCGATAACATTATTAGCTGATCCTAGCAGCTGAAAAGTACCTCGGAAGTGGGATCCGTGGCTAATACAGCATGTGGGTTAACAGGAAAGCTGCATCGACCTGTTCCAATGGCCATCCTTGGTTTTTTAACGTTTAGACCGTTCCCTAAGAACTTTGTTGATATAGGAGATTTCCAATGCTGTGCTGGAACTTGATTGGCTAATGCAGCTTGAAACAAAGTACTCTTATGGGTCCCGGAAGGATTGAATTTACATTGGTTATCAAAAACTGAAGGACGAAGCAATCTTTGGTGGAGTATATTCTGACTAATGGAATTACTCATATTCGCTGATGCACTTCCTCTGAAGAAATCGTAGAATCAATAACTTCCGTAAGTAACAAAACAACCAAAACAAAAGGCAGAAACCAAACTCCAATGCTAAAGGTCATATAAATTAAATAAGAAATTGTTTTTACACCGAAGTAAGCGAATCGAAATTCATGCTCGTGATTTCACAAATAATAACACTTGATTCAGCGAGTTTACGGAACATTCAATTCAATGCAAACATTATATCCTTGACAAGAAAGCAATACAGAAATCAAGCATTTCTAGTTGAAATTGAACTGCAACATCAGAAAGATTTCCACACTAATTCGATGAACAAGTTCAAGAAAAACAATATCCTGGAATCAGCGATACAGAAAATGAGATTGAATTGCAGAAATCAAACCTCAATATTGAGCTAAGAAAATATTGATATTAATCAATCGGATTCTGGGTATGTAATGAGCTATGAACTGAGCTTCCCGTCCTGCGCGGGCTTCAAAACTGGATCGTTGAAAGTCGGAGAAGTAACGTAATTGCGCGGCGTTTTATCACTTAATTAAACACGTGGAACGATTTGAGAGGGCCACGTAAGCCAATAGCGACGCAATTGGATCCTCTTCCACGTTCTGTTTGGGAGTGGGATTACGATGCGCCGGACTGGGAGGAGGGCGGAGGGTCCGTGATTTGGCCGCCGGGGAGTTGGATATTTTTTTTATTTATTCATTTTACTTTATTTCATTTTTTTGAATGGGAGTTGATATTTAATAGCACATTTAACTAAATACCCCTGATTTTGAAACGTATTTTCAAGTTTATTCGTGATTCTTTCCCTTTATGACCTTGACATTTTTGTCATTTTCTTCAACTTTTGTATTCTTTTAATAGTATAAATTGTGATTTTTTTTAGTTGAAAAGGTTGTAGAAAGTAGTAAGGCGACATTAATGAAATAAAAGTGTTAATTGTAATTTAGGGTTTTTTTTAAAAAAAAAAAAAATTAGAATTTATGATCTTTAAATGACTTATTTATAAAAATAAAATCTCACTATCTATCTGATAATAGATTGTGATAATCATCTATGTTCGATAGATTTATTAATATTTTACTATATTTCAAAATATTTTTAGTAGTTTTATCATTTAAAATAATTATTATTTTTAAATTGTAATATTTGTTATTTTAGACAATGAGAGCTACATTTATTTTCCTATACTCGTTCATTTATCATAAAATAATAATTTAACTTTTTTTAAAAAAAAATCAAAATTACTTGTTACTGAAGATGTTTTTAATTAGACAATCGGTGAATTGTATAAAGACAGGCTTAATAGGGATGACAATAGGGCTGGAACTGGGGCGGGCGGGGATGCACTCCCCATCCCCGTCCTCGTCGAGATTTTTAATTCTCGTCCCTGCCCCATTTCCCATTTTGGGGAGTTGGGGTCGGGGTTAGGAATGTCTGCTTTTTATTTTATTATTTTTATGAATTGTATAAAGATAGGCTTATTGTTGTATATACTTGTTTAAATTAAATATTACATATTTTTTTTATTATAAATTAATGAAAATTAAATTTATTATATTAGATTTTAAAATTTTAAAAAAAATTGAAACGGTATGTTTCAGTAATATATTATTATTATTATTATTAACAATTAAAAAATTCAGGACGAAAACGAGGATTGGGTTCAAGATTGGGGACGTGACAGAGATCCCCACCACATTAAATTTTCGGTTTGACCCCGTCTCAAGTCAAACCGACAATTTTCCACCTTGAACAAGGACTTGCAGGGATCCGACCCGACGGTTGCCATCCCTCATAGACATAAACAACTAAATATTTTTCTTTTCTTTTACAACCCGTTTCCATGTAATATGTGTGGGAATGAAATCATTCCATCTAGTCTAATAATTATTTTGTTTATAATTTTCTGCTATTAAATTTACATTTTTTTAAACTTTTTTACTATATTTTTTTATTTTTCTTGACAGGATATAAGCTAATTTCTAAAAATAAAAATATGCTTTTGATTTTTTTTTCCAAAACTCAATTATATTTAAAATATTAGTATAGTTTATAGATAAAAGTAGTATTTAGAATTTTGATTTTTAAAAACAAAACAGTTATTAAAAAAAAATATAAAATTTTGTATTCTAGTTGATGCTAACTATATAATGTATTAGAATTTAGCATTGGGTGAAAAAAAAAATCAAGATAGGGTTTTCAATAGATTAAAACAATTTAGGACACTTTGTGAGAAACTAAATTAAATTGGTGAAATTAAAAACTATATATGCTTTAATTCCCAATATCTAATCTATAGGTAAAAATACTACCGTATAAGAAAATGTGACAGAATTTGGCAGAAAAAATCATATTACTTCCATAATAGTAGTAGCGGATTTCCTATGTTCATATTAAGATTTTTCCTTACCGCAAATTAGTTAAATTGATAATTTAGTTTCTATAGTTTCGAAAAAATTAACATGTAGTCCTTATAATCCAACCATTAGAATTTAGTTTCATGATATAATAAAACTCTAAGGACCATTTATGAAGATTTTATCTAAACATTAGGCAAGAATTATTTAAAGATTTTATTAAATTATAAAACTAAATTATAATTTTTAAAAGCATAAAAACTAGAATTTGGGCTAAAATATCATTTTGGTCCCTATGCTTTGAAATTTGTTCAATTTTAGTTCATGTACTTTTAATAAATCTTTAATTTAGTCCCTAGTACTAGTTGTTGTTGATTACTTTAAAGTTGTTTTTGTTATCTATAGTATTTTTCTATGAATGTTAAAAATATATTCACAAATTTATTTTAGTGCATGAAAATTATTATTATTATTTAATCAATTTTGATAAAAATAAACATTGATATACCACCTTTAAGATTTATTGAAAATATATGACTAAAATTAGGCAATTGAAAGCATAGGAACTAAAATTGAATAAACTTTATAACATGAGAACCAAAATGATAGTCTAGCCTAAATTTTAATATATTTTTTTTTTCAAATTATAGAAAAAAAGTTGTAATTTAACCTAAGAACATTATTCAACTAAATTAAATGGGTGGAAATAAAAGCTATATATGTTTAATCAGGAAAAAAAAAATTATATTACACCCATAGTAGCAATATCTTATCGATTTTCTACGTTCATATTAGGATTTTTCCTTTCCTAACAAATGGGTTAAATTGTTAATTTAGTCCCACATTTCTCTAAAATTAGGATTTAGTCTTTGCAACTAACTTTATAATTAGAATTTAGTAACTCTAAGAATTATTTATGAATATTTTATCAAACATAAGATAAGAATAATTTAGAGACTTCTTGCCAAAAAAAAAAAAACCTTTATCAAACTATAAATACCAAATTCTAAATTTTAAAATTATAGAATTAAATTTCAGATTAAAATATCATTTTAGTAGATTCGTTCAATTTTAGTTTACATACTCTAAATTGTCTAATTTTAGTCAATGTACTTCCAATAAATCTTAAAATTAATTTCATTGCTAGTTTATTGTTGATATTTTTTAAGAAAAATTGTTATCTATAGCATTTTTATTATAAAGTTTGAAAACATATTCATATACTTATTTGCATGAAAATTATTATTATTATTCAATCAAATTTCAGTAAGAATTATTTTTGATGAACTAAATTTAAGATTTATTGAGGGTACATGGACTAAAATTGGACAATTGAGGTCCGTTTGTTTTTGTTTTTTAAAATTAAGTTTATAGACAATACTTCCATATCTAATTTTATTTTTTTGCTAAAAAATCAATCATTTTACTTTTTTAAAAAAATAAAAATCATGATAAAAAATTGTGGTAGAAATAGACTTAATTCTCAAAAACAAAAAATAAAAGGGTAATCAAATAGGCCAGGAATTAAAATTGGATAATTGAAAGTATAAAAATTTAAATAATATTTTAACTCAAACAGCTGTTTAGGACCCCAATATGAGATCTATATATCCCCACATCCTATATCATATTGTTTGAATTATTCTATCTCACCCATTTTAACTGTCATTTTTTTCGTATAGTATATCATTACATCCTTTAAAATATTGAAGGTCATCGACTCGTTGGTGTATGAAAAAATTTGTAGAAAAAAATTAGGTCTAAAATATGTGATTGAGACTAGTTCAGACCTAACAAAACAGGTCATTTCATAACAAAGTAGCAATCAATGGATTGAAGGGAGCTGTGTGTGAAAAGACGATGGAATGATGAAAGCCGAAAATAGGATCCAAATCCGAAGGACATTTATGGAAAAAGGCGAATGTGAAGGAAAGCGAAAGGAATGGCAGATCAGGGAAAAGAAGAAGCCCAACTTTAGGTAAAAGAAAGAAAGGCTTGGTTACCAAACGTCTTTCCAGGCCAACTTGGTTGCTCGTGCTTTCACTAAATGGCCCAACTTCATGTGTATTCAACAATATTACATATCAGGTAAATTATATTAAAAAAAAACTATAATCAAAATTGCATTACTACCGCTCATCTTTTGTAAATATTTTGAAACTATTATTAGAGTAGAAAGATGGGTCTGTAATGAATTCAATTAAAGAAGGTCAAGAAGGGAAAATCAACTAAAACTATATATATATATTAAAAGACACGCTACGAGAAGGAATTATTGCTTTTATTATTATATTTCTTTAGTACGTACATTTTTTTTTTTTTTTTTTTTTTTTTTTTTGTTTCTTTTTAAGTCAATGGTAGAATCATCTTTTAGCTAGTTGGCTAAGTAAAATAGGCCTAAAGGGTTTAAAAGGAACACGGTATGTTTAATTGAATCTAAAATTTTAAACGTTGTTAATTAGAGATTCACCAAAAAGTTTTTAAATGGTTGATTTTGTATCAAGTTGTATTCAAGATCCTCAACTATAAAAAGTAACGGAACGATAGCCATTGGATTGGATGTTTTTGGCAAAAATTAATGCACCAATATCAAGTTTGGGTATAGAACAATTTTTTTTTTTTCAATATTTTCTTTCTAGAAAGAAAAGAAAATTTAAAAAAATTTGGGTATTCCTTTGAATGTACTTATTTTAGTATATCTCAAATATTTTAGACGGCACCCAATCATGGTCTATTTAAATAGAGATCCTATCTTTCATGAAATTTATAATGCTATTCTTGAAAAAATAATATCTATATATAAAATACCTATTTTGTGTATCCTACTAAATTCTCCAATCACAATTTTATCAAAATTTGTCATTTACCATCTATTCTATTTAGAGATGTCCAATTTCCCCATCCCGATTAGCTTTGCTTTTACATATTTATGTTATGGTTTATATTTATTTTTTTATATTAAAAAAATTAATTAACCCCACTCGATGGACATTTCTAATTTTATTTGTGTGATAAGAATAAGTTGTAGACAAAAGTAATGTGATATTTTTAATATTATTTCTTTTTCATTTTATCCACCAATCAACCATCCTTTGAATTTTCGTTACCAAATAAACAACTCTCAAATTCATTAGTTTTCAATGACGGCCAGACAATTTTTTTATTTTTTTATTTTATTTTATTTTTTTTTAAAAAAAAAAAGGAAAAAAGATAATAGATCTCTCACAATAGAGAAAGAAAAAAGAAAAAAGAAAAACGAAAAGCCGAACCGGACACCGAGAAAATTAAAAGGATATTGTCCTTTTATAAACTATTTAGGAAAATATTGTTGTTTTCAAACTATTTGTAAAAATATTGTTGTTGTTTTTTTTTAAAAAAAATAAGTCGAAGGTTGAAAATTCGACCTACATAGGTCGAATTTTGGACCCTCGACCTTCCTTTCACTTGTACGTTGAACTTTGAACCATCGACCTTGCCCTTCCTAACATTATTATTGAGTCTATTTAATTATCATTACGGAGACCTTCCTCTATCAAAAGATCGTATTTCTAAATTTTCATAAGGTTCCCCTGGAATTCCTTCCAAAGCTTGTTGAATAACTTTTACGGATTCTGTCATCTCAGCAAGTCTGACTAAATAACGAGCTAATGAATCTCCTTCTTTTTGTCACTGAACTTCCCAATCAAATTCGAGAGCGAGAGCGAGATTTTGAGCGTGAGCGAGAGCGAGAGCGAAATAGTGAGATTTTGATAGAGAGCGAGAATACCGTACAAATTTCCCTTCTTCTTTCTAATCTTTTTTTTTTTTTTTTTTTAATTTTTTTTTAATTTTCCATTTTATAAAAACAATTTCTAAAAATATTTTATTATTTTATTTAAACTCTAAAAAGAATAAATTAAAAAATAATAATAACTCATAAAAATAAAAAAATGTAAATTAAATATCTCATTTATATAAAAATAATTACAAAAATCAATGTGTCCCACAAGGCGGACGTCGTCGATTTCGAGCTGGTTGTCGTCGTCGACTTCGAACTTGAGGTTGCTCGGGTTCTTCTTGATGTTGCTCTGGTACCTCTGCAGGCGCTTCATAATATAAATATTCATTATGCTCTCCACGACCCCGACCATGTCCATGCATGTATGAAGACGAAGGACCAGCCTCTGAGTCATAATGTCCTGAACCAAATGCTGGCATCATCATCATCGGACTAACATAATCAGTTTGACTCTGCGTCTGCGTCATAGGGGCAACTCTTCCACATTATGTGCAACCTCATCAAACTCATCCTCTTCCCGAACAGGTCCTCTACGTCTAGGAGCTGGTGGAGGAACAATAGGTATATCGTACATATAATGAATTTCCTCCATATAGCTTTGGTTGTCACTACATATAGCAAGAACCTGGTTCGGATCATTCGCAACCTCACGGAGTCTATTGTTGTTCGATCTCTGTGAATTATAAAAAAATTAGACAATATTTAAAATGAATTTAAATTTACAAAAATTAGATAATATTCATTCATTTACCAGATGACCCACAACTGCCCCCGGACGAGTGACGTAGCGCCTTGTGATATTATTATACCAATGAATATATTCTGGAGTGACATCTGTGTCAAATTGTTCAAGAGAAACCCCCATTACAATAAACCTTGCACGATAGTGCCATCACACTACCAAATGTGCAACTTTTTCGGACCAATCTCCAGTCCTTAAGTCAATATCATGCAGTACAGGTTCGGTATTACAAGGCGATGGGACATCCTGTTGAAAATCGAATTGTCTCATCACCTTGTTAGGAAGATGTCACTCACCAATGTGAAAACATATGAGAGGACTCATCGTCCGCCATATGTTTTGACCATTCGTACAAAAATTAGGCAAAGTATGCACAATAATTTTGTACGGCTCCCAAATAACCTGAAACACAAAATATTATATTAGAGAATATTAAAGACAAATACAATAAAAATGTGAATAAAATAATCAATTAGGTTTAGTGTAATGTACCTGTTCAGATTGAAGCAAATTAAACATGTATCTATACTGGTTGACTACATGTGTGGCTGTCCTAGTCACACAAATTTTGTCTTTCCACCTAAATTTTGAAATTGATAATTTAGAATTTAAATTAACTAGATCAGTGATATAAAAATTAAATTGAATTAAAACAACATACCGAGAATTGTAGGCTCATCTAACTAATTGAGTGTCATTAACATGATGTAGCTGTGGGTGGAGCCATTGTTGGAAATCGCTCCCAAGCCCATAGTTGCAAAAGTATGAGAGACCCAACTATCTCTCGAACCTCAGGCCTTGTTGCTTTGCATAGTTGTCTATATAACCATGCCAAGCATGCTCCCACGAATACCGCCCCGCATCAAGTGAACAAAATGACTTGATTTATCTGAAAACAGACTTCCACCCATCATTTGTAGTATATATACTCGCACATATCTTATAACGGTTTCCTCGTCTGCATCATCTGTGAGCTCACGAAATTGTGTTCCTAACCATATTAAACTTAACCTCGATCCTTTAATCTTGTCGGTAGGTGAGGTCGCACTGAGGTTATCTGAGCAAAAGCATTTATAGGCAACATTCGAGCTCCTTTGAGGACTCCATTTATGCACTGATAGATTTGTCGTCATCTACCCATATCTGAATCTTCCATCATGTGCTTGAGTCCATTGCTCTAAACTAATGTTGTCAAAAAAACTTAATCAGCTCAGATTTATTCCTTTGATATTTTTAATTGCTTTGTTGAACTTTTGAATTTGAAACTGACACCCAACAGGATAAACATAATTTTTCAGTGAATTAAATTTATACTTTTTATTAAAGTTGCTGACGATATGTCGTAATCAGAAACGATAGTGACATTTCGGTCCAATCCAACCATTTGTTGGGTTGTTCATGTAATTATACCAGCATGTCGATATGAAATTAAACACACCTCTTCGTGTGTTACAATTTCTCTAAGGTGTTTCACACTTAGTGATCTCGAACAAGCCATCATAGGTACTGTTCATGTAACAAGTGGCAAACATTCGGCCTCTTTTTTCTCTTTTTTTATATATATATTTTTTATATTTCTTTTTTTAGTATAATAATCTAATATATTCAATTTATTGTCTAATGATTATTCAATTATAGTATAATAATATAATATATTCAATTTGTTGTCTAATGATTATTCAATTATAATATAATAATTTAATATATTCAATTTATTGTCTAATGATTATTCAATTATAGTATAATAATCTAATATATTCAATTTATTCTCTCACTCTCACTCTTGCTCTCTCACGTCGCACGTCGCTCTCTCACCTAATCGTTGTTATTTTTCCATTAATGATTACTAACTTTCACTTCTTCTGGAACAATCACAAACACTTTTTTGATTATGGATTAATTCCTGAATAATCTCATTTTTCAATTATTCAACCATTTCATTTTACCAAGTTCAATGTTAGTCAGATTAGTTAATATAAACTAAATCTCGCTCTCTCCAACATTCTTGTTTTGAATCTCGCTCTCTCCTAAAATCTCGCTTTAAATCTCGCTCTCTCCTAAAATCTCTAAAATCTCGCTTTAAATCTCGCTCTCTCCTAAAATCTCGCTTTAAACCTCGAGTCCTCGAGCATTTTCAAAGAAAGGCAAGGAAGAATGGAGTTCTCCCACCTTTTATATATAAAACCCGAAATTGCTCAAGCCCAAGGCTTTGAAAGACTAGGCGCAAGGGCGTTAAGCGTGCCAGTGAGTTCGCAGCTGTCGGAAAAAGCGCAATGGCCATAGAGTCAACCCCTGGACCCGATTCAAATGATTTGATCCAAAGTGTCATCACAAGAAGAAGCTCGTGCCACTTAAAACAATATACATTGCCTCGTGTTAGCCGAACTGGGATTGGTAGAAGGAAAAAGTCATTTAAGCCCGAAAAATCCGTCAATAAATGACGAACCTAAGCCTAAAATCTCGCTTTGAATCCTAAAATCTCAAATCTCGCTTTGAATCTCGCTCTCTCCTTAAACCTAATATACAAAATTTTGTTTGTAGACAAAGTTAATTCAGAATTGTCTTTCATTCTCTATGCAATATAGCCATCCCCACCCCTCACGTCTAATTCATTCGAAATGATAAAAAAAATGCATAGGTTATTAGAAGCAGCTCGTGAAGTATGTATTGTTTCCAAGTTTTTCTTTGTTCGAGTTATTAACGTTCGACCTCTATCCTCGAACTCCCAAATCAACAATAATTCAATCAACAATATTTCTCTAATAAATTTCAAAACTTGAAAACAACAATATTAATATTAAAGGTCTCTCACAGTAGTAGTGAAGAAAAATATATATTTGAAAATACAATCGTGTGATTTAAATTTCGGTGTCGCTCTTTAGGATTTATTATAAAACGACAAACCGAATCATTATAGGCGAAAACGACACATCGGCTCCGCAAAACCTCCCTTTACGCTCGTTCCCCTGTTTCCTAGTCATGCCCTAATTGAAAAGATCACTTCAACAAAGAGGCGATGTGCAAGCAATTGCTAGCCAACTGTTTCAGCGTCGTATCCGTCTTCACAATCTCTGAAACCATTTTGACGACGCCGAAGCCGGTGACTTCCATCACCGCATCGGTGCAAGAAACGTAGAAAGATAACGCCCCGGAAAGCATCACTCGAAGGCTCGCCTTGTCGTTGCTCTTCAAATACTCCAAGGCCTTCTCCAGGTCGTCAATGGCGGAGTCGTAGTTCTGATTGCAGACGTTTATGGCCTGCTTATTGACCATCTTTACGCTCGCTGCTTTCGCGCGTTTTGTTTCGAATAACAGATGTTCGATGGCTTTTACAATGGCGACCGCCGGATCGGAAACGCCTTTCACTACGGATCGGCAGAGCGGGACGTATCCGGCTTCTCCGCAGATGTCGATTCCCTGAGCTTGGCCGGCGAATAAGACGACGGTGGCGGCGGCGAGAAAGACCAGTGAGAAAGAAACCAATCGATTTTCAGCCATTTTTGTAATTTACTGGCTTTGGATTTTTTTTCTTTTTTTGAAGGTTTCTTTCTCAAAGGTCTGCTTAATTAGGGCAAATGGAGAAGAGGCTAAGGGATGGTTTTGTGTGAATTTTGGCGCGGTGTTGGTTTTTATACGCTACTACAATCACATGGCTGTAACCGTTTTCCATGACCGCCCAATAAGAACGGGTTGGTTTGTAAGGCTTTCCTTCATTCTAGAGTGAGTTGATCAAATATTTCTTCAGCCTTAACTAACATATTGCTTTTTTAACTTCTAAATTACTATTTTCGTAGTAATACTTTTGATATATTTTTTAAATAATTCAGGTTATTAGTTTATTGTTTATTTTTGTTAGGCAAAAAATAACATCTATTAATATCCTTTGTGTAAATTTTGAAAATGTCTTCTATATAATAAATTATAAATATTATTTCACCAATTTTTATAAAGTTAATTTTGAATAACTAAATTTAAGTATTAAATTTAAGATTTATTAGGTGTATCAAATTAGATAGGGGCAATTATAAGTACATAGTTTAAAATAGAGTAAAATCTAATAGGATCAAAATATTTTGATTTTTCTTTTATTTGGTCTAAAACTTCCAAAGATTCCACCCTTTCATTTTTAGTTTCTAAAATGTGTAAATGTATATTTTTACTATATTTTCTTTTAATGTTAAAGGATTAGGACTTTTTTTATGATAAATGAATGAAGATTTGAGTAATATATTGATTTGGTAAAATTTTCAATGCAACTTCGAGATGATGCTCCTAAAACATAATCTTTATAGGTTTATTTTGTTACATGAATCAGTCACAAGTGATATATTAAATTCTCTGTCTAAAAATATACTATGAATGTCAAGGCGAGCATAATTCAACTAATATGGATATGTTAGTAATTAAGAGATTTGTTGTTAGTTCAACATAGTTAGTATATACTTCTTTCTCATGAAGCTGTAGGTTCAAATCTTCTTAAGAACATAAATAAAACCATATATTTTTTTTTAAAATTTGTAATATATTGTTAAAATCATAAGTTCACTTCTTTCAAAAAAAAAAAAAAAAAAAAAAATCACTAAGTTTCACAAAATTTTAATATATCTTCTTTTAAGATCAAATTTCAACATGTTTTTAAATTCAATCATTATATATATTTCAAAAGAATTAAAAAAAATTATAATTAATTAAGTTTCACTATTTTTTATCACTATTGAAATTATAACTAAACTTCATAATATTTTAAATTAATTAATAGATATTAACATAAAAAATTGAAAGAGAGTATTTAGTGGAAAAACAAGGTTAAAAGTATAAATCATGAAATCTAATAATCAAATTGAAATAAAATCCAAATTTCAAGGATAAAATGTTGTAATATTTTACAGTATAGGGACTAAATTGAAATTAAAATAAAGAGTTAAGGACTAAATGTGTAACATTTTGAGCTTAAGGATTAAATAGAAACTAAACGTAAAATCTAGTGGCCAAAAAGGTATTATTCCTTAATATTTGTACAATGATGTTTTAAATACCCATTCTAAATTACAGTAGAGTGAAATTCATTTGAATCACATACATTGTGTGCTCAGCTTGGAATACAATCACGAAGTTGAAAAAGTACCATAAATTCCTAGAGGCATATCATCGGAATAGCTTCCTTGACCAATTGAGTAGATCAAGAAAATAATATTAGCTGTTATAACAGGAGTTGAATATACAAGAATAATCCAAATAAGAAGCGTAGAACAATTAACTATTATATGACTATAGAATATTTGTAATTTTATGTATGTGTTGGATATATGTCCGGAGCTAAGTAGGTGTCGTTAGTTCTACCTACCCCGAAATAAATAATATGTATAAAGCTCGAATAACAATCTAACTAACTCGTAGTTAAAGCGGAAGTAAGAGGTCGATCTACAGGGAAATGTTATTTAACCATTTCTTAAACCAAGCTTAACTATAAAAGCTATAAAATGAGGTTTTTTTTATTAAAACAAGAAACATGCTAAAAATAAGAAGATAAAGGATAGTCGTAACCAAGTTTAGAACAATCTTGCTTCTAATCCAAGTTAGACGTTCATTGCAATTCTTATAATTGAATTCTACAAATTTAATTCACAGTCGGATTAAGCATGCAATTACTTACTTAATCTAGACTAAACTAGCCTCTACAAAGGCGGACAACTAGAATAGCCTAGTCAAGAAAGCGTCGTAATCAACGATTAAGGTAGGATAGCCCTAACCCTAATCTATCTATATGCTTCTACTTCTATTGGGTTCCTTAGCGATCATATAGAAGAGCAAACAGGCGCATTAAGTTCTAGGATTCAATTGCGTCGATTAATTGTTAAGATAACTTACTTAATTACCAAATTTTCTCCAAATCTAGTAATTAGTGCGCCCTAGGTTAGTCAGCTATTCAACACACAATTACTAATGCCTCTTGGAGATCTTGGCTAGACATTCTATCAAACACATTAAAAACAATATATTCAATAGACATGAGTGAAAGTGACAAAACCAAACATCTAGGCTAAACATGCTCAAAATATAGATCATTCAACATGCTTCAAGAATTAAAAATCAGATTCAAAAATGCTCAAATTCAAATTGCTAATGATAAAGAAAAGTAGAAAACTCAAAAGAATTTGCAAGAACTCTTGAAATAGAAACAAGATTGAATTACTTCATAAATCCATAGACAAATTCATGAAGAATTACAAGTTATTGATTACAAATAAAAAAGAAATCAAAATTTAATATAGGTAGGAAACAAAATCACTATAAAGACTAATTGATACGAAGAGAAATTCCAGCCTCCATCAAAATCATGCTTCCCCATAAAAATGGATTTTTCCTCTCGAAGTTTCTCTTAAAAAATGATCTCTCAAAATGATATTCTCTTTTTTTGCTGAAGAACTGAACCAAAATTTATATTAGCAGCAAAGTGTTGTGAGGCGCGGGGAAGAATCGCATCAAAATCTGGAAAAAAGAACGAATACATCGAGTTTTCTGCAGTTTAAAAAGCGAGTTTTCTATTTCATACTCGATACTTGATGCTTGACGCTGGATGGCCTTTACTTGATAGCTTTTACTCGATGAAATTTGATGATAATCGATGAATAAGAAGAAACTCGATAGTACTCGATGACTTGATAGTTGATTACTCGATGACCCTTATTCGATTATACACGATAGGATTCTGCTAAATATTCGATGCTCGATTATTCAACCGCCTTACTCGATGGTATCCTGGGTGTTTACTCAATTCTCTTTAATTTATTGATTTTCTTGATTATTTTGAATCTTTTGGCACAATTTTCTCTTAATGACTCCTAAACGTCTCGGGGACCATTTTACCTACAAAATTAGCATTCAAAGCAAATAATCAACATAATTTTAGGGGAATTAACATAGAAAATATACATCCTTAAAAGACCTAACAATATATGTCATAGAATACCCAACTTTCAACATTGAATTATACTTTATGTTTCATTCTATTGTGTGATTGGTGTTAGTATTTAATATTGAATGTAATAGTTTTACACTAGATGTTATTCAGTTTGGTTTATTTTAGAGGTAAAAGATCATTGAACTTATTTTAGACTTTGTATTTAAATATGGTAGCTTTTATCTAATTGTAAGGTTGAAAAACCCTAATATGAATCTCCAACATCCCTCACTTTCTCTCATTATTTGTCTCTATCTCTCTAAAACTTATCAACAACTTAAATATCAGGTTTATAAATTAACTAAGATAAAAAAAAATAAAAGTAATTAGAACTTTTGTCAAAACACTTAATTTAAGTGATTTTTTTATCTTTAAATAAAAGTTTCAACTATGAAAATTTCAAATTCTAAAAGTTAAATGTTCAAATTTTATTTAAAAAAAAACGAACGTTCATCTAATTTCTTTCAAAATATATATTAAAAAAAATCAAAATTTTTATTTCTCCTATACTCTCCTTTTCACTTAATATAACCACATCGACACCAACATTGACACATAGAACTAAAAGTTATCTTTCTTCTTAGAAAATTAAAAAATAAAATGAAAATAAAAAAGTTTTAAAAAATGAAAATCATGTAACAAACAAGAGGGTTAAAATTATCCATTACAAAACCCTTTCCTAGGAATTTGTTAGCAGATGCTAAAAAAAGAGAATACTTATTGGCATTCAAGTTCATTAAGAATTTAAATGTATTTAAATGTTATTTTCAAGTGTAACAACTTTTGAAAATCAATTGTGTTCTCTAATCAACTCAAATAGCCCTAAGAGTTAATTTGGAGTTCAATTTTTTTTACTCGCTTTTAATTTCAAACCTAACATATTTGTATAGAATTAAAAGACTCAAGGTTATTGTATATAATATAATAAATAATTCTAATATAATAGTGAAATTTAGTATTAAATTTTAATCTGAGTGACTCAATAATTCACATGGTTACAAAAATCCACAAAATATTTTAAAAAATAAACAACAAAATGTCATTAATGTAAATATAATATTAATAATAGACATGCTAACTTATTTTAAAATTATAAAAGTATTTTTATTAATTTAAATTTATTTTTTGAATGATCTATTTTTATAATTTTTTAAAAAGAATATTGATCATCACGGTGCTTTTTTTAATTATCATATTGGTTGGTCGGACAATAAAGAAGGGACATGACCTTAAACGAGTTTATGGATTTAATCTATATTGGTGACTACTTACCTAGAATTTTAGATCGGACGTGAAAGTATGGTCATGTTGGTAGCATATAAGACATTTGAAAATATAATTGTGTAATTTTATTTGGTTATGGCCGTTTTGGATTATTATAACACGACAAATCGAAATAATTTGAGAGCAAAACGACACATCGGTCCGGCCACGCCTCCCTTAATTATTCGCCCATTCCTCTTCCTATAATTAACTTAAGCCATTGGAAAATTACTTCAACCTCAACAAAGAAGCCAAGTACAAGCAATTGCTAGCCAAACGTTCCAGCAGAGCGTCGGTGCTCAGAACGCCTAAAGCTTTCTTCTCGTCGCCGTTGTCCACCACCGCATCGTCGCACGTGGAGTAGTCAGTCAATGCTCCGGAGAGGCTGATTTTCAGGCTCGGAAGATCGTAGTTCTTCAAATGCTGCAGACTTTTCTGCAGATCGTCAACCGCGTCCTTGAAGTTCTGTTTGCATACGCTTAGAGATTTCAAATTGCCGACCGTCTGGCTCGATTCTTTCGCGTGATTTGTTTCGGAAATGAGGTGTTCGATGGCGGCCTTCAAGGCGGATTCCGGATCGGAGGCACCTTTCACGGCAGACCGGCAGAGTGCAGGGTAATCAGATTTGTCGCAGATGGTGGATCCGTGAGCTTGGCCGGCGAAGACAGCGACGGCGAGAAAGACGAATGAGAAAGAAACCAAATGCTTTTCAGCCATTATTGTTAATTAATCTCACTATAAATGGCTTTGATTTTTTTTAGGCTTCTTCCTCAAGGTCGGGATAGGGCAAAAATGGGGAACGGGCAGAGGGATGGATTATGTGAACTTGGCGGTGGTTTGGTCTTTATATGCTTAAATGGCAATGGCATGATTTTTGTAACTGTTTTTCTTAACTGCCCCAATTAGAACGGGTCGTATTTTGAGGCTTTCCTTCTTTCTAGACTGAGAATTAGTAAATAGCAGAATTTGCTTCTATTTCTTTTATTTGCCACAAGACTTCAGAAAAAGGTTAATTTTTAGTTTCCGAAATTTTAGAAAGGGATATTTTATGTCTTCAAAAGTGTAAAAAAAAAAAAAAGTATTTTTAATTATTTTTTAATTAACACCCGACTTCGAGGTTGATAAAACATGCATTGTCATGTCAATGTATGCTCATTTAGACATCATTTTTATTTTTAAGGTTTCTCAAGGTAAGATCTAAATCCAAATCCAAAGGAGTTTTGAAGTTTGCATCACGTCAAAAGGAAGAGTCAATGTCTCATTTTTTCGAGTCAACCAATCGAGCTTGCAGAGTTTCCCTAAAAAGAGAAATGATCGAGTTGAACTCGCCATTTATACTCTGCAACCTCAAGGGTCACACATACTTTAACATTGTCGATATTACACATAATTCAAACGAGAGTCAAAAGATAGGGCTTTGAAGATAATCCCACACCAACAACCTTAAAGGTTAAACAATTCTCTCTATGCTTTGTGAACTAAATACTTTGTGTACTAACTTAGGTATCAAAGTGCACTCGATTCAATACCACATCGATGCAACTACTCTACCGAGTCAACTCTAACGTGTCTAGACCAAAGAAGTAGAGTTGGTGGTGCTCAACTTTTTTGCGCCAACTTATATTTATTAATCATTAGTATTTTTTTTAAAGAAAACAAATCAATAATAATGGAGTTTTAATTCATTGAATGTTTTTTATCCTATTCATGCATTTGAGGCGCATAAGCTGATTTATAAATGATAGTACACTACATGAAATCACACTTCTTCCGATGCCACAAATCGATGAAAAATGGTGGAAAATGCTTCGAGAGATCCTTTCCCGACGAAATATGGATCGTTGGGAGTTTGGTCGAGAAAAATCTGTCGGGAGGGAGTTGTTCGAGAACTCTCGACGCATGGATTGGGTATCGAGAGTTCTTGGAACTACCGATGCATTTTATACGACGTCAGCAGTTCCCTTAACTCCCGACGTCCTGTCCATGCATCTGGAGTTTTCGAACAACTCCCGACACATGATTTATGCGTCGGAAATTCTCGAACTCCCGACGCCCTATGCATGCATCGGAAATTGCGGAAAATTCCAATGCGCCAAAATATGCGTAGGGAGTTCCTTCATTAGTTGAATATTGACTTTTAAATTTTTTTAATTTATAATTTATAATTTGTAATTTTTTTAAATTTGATCTGAATAACCTATAAAACATCATTAACCAACTCAAACAAATTTACATAATAAATAAAACAAAGAAAACGAAGTCCATACTATAACAAATAAATGAAAAGTTACAATATCTTACAATAAAACAAAGTCGATACTAAATAAAAGAAATTTATTTTCAGAAATACATGGAAGAAATAAAATGAAAACAACGTCAATAAATACAGAAAAGAAAACAACATCTGGAACACAACATCTTGAACAATCGTCCAACCTTATCTCCGAACAGCATCTTACAATAAAACAAAAACATTCAAATGTCATAATCTTAAATATCCATAACACGTTCAAACTTCATAAACAAAAAAATTTACAAATGTCATAATCATCCAACCAAACTCCATAAATAAAAAATCTAAACAAAACTCACAAAACAAGAACATAAAACTCAAACCTTCTCCCTAAAACAATCTAAACCAATCTCGACCCACCCCCCACAACACATTCAAACTTCATAAACATTCATAAACACACAAAAACTTCAAGTTCAACAACAAAACGAGCAAAATGAGTATAATCAAACTCCACCCACCCTCCACGACAAACATAAAACCTCTCAAACAACAAAAAACACATAAAAACCTACAAATTCAACTCCAAAACGATAACAACTGAACTCTATGCACCCTTACAACATATTCAAACTCATAAACAAGAACGAACACAACTGCAGGATAGCCAACAATTCTTTATCATAAAGCTACTAAGACATAAAAACTTTGCTATCATAACTGCAGGATAGCAACATATTGTACAACTAAATAATGAAGTATTCATACCTAATTCGATGGGCCTCCTCTATGTGATCGTATCATGTCTTTAATCATTTTGTTCATTTCTTCCATTTGTCTTGCATGATCCTCTTTCATTTGTTTTTGAACGTCTTCAAGTTCCTTAATCCTTGACTGAGACTATTCGAAATTGGCTCTCAATTCCTTCATCTCCCTATCCGTTCCTTGAGTAGATGACAAACTCGATGAGCTGCTACCCCTTCTTGACTTAGGTTTAGAGTCCCAACCTAGGCCTTTTGCATATCCGGGTCGTCTACCTAAAACTGTCTCACAGATTTCATCTCCTGTTAGTGGTTGAGAACCTTCTGGAGTGGGGTTGGATTGTAATTCTAACATTTGATTTTAGACATATTAATTAAATATGTAAGTATAAGCGACTGAAGTTAGAAATGAAAAACACAAAAGTAAAACAAAAAATGTTACATGTGCATTTTCAGCTGCCTCGTTCACGAACTTGCCATCTTTAGAGTGTGTTTCCCTATCAACACGTCCTTTTTCTCGACCTTTCTTTGCTTACAACTCTGCTTGAATTTGCAGGAATGACTTCAATCTGCTTACATGGTCGAACGGTAATTTCTCTCTATTCTTTCTATTCGTCTCCAACATTTCCTATGTTTCACTAAAAAGATAAATAACAAATATTCTATAATAGTAAATGCAGTAAATGATACATGCCCTAAATTATTCTAACCTGAAATGCTTCACTTTCGAAGCAGTCACACAAAAAATACCAATCTTCTGGTCTATTTTTAAGCCAGCTAGGGAAGTTGGCACGTGCTTGTTGAGGGTCTCCACATTTCCTGTAATGTATGTGAAAATTTGCTCTAAATTCTTTGAAGGAGTTTTGCATTTGATGTTCTATAAAATGGTTAAGTCGTTGACTGGATATATCAAATACGAAATAAGGCTACAAAAGAATAAAAAAAAAGAATTAGCATATATGATGTTCATGACTCTTAGTCTACAATTGACTCTAAAAGAATAAACTTCTAACTTACCAACAATTGACTCTTAGCCAATTCTATAAACTCGTTTAGAACCTCAGCAAAAGTACGACATCGTACTGGAAATGCAGATCTCACGGAGACACCAATCGCATTACTAAATTGTGTTCCCTCTAAGAGTGTTGCGAGAACACTTCTGGAATTGTGTAACGGGCGTAAAGATAGTTTACGTCACTCCGCATTTGAGGTTGCCCTGCACACGTGCTTGAGGCAAATCCCAAGAAGTTGGAAAACCGGTCGAGGTTATGCCTCTTTATAGGCTACCCCAAAGGTACACGAGGGGGTTATTTTTATGATCTAACGGAAAATAGGATGTTTGTTTCAACGAGCGCTACTTTCCTGGAGGAGGATCATATAAGGGAGCACAGTCCACGAAGTAAAGTCGTGATGCATGAGCTTTCCAATGAAACTACTGAAACTTCAACAAGAGTTGTTGAAGAGCCTGCTACATCAGGAAGAGTTGTTGATGGGAGTTCATCTAGTAGGTCGGTTCCACCTCAAGAGTTGAGGGAACCTCGACGTAGTGGGAGGGTTGCGAACCTGCCCGTTCGCTATCTGGGTTTTACAGAAATCCTTGCTATGGTAGTAGATGGCGACGTTGAGGATCCGTTGTCTTATCAGAAGGAAATGGAGGATGTTGACTGGGATGAATGGGTCAAGGCCATGGATCTCGAGATGGAGTCGATGTACTTCAATTCAGTATGGGATCTTGTAGATCAGCCTGATGGGGTAAAACCTATAGGTTGTAAATGGATCTACAAGTGCAAAGGGGGTGTTGATGGGAAAGTACAGACCTTCAAGGCTCGGCTTGTGGCAAAAGGTTATACCTAGGTAGAGGAAGTTGACTATGAGGAGACTTTTTCACATGTTACTATGTTAAAGTCGATTCGCATCCTCCTGTCCATTGCAGCTTATAATAATTATGAGATCTGGCAAATGGACGTCAAGACAACCTTTCTGAATGGAAATCTGAGGAGACCATTTACATGGTGCAACCTGAGGGATTCATAGCCCAAGGTCAAGAGCAAAAAGTTTGCAAGCTGAATCGGTCCATTTATGGGCTAAAACAGGCATCTCGATCTTGGAACATACGGTTTGATACTGCGATCAAGTCGTATGGCTTTGACCAAAATGTTGATGAACCTTGTGTCTACAAGAAGATTATCAACGCTTCAGTGGTCTTCTTAGTGTTGTACGTAGACGATATACTACTTATTGGGAATGATGTAGGTTTACTGACTGTAGTTAAGAACTGGCTAGCAACCCAATTCCAAATGAAAGATTTAGGAGAGGCTCAGTTTGTTCTAGTAATACAGATTTTTCGAGATCATAAGAATAAAATGCTAGCATTGTCTCAGGCATCATACATTGACAAGATGTTGCTCAAGTACTCGATGCACGAATCCAACAAGGGCCTATTGCCATTCAGGCATGAAGTCACTTTGTCTAAGGACATGTGTCCTAAGACGCCTCAAGAGATTGAGGAGATGAAACCGGTCCCATATGTGTCTGTCGTTGGCAGTTTGATGTACGCGATGCTCTGTACTCGTCCAGGCATATGGTTACGCTGTGGGCATAGTTAGTCAGTATCAGTCTAACCTAGGCCAGGGTCACTGGACTGCAGTGAAGAACATCCTCAAGTATCTTTGGAGAACGAGGGACTACATGCTCATGTATGGTTCTAGGGATTTGAACCTTACTAGATACACAGATTCTGTCTTTCAGACTGATAAGGACTCTCACAAGTCCACATTAGGGTCAGTCTTTACTCTTAACAGAGAAGCTGTAGTGTGGCGAAGCACTAAGCAGGGGTGCATCGCCGACTCCACTATGGAGGCGGAGTACGTAGCGGCTTGCAAAGTTGCTAAGGAAGCTGTCTGGCTCAGGAAGTTCTTGACAGAACTGAAAATTATTCTAGATATGTCTAGGCCCATTACCCTATATTGTGATAATAGTGGTCTAGTAACGAACTCCAAGGAGTCGAGGAGTCATAGGCGCGACAAGCACATAGAGCGAAAGTATCATCTAATCTGCGAGATAGTACATTGAGGGGACGTGATCGTCACGAAAGAAGGAACAATTTCCAGTTCCTGTTGACCCGTTTACGAAGGCTCTCACGACTACAGTGTTTGAGAGTCACCTATGGAGCATGGGTCTACAGGATTTCCCGCGGCTGGACTAGGGCAAGTGGGAAATTTTTTTGTACTGGGCTTTTATGCTCTAGTTTATTGTTTTGTACTTTTTTTTATGTACACCCCAGTTTACTTTAGGACAAGTGGGAGATTTTTGGGGTTGATGCCCTAAATTCTCATATCCTGTAGTTTGTAAACAGTTTGTATGAACGCTTGTGTTGTAATATATGATTTTTGCTTCACATCTTGATTTTGCTCAGTTGTATGTTTTATTTGCTTTACCACAAACCAATAAACATAAAATCCTTAGTTATCTGTATGTAACTTAAGCAAGTATATGATGACATACAACTGGATTATGTCTTGAATGATAATCAAAATGGTTTGTAGTATATGAATATAGGAGGGAAAACTTATCTTGGTAACGCTACGGATGCGGCCCGCTTTATGGAATAGTTACAAGTGTTATGACTTGTCACAAATGGTCTGATCCTGATCATTCCTGTAGGGACATGCGAGTGGGGATGTCCTATACAAAGAGTTTGTATAGGACCTGACCATGAAGTATTAACATCTCGTTATATAATACTTTTCATGACAGAGACTTCACTTCATTAGGATGACCACCGGTAACATGACCTCAATCCTGAGTGAGTTGGGAACTCCTGCCATTGAGGGCGGTCCTTTGATTTGTATGGGTGCGAGTGTCGAGGTCGCCGATTCAAAACTATCATTTTGGGGATTCGTCTGATTAGGGGGCTGGGAACTCAGCTACACAAGATGGAATTCACTCCTTCCCCGAGGCAGGGGTAAGTAGATAGATAACTCACTTAAGGGTTGATTCCATGACTTGAACGATGTGGCGCCACACACCTTCTCTTGGCTTGAGAGGTGTTCACACATAGTTGGACTATGTTGTATTGTTCATTAGAGGAATCAGTGGTATTTAAGGAGTGAGATGTAACTACAGGGGCAAAACGGTAAATTGGCCCAACTGTACTTACGAGCATCTGTGAAGGGTCATCGTATTCATGATTGGTTATATCGATGGACTATGAAATATATCTATGGTAAGAAGAGTTCAACTATTGGTCTTTAGTGGAATGCATGACAGTTAACGGATGGTGGATCTCTTGGCTAAAGAGTTTAGTCAGCTATTCACGGACCGTTGGAGCTTCGAGCCACAGGTCCATTAGATCCCCTGGATAGCTTGGATTAAGTCGAGAATTAGTGTTTGGGTCAGCTTGAAATGTTCAAATTGACAAGAGAGAGTTCGATTATATATGATATACTTGGACTGGTTAATTATATATGATATAATTGGCTAAATGTATGAGATCCATTATTTTGGAGGAAATTAGATATAAATATGATTTATATCAAGTGGAGAAGAAATTACTATAGTAGGTATGTGATATCAAACTATAGGGTAAGAATATAATCATTATTGGCTAAATGTATGATATAATTGGCTAAGAATATAATATGATTATATTCATTAATTATATGACAATTGGCCGAAAACCTCTCCTTGTTCGTGCGTTAGTGGGAGAGTTCGAAGTCGGTTATTGTAACCGAAGAATAAAATGAAAAATTTATTTCATTTTGCAAAAAGTTCAAAAATTCGCAATTGGTGTGAAAATGTAACGATCACCTAGTTTGAAAGCCTATACGATAGTTGCTCATCATCTAAACGATCGTACACCCATTCCTAAACGATCGCTTAGCTTTCCTAAACGATCGCATAGCGTGCTGTGTTTTCTAAACGACCGTCTACTATTTATTAAACGATCGCTTAGTAAAATCTACATGATCGTGTAGCTTCTTCTAAACAATAAACATACAGCTATACGATAACTCTTTCTCTCCCACTTGCTTATCGTCTACACGATTTATCTTTTCTCCGACCTCTACCAAATTCACCAAAGACCACACTTTGGATTCTCACTCCGAGAATACCAAAGGCTCCAACTGGTGGTGTCGTCCCCGCTGTTCACTTGTTCGTGACTGTTCGTGTTGCTGCCATTCGTGTAGATGATTGTGCTGTTGCAGCCGACCAGTTTGTTGGGCGATAGAGTTCGCGTAGAGGTTCTTCCACTGCGTCTGAGTTCAACATTTGAAGGGGATCTTCAACTGGTATGAGAACTTTTTCCCTTATATTTTATTGTTCAAAGCATGCCGTTAATTAGTGTGAATTTGTATAACTGTCTGTTAGAATGTATGTGTTGTATTTCGGTCAAAATTAGGGGTGGTCATTCAAACCGCAAAAATCGAATCGTTTCTAAAAACCGAACCGAACCGAACTGAAAACTTAGTGAAATCAAAAAATTTGGTTTGAAGAAATTTTGAAACCGAATTAATTCGGTTCAGTTCGGTTTCACTTTCGAAAACCGAACTGAACCGTTTTTAACTAATATATATATATATATATATAAATATTAAAAAAAAGAGTAAAACCGAACCGCATTTAATTTAAAGAACAAAACCGAATTTAAAACCGAACCAAACCAAACCAAACCGCTTTTTAATTAAAAAAGAATATAACATGAATTTTTTAAAAATGCCAAAACCGAATTTGAAAACGAATCGAACTGCATCGGTTCGGTTTGAATCAATAAATCGGTTAGGTTCGGTTTCACATTTTAAAAAATTAGGTTCGGTTCGGTTTGACCACCAAACCGAACCGTTTCCACCCCTAGTCACAATGAAATCGGAAAGATACGATCGCGCTCATGGATGCTCTTCGTTAAGAGTTTCTTCAATTGGTATCAGAGCCAGGTTATGATATTCCAATTTCATTGTTGCAACGAATTACATATACATTCTTGGTGGGTGCATGTCTGCTCTGTTTAATCGTTGAATTGATGTGGGTGTGCAGATTAATGGATTTTTCATGGATGTTAGCCTCGGTTTGATTTAATTCTTTTACATTTTCGGTTGTTTGTAAAAGCCCCTCCGTTTTTGGACATGAATAATCGTTATCGAGTTTGTAATTCAAAGTCTGTTAGAGTCTTGAGTCATTCTTGAAGAAGATTGGAGCAAAGGTTGCAATTCTTTGAGGAAGGAGGCGATCAAGGGTTGATCGCGTCGTGTAAACGATGGGTAAGCGATCACTAAGTATCGGGTCGTGTAGACGATGGGATGCTCACGTATCGTTTAACGCGCACGCACACTAGACTTAGTAACTGACTAAACGATCGCTTAGTAAGACATGGTAAATCGTTTAACTTTTGTTGCGTTAAGCGATCGCCTAGACGACCAGGCTTTGCAGCCTCTTAGTGCGTGCATCCGCTCGTGGTCAGGTCTTATACAAACTCTTAAAGACGTTAACACTTTGTGGTCAGGTCTTATACAAACTCTTTGCATAGGACGCCCCCGCTTGCATGTCCCCTACACGAATGATCAGGATCAGATCATCCGTGACAAGTCACAACATTTGTGGCCATTCCACAAAGTGGGCCGCATCCGTAGTTTTACCAGGATAAGGTTTCCCTTCTATATCTATATACTAGAGACCATTTTGGTTATCATTCAAGACATGATCCACTTGTATGTCACCACAAACATGCTTAAGTTACATACAAATAACTAAGGATTTTATGTTTATTGGTTTGTGGTAAAGCAAATAAAACATACAACTGAGAAAATCAAGATGTGAAGTAAATATCATATATTATAAAACACAAGCGTTTGTACAAATAGTTTACAAATTACAGGACACGAGACTTTAGGGCATCAACCCTAACAATCTCCCACTTGTCCTAAATCGAAGTGGGGTGTACATAAAAAAAAGTACAAAACAATAAACTAGGGTATAAAAGCCCAGTATAAGAAAATCTCCCACTTGCCTTAGTCCAGCCACGGGCGATCTTGTAAACCATGCTCCGTAGGTGATAACTGGCAGAAATGCACGTTATCATAGTGCTAAGTTATTAAACAATGTTGGATTGCATTGATAAAATATGTTAAATTGCGTCCATTAAGCATAAATTGTATAATATTGCGGTCGCATGCGTTCAATGTATTAGAACTATTGAGTTTTGTATTTTTGTGTAGAAATGCGTTAACGCAATGCAAGATTGCAATCATAGGAAATCATTAGTCGAGCGCAACTTTACCGCAAGACTTTGCGTTGATCGCTCTCGCAAAAATTCGCCCAAAAGGATCGCCGCAACTTTGTCAGTGCAATATGGTGGGTGCATCTAGGTGAAAGGCTAATTAAGAATGATGGGACAGAAAGCTGATGACAGTCAAATCCAAATTAAGTTGACAGTTGATAACGGTCATAAAGTATATTCAGCTTTATCGGTAACAATCATTTGGCGCGTCAATCAGGAATTAAAGCTGTCCCATCTGTACAACCGGGAGAAAGAAGCCACCTTTCACCATTGATGCCCTATAAATACCAAGTGAATTCTTCAGAAAAGGGGTTGATCAGTTGACGAGTTAACCAATTGCTTCTATTCATAGTTTTCTTTTCCATTTTACGGTGGAGAAAGAGAAGAGTGGTGGCACCGGAGATCGCCTAGGGCAACTCGAGAGAGAACCTTGGGGCGTAAGAGCAGAGAGCAGGCCGACTCTTGCGAGAGCGAGAATATCTTTAGAGCACGAGTAGAAACAGTGTACACGCCTGACAGCAAGAAATTACTACCAGGCTTTTTACTATACTTGCATTGTTATTTTGTACTTCATCTCATATCTATTCAATGGAAGTTCTATTTGTACATCTACTCAGTTTCTTAATACACATGAGTAGCTAAACTAGTTGAATGAGTTGAGAAGAACTAAGCTAACATGACCTAGGAAGTTCATTGCTTGCGATTGTCTTGTTTTATGCTGTGCAAAATACCCTTTAGAGTTACTCGAGAGAGAATCTAAAGAAAGAACCAAATGTCTCGAGAGAGCTAGGTTAGAATTTGGACTCGAAAGAGCAAGATTAGGCTTGCATAAATAAGAGATAGGGACTTGGAGATTAGCTCTGTTTGTCAACTTGCATCGTATGCATCCTAGGAATGGGAATGATATTATGTGGTCACATATTTGTGTGAATGTCATGTTGTCATCGCATAAATAGAGATAGAGGTTTATATGTAAATCTTGTAGACTTATCGCATATTTATCGCATGCATTCTAGCCTTAGAAGCCATTGCATTCATGCCGAGAGATGGTTTACTATTGTATGCATGTTGCATGATCGCATTCTAGGGAGTGTTAGCCGAAACTTTTCTCAACCCGTTCACCGTATACTCATCGTATTTCCCGTTTAGCAACTCTTTTCAAACTCCGCCGCATTCGTTATTTATTTTTATCAACGCAAACAACAAACCCAACGATTTATTTATTTAATTGGTTACCGCAAGTCTTCATTAAAATCACCAACGCAACTATTTTCACAAGTCCCTGTGTTCGACTGTGGACTTACCAGGAAACTCAGAGGAATTTACACACTAATTCCGCTGGGGAAACTTGAGTGCAAACGCAATTCCATCACCGCATATCATCCATATTTCCATTACATAAAACAACACATCAAGTTTTTGGCGCCGTTGTCGGGGACTTCGGCAAAATAGTTTGTTAACGGTAATTTTTGTGATTTCTTTGCAGAACTCTCAATCTCTGGCGAACTACGACCCGGAGATTGAGAGAACATTTCGAAGGAGACTACGAGACGGCCAACAACAACCACAATCAGATAAAGATGAGACGGCGGAGCAGCCTGGAGGTGGAGCACCAAATGATAAGAATGTCATGGCGAATCCAATTATTTTGGCAAATGATCGCAATAGGCCCATTAGGGACTATGCATCGCCAAACCTCTATGATTTCTCTCTGGAAATCATGAGGCCTGCCCTCCACGGAAGTAGATTCGAGATGAAACCGATGATGCTGAGATGATTCAGACTGCAGGTCAATTCGGAGGAAGGCATGGCGAGGATCCACATGCCCACCTTCGAAGTTTTATCGAAATATGCAATACTTTTGTGTTCCCGAACATCTCTGCTGAAGAAGTTCGACTAACGTTTTTCTCACTTTCTCTCTGTAATCAGGCTAGGAAATGGGCTTATTCGCTCGAACCAGGAGAGATTACTTCTTGGGAGCAGGTAGTGGAGAAATTCATGAAAAAGTATTTTCCACCTACCGAGAACGCAAGACGAAGGAAGCTTATTACAAATTTTGAACAAGAGATGGATGAATCGCTCAGCGATGCTTGGGTAAAGTTTAAAAGGTTTTTTGATAATGGGCTACCAGAATGCCTTCAAATGGAAATTTTCTATCACGGTTTGAATCCCGCTTTGCAGACCACTGCCAATGCAGCAGCCGCTAGTGGTCTGCTTGAAAAAACTTACGATGAGGCAAAGAATGTCCTGGACTGCATCTCCAAGAACCATGAAGACTGGAGGGAGAGTGACTAGAGATTGAGACTTAAAGATTCTGACGCAAACAATGGTGCTATTGTTTCATCACAAAACCAAATGACCGCAATGACGAATTTGATTCAAGGAATGGCGATCAGCAGCCTAACACCGTAAGGTGGGCAAATCAATGCAATAAGTCAAAACACCGCAAGTTGTACGACTTGTGGTTATGGGCATGCGATGGAAGATTGCCCGCAAAATCCGCAGTCTATATATTTTGTAAAGAATAATCCCTTTTCAAACACCTACAACCTCAGGTGGAGAAACCAACCCAATTTTGCCTGGAAGAATCAACAAGAAAATTTTCAATCTGTGGCGCAAAAAGAAGGGCCACCAGGATTCTTCCAACGCAACAACAGTCAACAGAGCAATCAAGCAAGTAGCTCACAACAACCACCGCAATTCTCTTCTCTTGAGAGCCTATTGAAGCAATATATAGAGAAAAATGAGACAGTGCTTCAAAGTCAGGCTACGTCCATCCGCAACCTCGAATTGCAAATGGGCCAGATTGCGAATGAGCTGAAAAGTAGACCGCAAGGGGCGTTGCCAAGTTCTACCAAACTTTCACGCAACCCAGGGGGATCAGGTAAGGAGCAATGTTAGGTTGTGACATTGCGCAGTGCAAAGACCGTAGAGGGGGAAAAGAAGGAGCATAGTAGAACAACTTCCATCACAACGAAGCCTGAGATTATGGTAACGCAAGAAGAAGAAAGAGAAAATTAAGCAGTGGAACCTGAGGTTGCGTCGACCTCAAAGTCAAATGAAATGAGAACCGTGAAAGTTCAGTTACCACTTTTTCCTCAGAGGCTAAAGAAGAAGAAAAATGAAGAGGTACACTATCAATGCTTCTTATCTATGCTAAAACAATTACATGTTAACATTTCTTTCAATGAAGCGATTGAGAAAATGCCTGCCTATGCCAAGTTTCTGAAGGACATGGTAACTAAGAAGAGAGGCACTGGAAAATTTTCCATGGTGGCACTAACGCAAAGTTCCAAATCCATTATCCTACCGAAGATGAGTGATCCTGGTAGCTTCACTATTCCTTGTTCCATAAGAGGACTCTATATTGGGCAAGCCTTGGTGACTTGGAGGCCAGCATAAATTTATGTTGCTGTCAATTTTTAGACAATTAAATGTGGGGCAACTTGTGCCCACATTAGTGACTCTCCAATTGGCTAACAGATCCCTGGTTCATCCAGAAGGTAGGCTGAAGGATGTGTTGATCACGATTGATAAATTTATTTTGCCATTTGACTTCATCATTCTAGACTATGAGGCCGACAAAGATGTGTCCATTATTTTGGGGTGACCTTTTCTATCAACGGGTCGTGCTCAAATTGACGTACACAAGGGAGAAATCACTTTGAGTAAAGTCTGATGACAGTCAAATCCAAATTAAGTTGACAATCGATAACGGTCACAAAGTACATTCAACTTTATCGGTAACAATCATTCGGTGCGTCAATTAGGAATTAAAGCTGTCCATCTATACAACCGGGAGAGAAAAGCCGCCTTTCACCATTGATGCCCTATAAATACCAAGTGAATTCTTCAGAAAAGGGGTTGATCGGTTGACGAGTTAATCGGTTGCTTCTGTTCATAGTTTTCTTTTCCATTTTATGGTGGAGCAAGAGAAGAGCGGTGGTGCCGGAGATCGCCCAGGGTAACTCGAGAGAGAACCTTGAGGCGTAAGAGCAGAGAGCGGGCCAACGCTCGCGAGAGCGAGAATATCTTTAGAGCACGAGTAGAAATAGTGTAAACGCCTGGCAATAAGAAATTGCTACCAGGCTCTTTAATATACTTGCATTGTTATTTTGTACTTCATCTCATATCTATTCAATGAAAGTTCTATTTCTACATCTGATCACTCTCTTAATACGCATGAGTAGCTAAACTATTTGAATGGGTTGAGAAGAACTAAGCTAACATGACCTAGGAAGTTCATTGCTTGCGATTGTCTTGTTTTATACTATGCAAAATACCCTTTAGAGTTACTCAAGAGAGAATCTAAAAAAAGAACCGAATGTCTCGAGAGAGCTAGGTTAGAATCTGGACTCGAAAAAGCAAGATTAGGCTTGATAAACAAGAGATAGGGACTTAGAGATAAGTTTTGTTTTTCAACTTGCATCGCATGCATCCTAGGAATGGGAATGATATTATATGGTCGCATATTTGTGTGAATGTCATGTTGTCATCGCATAATTAGAGATAGAGGTTTATGTGTAAACCCTGTAGACTTATCACATATTTATCACATGTGTTCTAGCCTTAAAAGCCGTAGCATTCACGTCGAGAGGTGGTTTATTATTTTATGCATGTTGCATGATCGCAAAGCATGAACTCATTCTAGGGAGTGTTATCCAAAACTTTTCTCAACCCGTTCACTGCATATTCATCATATTTCCTATTTATCAACTCTTTTCAAACTCCGCCGTATTCATTATTTATTTTCATCAACGCAAACAATAAACCCAACGATTTATTTATTTAACTAGTTACCGCAAGTCTTCATAAAAATCACTAACGTAACTATTTTCACAAGTCCCTGTGTTCGGCCCTGGACTTACTAGGAAACTTCGAGGAATTTACACACTAATTCCGCTAGGGAAACTTGAGTGGACAATGCAATTCCATCAACGCATATCATCCATATTTCCATTACATAAAACAATGCATCAGTAGGTGACCTTCAAACGTTGTAGCCATGAGAGCCTTCGTAAACGGGTCAGCAACATTGTGCTCTGAAGTGATCTTCATGACGATCACGTCCCCTCGATGCACTATCTCGCTGATCAGATGATACTTTTGCTCTATGTGTTTACCGCGCCTGTGACTCCTTGTCTCCGTGGAGTTCACTACTGCCATACTATTATCACAATATAGGGTAATGGGCCTAGAAATATCTGGAACAACTTCCAGTTCTGTCAAGAACTTTCTGAGCTAGAAGACCTACTTAGCAGCTTCGCAAGCCACTACGTACTCTGCCTCCATAATGGAGTTGACGATGAACCACTACTTACTGCTTTACCACACTACAGCCCCTTCGTTAAGAGTAAAGACTAACACTAATGTGGACTTGCGAGAGTCCTTATCAATCTAAAAGTCAGAATCCGTGTATCCAGTAGGGATCAAATCCCTAGAACCATACATGAGCATGTAGTTTCTCGTTCTCCGAAGATACTTGAAGATGTCTTCACTGCGGTCCAGTGACCCTGGCCTGGGTTAGACTGATACCAACTGACTATGCCCACAGCATAGCAGATGCCTGGACGAGTACAGAGCATCGCGTACATCAAATTGCCAACGGCAGACGCATATGGGACCGCCTCATCTCCTCAACCTCTTGAGGCGTTTGAGGACACATGTCCCTAGACAAAGTGACTCCATGCCTAAGACATTGTTCTTACGATCCCAAAAGATCTTGTCAGTAGGCCTTTGTTAGAGTCGTGCATCGAGTACTTGAGGAACATCTTGTCAATGTACGATGCCTAAGACGGTGCTAGCACATTGTTCTTACGATCCCAAAAGATCTTTATACCTAGAACAAACTGAGCCTCTCCCAAATATTTCATTTGGAATTGGGTCGCTAGCCAGTTCTTAACTGCAATCAGTAGACCTACATCATTCCTAATAAGTAGTATATCGTCTACGTACAACACTAAAAAGACTACTAAAGCGTTGATGATCTTCTTGTAGACACAAGGTACATCAACGTTTTGGTCCAAGCCATACGACTTTATCGCAGTATCAAACTGTATGTTCCAAGATCGAGACGCCTGTTTCAGCTTGTAAATGGACCAATTCAGCTTGCAAACCTTTTTCTCTTGACCTTGGGCTATGAATCCCTCGGGTTGCACCATATAAATGATCTCCTCAAGATTGCCATTCAAAAAGACCGTCTTGACGTCCATTTGCCAGATCTCATAATTATAATAAGTTGCAATAGACAGGAGGATGCAGATCGACTTTAACATGGCAACAGGCGAGAAAGTCTCCTCATAATCGACTCCTTCTACCTGGGTATAACCCTTTGCCATAAGTCGAGCCTTAAAGGTCTGTACCTTCCCATTAGCACCCTGTTTGTGCTTGTAGATCTATTTACAACCTATAGGTCTTACCCGATTAGGCTGATCTATAAGATCCCATACTGAGTTGAAGTACATCGACCTCATCTCGAGATCCATGGCCTTGAACCATTCAACTCGGTCTACATCCTTCATTGCCTTCTGATAAGAAAACGGATCCTCAACAACGCCATCTGCTACCATAGCAAGGATTACGAACAGGCGGGTTCACAACCCTCCCACTATGTTGAGGTTCCCATAACTCTTGAGGTGGAACCGACCTACTAGATGGACTTCCATCAAAACCTCTTGCTGATGTAGCAGGCTCTTCAACAACTCTTGTTGAAGTTTCAGTAGTTTCATTGGAAAGCTCACGCAGCATGACTTTACTTCATGGACTGTGCTCCCTTATATGATCCTCCTCCAGGAAAGTAGCGTTCGTTGAAACAAACACCCTATTTTCTGTTGGATCATAAAAATAACCCCCTCTTGTACCTTTTGGGTAGCCTACAAAGAGGCATAACCTCGACCGTGGTTCCAATTCTTGGGATTAGTCTTTAGCACATGTGCAGGGCAACCCCAAATGTGGAAGTGATGTAAACTAGCTTTACGCCCGTTCCACAACTTTAAAGGTGTTCTCGCAACACTTTTGGAGGGAACACAGTTGAGTATGTATTTCGCAGTCTTCATTTCGAAACCACAAAACGAGTCCGGTAAGAAAGCGTAGCTCATCATCGAACGAACCATGTCTAACAAGATCCTATTTCTCCTTTCCGCGACACTATTTTGTTAAGGTGTACCCGGTGCTGAGAGTTGGGAAACGATTTCATGTTCTATCAAATAGTCCTGGAATGTCGAGTCCAAAAACTCTCCACCTCAATCCGATCGAAGTGTTTTAATCCGTCTATCCAATGCGTTTTCAACTTCAACCTTAAACTCTTTGAACTTTTCAAAGGATTCAGACTTCTGTTACATAAGATAAACATACATGTACCTGGAGTAATCATCAGTAAAACTGATAAAATACTCATAGCCACCTCGGGCTCGTACATTCATAGGACCACAAAGGTTAGAATGTTCTAACTGAAGAGGCTCCTTTGCTCTATAACCTTTTCCAGTAAAGCGTCGTTTAGTCATCTTACCCTCAAGGCAAGACTCGCACAGTGGTAAAGAATTTTCTTCTAACTCACTTAGAAGTCCATTCTTCACCAATCTCTGCATCCTATTGAGATTGATGTGCCCTAAACGAAGATGCCTAAGATGGGCATTTTCTTTTGGAGAAATACGTCAACGTTTAAGTTACGACAGTTTTAAACAATTCTGTGTTATGGAGGGAATTAATGGCAACGACCTTAGCACATATAAATTAGATTCCAAATCTGCTATACAAATAATAACACCATCTTTATTAATAAATGCTTTATCCACATTAAACGAAATAGTGTATTTACATTGCAATAAACACTTTACAGAAATAAGGTTCCTCCTAAGTTCAGGAACAATATATAAATCATTCAAAACTCAAAACCTATTCTTTAAAGCTAACTGGAGCCCTCCCACTGCCACAGCTGAGACGACGTGCCCGGTGCCTGCTCACATCGTCATCTCACTAGCCTCCAGCTGTCGCTAGGATCTAGCCCCTTGAAAATAAGAACAAACGTGGTTAGTGGCGCCCGAATAAATTATCCAGGCAGAATTATCATTCTCCACTAAACAAGTTTCAAGAACTAGTAAATCATATTCTCTTTGGGGCGACGGGCGGTGGGTTAGCAGGCGCCTTCCCTTTTCTCTTACCACCTTTCTTCTTCTTCCCCTTTGCAGAGTTAGAAGTAGAAGGTGCAGACTTCGTTCTTGAGGTCGAACCTCTATTGAACGTTTGGAGGATGAAGCAACATTTGTCTCATCCTTATTTCTCTCCTTACTTTTCAGTAAAGATTGGTAGGTCTACAACTTGTTGAGGAGAGTTGTAAGGTTATATTTCACTTTGTTAAGAATCACATTACTAACAAAATACAGGAAGCTCTCCGATAAAGAATCCATGATTATGCTAACCTGGTTGTCCTCATTGATGGTAGACCCATTCAACTCCGCCACATTGAAGTGGACCATCATGTTAAGCACATGTTCACGAACAACGGTGCCTTCTTCCATTTTGGAGTTGAATATATATTTAAGAGCCTCATGCATAGCTGTTCAGACGGTTGTTAAAACATCCCCCGCAGGGACTCCATGATCTCACGCGCCTAGACCATAGGCTCGTGTTTCTTGGCCAAGGCTTCAAAAAGACTTGCTAAGATGTAGGCTCAGGCCATATCATTTGCCCGTGTCCATCCCTCATATGCCTCTCGAACATTTCGAGCGACATTTAGAGCTGGAATAGGAGGACATATCTCCATAAGCGCGAACATGAGATCCTCGATGATTAGAATCATCGTGATCATGTGTTTCCATGTCGAAAAAGCTAATGTGGCTGTTGCCATTTTGAAAAAGTTGTTACTGAAAAATATAAATAAAACTTTATTAGATTTTTGCTAAACCACATTTAACCAATTAGTTTTGCAAAATAGTTTTTCAAGTACCCTAAGTGAAAGACTTCTATTTTGCAATGATGCCTCAGTGAGGCAGGACAAACGTCACCGGTGGGGTGATCAGATGCCTCTTCGCTGGGATGAGACAATCTCAACCATTTGGCAGAACCAACTTTTGAAACTGAACCTAATAGTTTCCATCTTTCGGTCCAGAATTGTTAACCTTTAACAATTCTGCGTATGTGTGACCCCTCGCTTTCGGTGCCAGAGTCCCGCCCTAATGAGCCCACCGTAGGGAAGAAGCAGATTAAGACAAGAGACTAAGTTACCTTATCCTCTTACAGGAGATCAAATAAAGAAACGCGTAAAACTGCCATCCTTTTAGGGGATACTTCCAGGGTGCCTCAAGGCGATACGCAATAACTTTATTCAACCCAACGAGGGAGACCGAGGGATATGCTGTCACACTTCCCACCCCCACTTACTTTGAGCACTTTCTCCATCCACCTTGATATTGATCTACCCAAACGCCGTCCGTTAGGGGGACACGCTAAAGGTGCCTCGAGGCCGAGGGTAGATCTCACGAGGTGGACGATTTAGAAGAAACGTGAAAGGTTTAAGTGAAACATCTTATGCCCTAAGTACCTCCCACTAAATGTTCTACCTAGGGATTTATTAACCTAGACAATCCGACTACTAATTTTAGTCTAAGTCGTCTTTTTAATTCCCACTCATAAACAACGTTTGTCTATGAAATATGAACAAGTTCAAGTAGTCACATTTAAATACTTTAATGGACTGTTCTTAACTTGCATGCATTTAAACTCGCTAATTAAATTAATCAACTTTCATTAACTGTTGGTCACTTCTCTAAAGACTAACAATTGCACTCTTCGCACCACAGATATATTTTTGTATCCATTGAATATAACCAATCAACAATGTGTTGACCCTTCAGAAATTGCTCAAAAGTACAGCTGGGCTAAAATTACCATTTTGTTCCTATAGTTACCTCTAACTTCTTATGTATTGGGGTTGATGCCCTAAAGTCTCGTGTCCTGTAGTTTGTAAAAAATTTGTACGAACACTTATGATGAATAATATAAGATATTTTACTTGACATCTTGATTTTGCTCATCTAAATATTTTATTTACTTTACCACGAACCAATAAACTAAAATTTCTGGTTATCTTTATGTAACGTAAGCATGTATGTGGTGACATACAAGTGGATCGTGTCTTAAGGGATAACGAAAATGGTCTGTAGTATATGGATATAGAAGGGAAACCTTATCCTGGTAACGCTACAGATGCGACCCACTTTGTGGAATAGTTTTAAATGTTGTAACTTGTCATAGATGGTCTGATCCTGATCATTCGTGTAGGGGACATGCGAGCGAGAGCGTCCTACACAAAGAGTTTGTATAAGACTTGACCACGAAGTGTTAACGTCTTGTTATATAACACCGTTCATGACAGAGACTTCACTTCCCTAGGATGACCATAGGTAACATGACCTCAATCCTGAGTGACTTGGAAACTCCTACCATTGAGGGCGGTCCTTTGATTAGCATGGGTGCGGGTGGCCAGTTCACCGACTCAAACCTACCACTTTGGAGATTCGTCTGATTTGGGAGCTGGGAACTCAGCTACACAAGATGGAATTCACTCATTCCTCGAAGTAGGGTAAGTAGATAGATAGCTCTCTTAAAGACTGATTCTAGGGCTTGAACGATGTGGCACTACACACCTTCTCTTGGCCCAAGAGGTGTTCACACATAATTGGACTATGTTATATTTTTTTTTAGTGGGATCAGTGGTACTTAAGGAGTGAGATGTAACTACAGGGGAAAACGGTAATTTGGCTTAGTTGTACTTACGAGCATCTGTGAAGAGTCATCGTACTCATGATTGGTTATATCCAATGGACGCAAAAATATATTTGTGGTAAGAAGAGTTCAACTGTCGATTTTTAGTGGAATGTTTGGCAGCTAACGGATGGTGGATCTCGTGGCTAAAGAGTTTAGTCAGCTATTCACGTACCGTTGGAGCTTCGAGTCGGTCCATAAGGTCCCCTTGGTAGCTTGGATAAAGTTGAGAATCAGTTTTTGGGTCAGTTTGAAATGTTCAAATTGACAAGAGGCAGTTCAATTATATGATATAATTGAACTGGTTAATTATATATGATATGATTGACTAAATGTATGAGATACATTAATTTGGAGGAAATTGGATATAAATATGATTTATATCAAGTAGAGGAGAAAATACTATAGTAGATATATGAGTCAAACTATATGTTAAGAATATAATATAATTATATTCATTAATTATTTAATTGGGCGATTATGTGATAATTGGCCGAGTTTTTCTCTGGATTCGTGTGAAAGTGGGAAGTTCGAATTCAGTTCTTGTAACTAAAGAATAAAATGAAAAATTGTTTTCATTTTTTGTAAGGGTCACAAAAGATATCCGAAATTTTTTTTTTTCACGGTGAGAAAGTATACGATCGCATAGTGTTGAGAGCCTATACAATAGTGCCCGTCTTTTTAAATGATCGCACACCCGCGTACTAAATGATCGCCAGCGATTTCTAAACGATCTCTTACGTTTACTACATGATCGCTTAGCGCCCCGAGCGAAACTTAACGATCGCTTACCATTTGATAGAAAATCGCTTAGCTAAACCTACACGATCGTGTACCCCGATCTATATGATCAAGCACACCCGACTATACAATAGTCTTCTACTAACACCTACTTGCTTATTCGTTCTACACGATCACTTTTCTTTCTCCCATCTACCAATTCCATCAAAGTCCACCCTTTGGATTCTCACTCCGAGAATACCGAGGGCTTCGAGAGGTGGTGTTGTCCCTGGTTCCTGGTTGTTCGTGCACTGCTGCTCATGTAGACGACCGTGATGCTGCTAGGCGATTGCTTGCTGAACGATAAGAAGCCTGAGGAGTTTGCTTCCGTTGGACCGAGTTCGATTGAAGATTGTCTTCAACTGGTAATTCTCTCGGTCTTTTTTATTTTATTTGTAATAGCATTTCAGTAATTAGTGATACAATGCATATATGTTTGTTAGAATGTATGTGTGGTAATTCTGTCACATGAAATTGGAAAGATCTGCTTCCACTCATGGATACTCTTGTTTAAGAGTTCCTTAAATTGGTATCAGAGTTAGGTTATTGATATTCCAATTTCATTAATGCAAAGGATTGCATATACATTCTTGGTGGGTCAGCATATCTACTCCCTGTTTAATTGTTAAACTGCTTGTGGATGTACAGATTAATAGAGTTTTCTGGGATGAAACCTCAGTTTGATTAATTCTTTTACATTTTCGGTTAATTGTAAAGGCCCCTGCGTTTTTGGTCATAACTAATTGTTATCAAGTTTGTAATTCAAAGTTAGTTTGAGTTTTGAGTCATTTGTGAAGAAGTTCGAAGCAAGGGTTGCTATTCTTTGAGGAAGAAGGCGATCAAGAGTTGAACAGGTCATGTAGACGATGGGGTAGGCGATCGCTGAGTATCAAATGCTCGAGTGTCGTTTAATGCGTGTGCGCACTAGATGATCGTTTAGCTTAGCAAGCTTCATCGCTTAGTACCTGACTAAACGATTGCGGAGTAAATCGCATGGTAAATCATTTACCTCTTCGCGTGTTAAGCGATCGTCTAGACAATCAGGCTTTGCGGCCTCGTTATCGTCTAAGCGATCGTTTAGCATTTAGCGCTATCGTCTAGTGTGCGCTAAGCGATCGTTTACCTGCGGCGTTTACTAAACGATGGAGCTTCGCTCGGTGGTTCAAGATGCGGTTCGCCTGTGAATCGATTTACTCGATGTCAAATGTAATAGATAGAATTATTTCATTCCGATTTTGTAAAGGTTCATCCCGGTCCATTAATCTTTGTTTTATTACATGAGATGTATGTTTTTTATATGTGATATGGTATGTACATATATAAAATCCCACCTTAGGTTATGCATTGGTCATGCATCATCTCTTTAATTATAAATGTTATAATTTAGGGAAGCATGATTTAAATTATGTAAGAGCATGCTTATGCATCATATAATATAAGAGTTATATTTAAGCATGCATAAAAAGTATTGATATGTATCATCTTTATATTATAATTGTTATAGTATAAAGGTGTATGGCAAGCATGCTTGCTTGGTTATTAATTGTATATAAAAGTTATGTATAGTAATGACGAGACATTGCATGAAGCATGACACATAGGTTACTTTATAAGTGTTATAAATACCTTGTTATGCGCAATTTGTTTTAGTTGTTCTTTCCAAAGGTTAAAGAGAAATTAGAACTAAAAGCAATAAGAAAGACATGCATGCTCACTTAGACTTAATTCATGGTTTTAAAATTTTTAAAACTTGGATGACATAGACCTAAAATCATGGTTCTAATATGATTAGCAACCCTTAGGCTTTAATCTTTTAATCAGTTTAATGGGATTAAATTGATAAATAAAAGGTTAAATGGTAGCAAATCTATCTATAAGGTACCTTTTGTCTAAGGCGGGTTCTTCCTAGGCTGGGTATTTAAGTTGATGGAAACGTAACATCCCTACCTGGGAACCTAAATGGAAAGGTGAATTAGATAGATTTGATGCATACATGCAAGTTAAGGACAGTCCATTAAAGTCTTTAAATGTGACTACTTGAACTTTTTATTTCATAGAAAAAAGTTGTTTTTGAGTGGACTTAACAAGATGACTTAAACTAAAATTAGTAGCCGGATTGTCTAAGTTAATGAACGCCTAGGTAGAACACTCAGAGGGTGGTACTTGGGAAATAAGATGTTTCATTTAAACCTTTCACGTTTCTCCTATATAGTCCACACCGTGAGATCTACCCCCGGCCTCGTGGAACCCTGGGAGTGTCCCCCTAAAGGATGGTGTTTAGGTAGGTCAATATCAAGGTGGATGGAGAGAGTTTTCATAATAAATGAGGGCGGGAAGTGCGACAGCATATCCCACGGTCTCCCTCGTTGGATTGAGTAAAGTTTCTGCGTATCGCCTCGAGGCACCCTATGAGTGTCCCCTATAGGATGACAGTTTTGCGCGTTTCTTTATTTGATCTCCTGTAAGAGGATATGGTTATTTAGTCTCTTGTCCTAATCTGCTTCTTCCCTACAGTAGGCTCATTAGCGAGGGGTCACACTTATGTGAAATTGTTAAAAAAGTTAACAGTTCTGGACCACATAAATGATGGCTGTTAGGTTCAATTCCAAGAGTTGGTTCTGCCGAATAGTTGAGAATGTCTCATCCCACTGAAGGGGCATCTGATCACCCCACCGGTGACGTTTGTCCTATCTCACTGGGGCATCATTGCAAAATAAAAGTCTTTCACTTAGGGTGCTTGGAAACTGTTTTGCAAAACTAATTAGTTAAAATATGGTTTAGAAAACACCTATAAAAGTTTGTTCGTTTCTCACCAACAAGTTTTAAAATGGCTACAACCACAATAACTTTGCTTACCGCCGAGAAACTTACTGGCGACAATTATTCAACATGGAAACATATTATCACGACTATTTTAATCATCGAGGAACTCATGTTTGCTCTTACGGAGGCCTGTCTTCCTATTCTAGCTCCAAATGGCACTCGAAATGTTTGGGAGGCATATGAGCGAAAGACACGGGCAAATGAGAAGGCCCAAGCCTATATTTTGGCAAGTCTTAATGACGTCTTGGCTAAGAAGCATGAGCCCATGGTCTTAACACGTGAGAACAAGGAGTCCTTGCGAGGGATGTTTGGACAACCGTCTGAACAACTCAAGTCCGAGGCTCTTAAGTATATATTCAACTCTAAAATGGAGGAAGGCATCTCTGTTTGTGAACATGTGCTTAACATGATGGTCCACTTCAATGTGGCGGAGTTGAATGGGTCCACTATGGATGAGGGTAGTTAGGTTAGCATAATCCTGCATTCTTTGTCGGAGAGCTTCCTGCACTTTGTTAGCAATGTGATTCTTAACAAAGTGAAATACACCCTTACAACTCTCTTCAACAAGTTACAGACATACCAATCTTTACTGAAAAGTAAGAGAAGGAAGTGGGCTGAGGCAAATGTTGCTTCATCCTCAAGGATGTTCCATAGAGGTTTGACCACAAGAACGAAGTCTGCACCTTCTACTTCTAACTCTGCAAAGGGAAAGAAAAAAAATGGTGGTAAGGGGAAAGGGAATGCGCCTGCTAACCTGCCACCTGTCGTCCTAAGAAGACATCCCCAGTTGATTGAAAAGGGAAAATGTTTCCATTGCAATCAGGATGGATACTGGAAGAAAAATTGTCCTCGCTGGCTAAAGGAAAGGAAGGCCGCCAAGGTTAAGGCTAAGGCAGATAAAGTTAAATATGATTTACTTGTACTTGAAACATGTTTAGTGGAGAATGATGATTCTACTTGGATAATTTATTCGAGCGCCACTAATCACGTTTGTTCTTCTTTTCAGGTGATTAGATCCTGGAGACAGCTGGAGGCTGGTGAGATGATAATACGAGTACGCATCGGACACGTTGTCTCAGCTGTAGACGTGGGAGGGATTCAGTTATCTTTACAGAATAGGTTTCTAGTTTTAAATGATGTATATGTTGTTCCTAAAATTAAGAGGAACTTTATTTCTGGAAAGTGTTTGCTACAATGTAACATATATGTATATGTATATGTGTTCATTATTTCACAAAAAAAAAAAAAAAAAAACATTCATATCAACTCCAATGTCAGCGCAAGGGAAAACTTCAAAAACATTCCCAACCTGATAAGAGTTAGTTGTGAAAGGAATCTACTCGTAGTTGGATGTTCGTATGACACCCGTGGGAGCAAGCCAAAACGAAGGTGGGTTTCCAAGAACAACGCAATATGAAAATGTAAAAGAAAATAAAAGAATGCAAGAGACAACTCCTCTAAATATCACGAGTTAAAGTTGAAATTGTCACACAACCGAAGTTGGATGTTCGCATGACACTCAAGGGAACAAACCAAAAAAATGAGTGTAACCATGATGAACAGTCTCTAATAAATGACGCAAAGTTTGACCAAACCCATACGGACGCATCAAGTTATTTTGACAAGAAGAGGTAAACATTCTTTGTGAAACTAGAAAAGCATTTTTTGAGAAGAAATTTGTAGTATAGAAGAATAAAGTAAGGCTTTGTTATGACTTAGCAAGGATAGAAGGAAATTGTGTTGTTAAGTAATGTGCCTAAGTGGAGCATTCAGAGCAACCAATCGACGCAAAATTTAAGATAGGAACTGAGCATTTTTGCCTTAGTAGAAGATATGCTTGAAGACAAGCATATATCTAAATTTGGGGGTGTGATAACTTGTAGAAATACAAGTTATTTATACTGTTTTATTTAGATATTGCGGCCAAAAGAGAGGAAAGTTGCATCAGTTGTAGAGAAATTAATTAAGAAATACAATAATTACAAATTGTCGTCAATACACCCACTAACACCATTGCGATGGCAGAAAAGAATATTTCAAGTCTGTTTTGCAGGAAATCAAGTCACCGTATGCGTTCATGGCTCAAGAGAAAAAGATTAACGCATCTACGTGCATTGCACCCATCATTAAGGAATGAATAGATGATCAACGCAATGATGGTGCATGCCACAATCGATCCAGAGCTAAACTTCAACCGCATGCAGTAATAAAAACAACATCGCATGCGAGTACACGATCGAAAGATGCAAATGAGCAACGTAATCACGAAGGATTTTGACACGTGTACAACTAACCGTTGTGCATTTTTAACGGACTGATTGCATAATAGAAGGAATATTTATTCCACCATTCTCGAAATTTCTATAACAATAAAGTGGGGACCACAAGTCGGAGAGTCAAAACTTTCATCTATAAATACCCTCAAAGAATTCACTAAAGATATACTTGATACGGGGGATAATTCATACGAGGCTATTGAGAGAGAGGCTGATTTGAGTGTTGATCGGAGAAGATCCGAGAAGAAAAGAGACAAGGCCGAGAGTAATTCTCAAGGCGAATCATTCTAAATCCCCGCCGTGAAGCTCTGTACTTAGATCAACTCTACCGGTTGAGCATGCCTGAGAGGGAAGCTCATCCTTCCATTCACTTCATCTATGCCAGCAAGCAATCTCTTCATCCAGATCGGTGTCAAGACATTGACACTCTTCTGTATCTTTTTCTAACTCTTATTCATCAATCATAATTAAATGTCATGATCACTTTCATTTCCACACCTCTATCTATTTCCATTCCTCCATTAATCACTTTCTCCGCGATGTTATCTTAATCCTGTGATGATTAATATGAATTAAACAAGTAACTTAATCTGTGCTAAAGAGATAAAGATGTTTAGCTAAAGCATGCTAAACGACATCTTCACTTGTGAGAACAGAAGTGAAGATGCCATTTTAATCTGTCGAGAGAAGGTTAGAAGAATGCGTTAACTAAAGCAAGAAGTACTTCCAGAGATGGAAGCAACCTTGCGTTCACTACGCTCGTCCCTGTTTTACCACAGAGATGTGGGAAACGCGGCCGATCACCGAGAGGAGTACGCCAAGGGAAAGCGGCACCGTACTTATATCTTTAACGCAATTAAGAAACTTGTGTTGTTTATATTAATTATGGGATCTTGAGATGGAGTCGATGTACTTCAACTCAGTTTGGGATCTTGTAAATCAACCTGACGGGGAAGACCTATAGGTTGTAAATGGATCTACAAGTGCAAAGGGGTGCTGATGGGAAGGTGCAAACCTTCAAGGCTCGACTTGTGGCAAATGATTATACCCAGGTAGAGGGAGTCAACTATGAGGAGACTTTCTCGCCTGTTGTCATGTTAAAGTCGATCCGCATCTTCCTGTTCATTGCAACTTATTATAATTATGAGATCTGGCAAATGGACGACAAGACGGCCTTTTTGGACTCAGCTTATTATAATTATTGGTATAGCTTCACTTCCAGTTTCTCGAGACTCGCCGTCTTTATTTAAGATCGAAGAGTCTTTTTTACCCTTTTGATCTCTTGAGGTGAATACTTGCTCGACTTCTTCCTTTTTCGGTGCTTGATGCATCATTTTTCTCCTGTATTTGAATTCTAAATCATTGACTATAATTTTAGTGATCGTACCTTGTTTTTAGTGATATCCTTTTGAATCGCACTCCCCTCAATCTCGGCTTGGGACTCATCTGCTGAATTCAGGTCGAAGTTGCTTTCCAGCTTGAACGGTTGTATGGGGAGTTGTTTCCTTCATCAATGGTTCGATCATTGACTGCTTCATCGATGGTTCTTTCTTCAATTGTTTGCCTTCAACAACCGTAGAAAGACCCTCCATAGTTATGTCTAGTTGTTGATGTTCATCAACTGGATCACCTACAACCGTCCCAACGTCGCAATCAAACCATGTTGAGTATTCGGCTACTCATCATGGTGGGGGGGAGGGGAGGTTCTTCTAATATCACCCCTTTGATCATCCACTTCATGATCTTCCTAATCATGTCCTTCATGATCGCCATCATGGTCACCCACTTCCGAATGATCATATTGGCTTCTTGGCCCTTAATCTCAAATTTATTAATTTTAATTAATATTTTGATGATAAAGAACTTTATTTTTTTACTCACAATTTAATTATTTTAAATAGTGCATGGCGCAGAGCTCGAAACAATGATTCTAATGTCTTTTAAATCACCCAAATCGAAGTTCAAACGAAGAAGATATAGTAAAAAGAAGCTTAATGAAAAAATACTGGAGATGGCATGGCAGGCTAGCGGCCAAATCATCAAATTGGACCAATTAAAGAGTTCCACTTGCGCCGGAGTGTTGCTACACTGCAAAATTTTTATAAAAGAATAATTTTGGGTCAGCCGATTAAGTCATCCTAGTGTACACTGATTCTTAAACGTCGTCGCTTTGTCCAGCATAGTTTTAGCTTCCTTTTTACACCAAAATTCTTAAAAAAGTCTTCCCTTATGCCAATTGTAATGAATTCAAGTATGATCAGAGGCTAAAGGGTAAGAACTTAGCTTGAGTTTGTTAGTTTAGTTAGGTTCCAATTCAATTCTTTAGGCTTGTATTGTAATTCTATGAGTTTTTATTATGAATTTATGAGAATTTATCTTGAGCTTATTATTCAATTTTTGTGTATGGGATAATCTGACAAATTAGATGTGCATGTTTAATTGATAGCTTTGATTGGCCTTAATTTGTAATCGTTAGGTAGTTTCACCTAGAAGCATGAGTTAAGTTAGTTTATTGTGTTTATTTGGGATTCCAATTAGCAAATATTTACTCTTTAACTTAGATAAATCTCGCTCAATTAATTGGTTAGACGAGGGAAATCAATTAATTGGCATAGCTTTGCCCTTAATCTTAATGACTGTTGATTGATTGATTAGTTGAGGATCCTCACTTTTCTGTTAATTAGCTTGATTTTATGGACTACCAGTTAGGATTCTAATTGAGTAGGCTAAGTTTTAATTCGAATATTCTCACACATCTTTTGAATAGTTTATGATAGAATTGATGAGGAATGAACTAAACTACAATTACCCAAGCTAAGTATTTATTCGATTGATAAATTATCACATTCGTTTACTTGCGCACTTTTATTCTCGAGCAATTTTATATCAGAATTTCTCCCCCCCCCCCTAGTTACTTCCTATAAGTTCCAATCCTTGAGAAATCCATATTCGAATCTCTATGGTTTGACCTCAGACTTACTACTTGTACTATTGATTAGTATAAGGGGTTATTTCAATGCATACAAATTTTTATTTGCATTCGACGTGGGTTTACGAATGACAGTGAATCCGCCGACTAGCCAAATTAGTGTCGTAACTGGGGAACCAACAAAATCCTTGATTTTTTGAAACTTGTAGTGTTTATCCTTGCTAATCAATTTTTCCTTTTGGTGCATGACCCACAATCCCAAAGATGCTAGACAATTATATTTTGCAGAGATTTCCCGGGAGGAGCAGAGAATCAGAAGAGAAAGGAGACAGCAAGCTGCGCTTGACAAGAAAATTCGTGTTGAAGACACATCAAGAGAAAAAGGCATTCTTAAAGATTTTCCAGTGATGGCTGAACGAGAAAAGACCCTTAAGGAGCTTGTAACATCTGACTTCACTCAACAGCCCTTATACATTACCTATCCTGAGACAACAGGTAACTTTGAGCTTAAATCTGGCTTAATTCTCTTACTTCCTGCATTTTCTGGTCTATAGGGTGAGGATCCGCACAAATACTTGAAGGAATTCTATGTGGTGTGCAATGGGATGAGAGCTAATGGGGTGACCCAAGAGCAGATTAACATGAGAGCATTCCCCTTTTCATTGAAGGGAGATGCCAAGGAGTTGCTCTACATTCTTTCACCAGGAAGCATCATGTCCTAGGAGGAGTTGCAGAGGCAGTTCTTGGAGAAGGTCTTTCCAGCATCCCGAGTTGCTAGTGTCAGAAAGGAAATTTATAACATCATGCAGTTCGATGGGGAGACCTTTCAAGAATATTAGGAACGATTCAAAATGACCTGTGCCAAGTTCCCTAATCATCAAATCTCGAACCAACTCTTGATCCAATACTTTTACAAGGGACTGATATAGACCGATAAAAGTAGTATAGATGCAGCTGCTGGAGGAGTCTTAATTAAAAAAACCTTGACTGAGGCCATGAAACTAATAGCTACCATGGCGGCAAATTCTTAACAATTTGGAACTAGAGCTGCAGTTAGTGTCAAGATAAGTGAACTTAAGAAAGAAATATATAACTTAGTTTCTATTGTTAAGAAGTTGGCAAAAGTGGAGATTGGAGAACTCGCTTCGTTTTGCCAAGTATGTCATGGGACTGGCCATTCAACTGGCGTTTGCCCAATTGCTCTGCAAGGAGCAATTCCTAAGGTAAATGCCATTGGAGGTTACAATTACAACGGGCAAAATAGAAGGCTAGACCCATTCAGTCAAACTTACAATCCTGAATGGAGAGACCACCAAAACTTCAAATGAGGAGGTAGAATGAGCAGCCTCAGCATCATCTAGTTTAGGTATGTCCTTAGAAGATATTGTTAAAAGTCTTGCTGACAACTCTTTTAAATTTCAATAGGATACATAGAATTTTCAGAAGGATACAAAGAAACTCGTTGAAGCTTTGGGACCCAAGTCTCACAGCTAGCCACCTCTATGACCAACTTGGAAAGACAGTCTGGCAAACTCCCATCCCAGCCTGAGTCAATTCTTAGAGAAAATTTTAGTGCAATCATATTGAGGAGTGGTAAGAAATTGGTGCCACCTGTTGAGTCATTGAAAGTTTTAGAATTGGAGAATCCAAGAATGTCTTCTTCAGATCCAACCGTCTTGCCACCAAAAAATAAACAAAGAGTATCTTCTCACCCTTATCCTTCTTTGGATGCGTATACTTTCCTCCACTTTGGCTGCTTCTTCAAAAAGATTTTTTCTAAGTTTAGATCTAGTAAGCCTTTGCTCAAAACTTTTTATTCATTCACCGCAACTTTACGTTTAGCTTTTGACAATGCGTTCATTCAAAATACTTCAAAAATTTGCGATGACTTATTCGAATGCGGCGTTGAACCTGGTTACGCTCTTCGTTTTGGCTTACCCCCATGTGTGTCATACGGGAATCCAACTTTGGTTGTGTTCCATATTCAACTCAACTCTTGTCTTGCTTGATTTCGCTTGCGCCAGATAAAGAAGTTGCGCTTATGCGTTGATCCTGGCAATCTTACCTTTGTTTTGGCTTGCCCCCACGTGTGCCATGCGGACATCCAATTACGGGTATGTGCCTTTCACAACTTAACTCTTATCAACATGGGTTCCCCTATTGCATTGACAGTAGAGTTGTTATTCTCAAAATTCTCTCTCTTTTTTTTTCTTTTTTTTTCCTGATAGAAATGATCACAATGCAATGAACGCAATTCTCCGAAACTACTACCACCCTCAAACTTAGAGGTTGGCAGCGTTCTCACCGCAAAGCTAAAAACAAAATTACAAGAATGCGGTAATAAATGTTTAGGCGAAGGTTTACACAAAATAAAACTTAAGACTTTCAAAAGTTGAAGAAGCTATTCAAAGTAAGGAGCGCCTTGCGATGATTAGTTAGCGGATGCGGTGAATTATACGTACCATCATAGATGCATCGCAAAAGAACGCAATCAGACAAGGAGAATCAAAAGGATAATGCATAAAGGATAACAAGAAAGGACCTTAGACGGAACAACGCATGCGATTATGCATTGGAATTCACGCGATTGAAGCCATGCATTGAAGGATGAAGGGAATTCTTCCGTTGTACTACGCATCGAGGAGACTTATTTTTGCACCTACAAGGAACAAACGCACCACACCCAAGGAAGCAGTCGCATATCCAAAATAATAATAAAAATAAAAATAAACTAAATTAGAAAGCAAGGTAAAGATAGAGTAGAAGACGTCCCTGGAGAAATTGAAGTGTTGTCACCACAAGGAGTCTTCCATGCAAGAGATTGCTCTCAACTGCTTAGGTCAAGGGACTTGCCCTAACCATTGGAACTTCCAGCAATTGTTGGGCACATGCGACCGTCATGCACTTAGAATTACCTTCAGTTCATGCGACTAATTGTCGTTCTATCTTGGGGTCAATACTGCCTTTCGGCACATCGCCTACACTTCAATATTGGTTGCAACTTCGTCGCATAAGCTGTAATACTCCCAAGATAAAAAGGTTGCTTGCAGAGACACAAAAATCAACAAACAATTAGCTGCCAAGTCCCCGACAATGGCACCAAAAACTTGATGAAGAAAAATTAATTACCAAGTCGTCAAAGACTTGATGACTAAAATTAGATGAATGCAATATGCGATGCATGTCTTAAGGTATGCGTTGATACTCATGCGTCGGTGGTCATGCGTTGGAATGAACTATGCATTAACAAATGTATGCGATGACCATGCGTTCCTGTCACAGGTTTTCTTGCGCTCACACCAAGTATAACGCGAACGCAAGTTTCTCGGGTGATCCGAGATCGAACTCAGGGATTTGTAGCTAGATTATATACGGTATACAACGGTTGAATAAAAGAATGATGGGGGGGGGGAGATTTATGCTACAACTACTCCTACTCCTAACTAATAGACAATGCAACGAGAAGTATGAATAAGAGATAGAGACACGACAACTGTTGACGCGTAGTAAAAGGATGGAAAATAGATAAACATGAAAATGTCTTCGTCGCAACCCTTAAGATTGACCACAAGGGAAACCTCAGCCAACGCAAGCTATGCAATCATGCTACACACACTAGAGCCTAAATCTAGGATGTATGCGATGTGTATGCAAAAGGGTCGAGATGACCGCATACAACCACTATATCCTACTTCTTGGACGCATGCAATATCCTCTCCATAGGGTGCATACACTGTGTGATAGTAGATGGAGCTTATTCCTAAGTTCCCCATTCTTTTTTATGCGTTCCAATCCGCTCTCTCGAGACTTAGATTTGGTATTTAGACTACTCTTCCAAGTATTCCTAAATGATGAATGATGCGCTCATAAGACAAGGTAACCGCATGAACTTGGCTAACGTAAGATTATTCCTATCTCTAGTGAATACTTGCTTACATTGCTTAATGCGACCAACCACTTACCCTCTCGGGTAGTTAGTTATTGCTGACTTTACTCATAAACAAGCGTTGTATCCACCTATAGACAGGCGTTGCTACAGCTTCACACTAAACAAATAAGGTTTTCTCACACACTCGCACAATGCACACCTCCCGTTGGGTTGCTACATGCTTCATATCTCTAATCCACATGATTAAGTATGCGATACTCTAGCAATCTCACTAAGTGATGCAATGAAAGTTAAGGATGATAAGCAAAGAAAGGTGGAGATGAAAGCGAAGGAAACATAGAAGTGCATTAAACATATAATGTATTAATTCCTTAATCCAAAATGTAATACAATACAATATAAGAAAGAAGAGAAAATGAAAGGACCAGTTGGAAGCAATGTCTTGCTTCAAGCAGATGTATGTCAAGGCTGCCGATGGTGCCATGGAAGGGCGATGAAGTTGACTCTCTCGAGATCTAACTCCGATCGAAGGCTCCAGTCGTCACTCGGAATGGATGAAGGAGATGAAGAATTCTCAAGCTTCTTTCTCACACGTTAGTCTGGATCGACAGGATCCGCCTTAAGGCGAGCCTCAGGCGAAAAACCCTGGATGATTTGAACTTCTGCTTATCGGCTTCTATTTATAGAGCTTGATCGTCGACAACATTAATGGACTGCTCTGACTCTGACATTCACGACGCGTTAGTCCTTTTCTGAATCTCTGCTGTTAACAGCGTGGTAGGTGAAATGTCAACAACATCTTTTGATTTTCCCGAGAGAGATGCATTGATGCGTCCATTCCACTAACCTTGCGGTCATCCCACTATTATGCATTATCGTGTAGCTGCAATCGTGCAGTAACCGCATTTGCTTAATACCGCAACTTCTACACGATGACTGCAATCACTTGACAATCGCAACTTCTATGCGATAGACGCATGCAACTGATCACCGCAACACCCATGTGTTGATCGTATGCATTCGCCTATGCGATGGAGAGTTTCTCTGCATGCGGTCGTCTATATGACCAGCTCCCGTGTTTGCATCCACTTCCTGCGTTAGCTACAAAAATAGACAATTGAACTCATAATAATGCATAACAATGGGTTAGCCGAGATTCTCAATGTTGAATGCCACAAACTCATTTTCTCATGAAGTTCTAACATAATTGTCGCATATTCTGCTTAACAACCCTCATAATTCTAAATAAAATGCCTAAGATGACATGCATTTCTGCATGTCATCAGAGGGCACTTTGTCTGTGGAGTTCGATGGTGAGTTTGTTAAATTTAATATTTTCGATGCTATGAAAACTTCCACCATAGGGCAAGTACATTCTTTGTGCCAGATTGATGTGTTTGACTCTCTTGGGCAGGAGGTTATGTGAGACATCTATAACGACGATGAAGATGGACTCAGAAGAGTTGATTCCACTTGGAGAGCTTGCCACCTTGTCTATGACAGAGCCGGTAGGTATGCCTCATACTCTGATGAATAATCTTCTGACAAGGTGTTTCCTTCTGTTTTGAAGGCACTTAAATTGAAGGAGTTTCCAGACCACCTGAAGTATGCCTATATGAGGGAATTTGAGACCTTGCCTGTCATAATTTCAAAGGACCTGACTGAAGAACAAGAGAAGCAGTTGGTGGAGGTATTGCAGAAACACAAACTGGCCATTGGATGGATGTTGGTCGACATAAAAGGTATTAGCCCTGCAGTGTGTATGCAAAAAATTATCTTGGAGGATGGAGCTAAGCCTTGTCGACAGCCCCAACGACGTCTGAATCCTATCTTGAAGGAGGTAGTCATGAAGAAAGTCTTCAAACTCTTGAAAACAGGTATTATCTATCCTATTCCTGATAGTGAGTGGGTTAATCCTATTCATGTAGTGCCTCAAAAAACGGGTATTATTGTGGTAAAAAATGATGAGGGTAGTTCAATTCCTATTAGGGTTCAGAATGGGTGGAGGATATGTATAGATTTCAGGAAATTGAATGCTTTAACTAGAAAGGACTACTTCCTCATACCCTTCATTGATTAGATGCTTGAAAGGCTAGCTGAAAGGCCCTTCTTCCATTTACTTTATGGTTTTCGGGTTTCTATTAGATTCTGATTAGCTAAGAGGACCAACAGAAGATGACCTTTACATGTCCTTATAACACCTTTTCCTTCAAAAGAATGCCATTTGAATTATGTAATGCTCTTGGCACCATTCAACGTTGTATGATGTCCATATTTTCTTAATTTATTGAAAAATGCATTGAGGTTTTTATGGATGACTTTACTGTATATGGAAACTCATTTGCTGATTGTCTGTCTAATTTGTCGAGGGTTCGAGAAAGATGCATTGAGTCTTGCGAGAAAGATGCATTGAGTCTAACCTGATTTTTAATTTTGAAAAATGTCATTTCATGGCCTCACGTGGCATTGTATTAGGACACATAGTATTTGAGCATGGCATAGAGGTAGACCCTGCTAAGATTGATGTTATTGCTAAGCTCTCTTATCCCACAAATGAGAGGGAGGTTCGTTCGTTTCTTGGTCATACAGGTTTCTATCGTAGGTTCATTAAATATTTTAGTAAGATTGCTCAGTCGATGACCTCTCTCTTTCAAAAGGATGTGTCCTTTGATTTCAATGACGATTGCATGAGAAGTTTTGATGTGCTAAAGAACGCCTTGTCGTGCACTTCAGTTATTCAGGCTCCTCATTAGGTTCTTCCTTTGAGATCATGTGCGATGCGAGTGACCATGTTGTAGGAGTAGTGTTGGGGCAGAAGGTTGATAAGAGACATCATGTGATGTACTAGGCTTCAAAAACCCTCAACCTGGCTCAATGCAGTTACACCACGTCGGAGAAGGAGTTTCTGGCTATCATTTTTGCTTTAGAAAAATTTCACTCTTATATTATAGGATCTGAAGTTATTGTTTTTTCTGACCATGCGGCTCTACGCACCTGATGTTAAAGAATGAGTCCAAGCCTAGATTGCTGAGGTAGGTTCTTCTCCTCTAGGAGTTTAACTTGAGACTTTATGACAGAAAGGGATGCGAGAATGTCGTTGTCGATCACCTAAGAAAGATAATAGCTTATGGAGGTTGCCTCAGTTCTGATGGAGACATCCCTGACCACACTTTAATGCAGGCAGATGGTATTTCTATGACTCTTTGTAATGTTGATATTGTGAACTACTTGACCACTAGTAAGTTCCCTCATGGTATGAATAAACATAGACAGGATAAAATCAAGAGTGAGTCAAAAGTATTATGTTTAGGAGGACCCTATTCTTTGGAAATTCTGTTCAGATCAGGTAGTTAGGAGGTGTGTCCCTAATGATGAGTTCTTTTCTGTACTTGAATTTTGTCATAAGCATGCATGTGGAGGACACTTCAGTCCCAAGAGAACCGCCAAGAAAGTCTTAGATTCTGGTTATTGGGACACATTATTTAGGGATGAATATTTTTTCTATAAAACTTGTGAGCGATGTCAGAAATATGGAGGATTGTCCCGTAGGAATGAGATGCCACAATTCTCTATCCTATTTTGTGAGATATTTGATGTTTAGGGGATTGACTTTATGGGACCCTTTCATTCTTCTTGTGGGTATAAGTACATTTTGCTGGCAGTGGATCCAAATGGGTGGAAGCCAAGGCCACAGTTACTAATGATGCTAAAGTAGTTACAAGTTTCTTAAAGACTAACATTCTATGCAAGTTTGGCTTCTCTAAAGAAATCATCAGTGATCAAGGATCACACTTTTGCAATCAGGTCATTGCCTCCTTTTTGAGAAGTACGGTGTTCAACATCGTATTGACACCCCATACCACCATCAAACCAATGGGCAGGTAGAGGTGTCCAACAAGGAAGTAAAGACCATTTTGGAAAAGATGGTCAACCCAGGAAGAAATGATTGAAGCCTCCGACTGGATGACACTCTATGGGCTTACAGGATAGCTTTCAAAACTCCTATCGGGATGTCCCCTTACTGTATGGTTTATGGTAAGACTTACCATTTATAATTGAAATCTAGCACAAGGCTTATTGGGTAATCAAGAAGTGCAACTAGGACTTAGAGGCAGCTGGGGAGGCTAGACTTCTATAGCTTTAGAAGCTAAAAGAGCTGAGGTTAGAATTTTTTGATAATTCTTTGATTTATAAGAAAAGAGCGAAGGACCTTCATGACAAAATGCTTGCACTCAAGGATTTTTAGGTAGGATAAAAGGTACTTCTTTATAACTCTCGATTGAAATTTATGTCTGGTAAACTCTGGTCCAAATGGATTGGACCATTTGATGTTTCTCACGTTTATCCTTATGGTTCAGTAGACGATGTTAATCTTGACACAGGGAAGGTTATTAAAGTCAATGTGCACAGGTTAAAGGTCTTCCACGATGGTGAGTCGTTCGATTGTTTTGTCATCGCCTATCGGTTAGACTCGTCGGTCTACATCTTAGGTTGAGCCATCACGATCGAGCAACCGACCATAAATATTTGCGCTACCTGAAGGCAGCCAGGATTCAAATTTACTTGCTTTCTAGGATTAGATTTCAATTCAATATTTTCTCTTTTTATTTTTCACTTATTTTTTTAGCCTAATTCTTTCTATTATTCTTGTTTACTAGGATTTTTTTGGTGAAAAGGAGATGAGCTGGGTGTCCTACATCTTTCCTTCATTTCATTGTTTAGGGAAGTATTCTGTCATAATCCATTTTAATCACATTAGGGACAATATGTGTTTTAAAAGTTAGGGGTGGGATGTTTGGATTTTTGGGCTAATATTTTTATGATATTATTTGGGGCCCAAGAGCGTTGTGCTCGGACAATGCTTGCTTGATTGAGTTTGTCTTACTGTCTTGTTCCTTACGATGACTAGTCTATGACGCACTCGTATGAATTTTTTTTGCATTAATAGGTTAAATGAAATGGTTCATAATTTTCATGATGTTTTTGAAAAATTTTGCTTAATTTTTCTTTTTTTCTTTTACATCTCCAAGCCTTTTGTATATCTATCTTGACCCTGTATGCATGCTTAGAATTGAATTGTGAGGCCATAAGTTTGTTGTCACTCTGATAGGCCTTGGTGATAGATATTAGTCTTTTCGCAGCTCATTTTAGTAATGCATGCTTGAGATGTAGTCAATTGATATCACTATCGCCTAATAAAAAAATGAAGAAAAGAAGAGAGAATTTTAATTTATGCATTTCAGGGGTCTACTCCTCTTCTTCAAGGGTATGATTAACCTGGGGTGGCCATGAGCTAAAGTATCCTAGAGGAATGAGTAAGCATAGGCACTTTTGAAGAAAATTTGGCCCGTAGTTGGATGACTCGCATGACACACATGTGGACAAGCCAAAACGAAAGTCGGTTTCCTGGATTAAGTTTCCTCTTTGATCTTTACAAAAAAAAAAAAAAAAAAAAGTAAAATAACATAAACGAGAAAGAAAAGCATGAAGTAAGGCGGTGGATGACTAGATTTTGACCAATCTCATTTTATGTCATTACTACTGTGAACTTAGGAAAGCTTATTCAGGATCCTTCGAGCCAGTGTAGGGGAAAAACAGATGGAAGATTCATAAGCCCATTCCGGACTTGCTCTTGTTCAAAATAAATAACTTTGAGCTTGAACATGCATTAAAAAAATTTAAAACGAATTTTCAAATCGTTCATGAAACAATGGAATGCTTTTTGATTACCTAATCAATTGTGAAATTAATTCTAGATTGACTGTTGAGGCTTGAGTAAAGAACATTCTAGTTTGACAAACTGATTATTCTTGCATGATTGCTTGTTTTAACTTGCTCGAGGACGATCAAGAATTAAGTTGGGGGTGTTTGATAGCACTAGAAATGTGCTATCTTCTTCCACTTAACTTCGGGTTATTTAGCTACTTAATTTGGTTAAACTGACCATTTTATAGGATTCGAGTGTACAAGCAGTCGAATTAAGTGTTTCGGACAAAAGAGAGCTAAAATGATGAAGTTATGAGCTAAATTGATCAAATGACGAAGGAGTGAAGACTGCTACCCTGCTAAGCGTTGCAACGCTCGCAATAAGCTTAAGTTCAACGTTAGCTAACCGCTAGAAGGCAGAATGCTCGAGTGCAGGACAGCGTTGCAACACTGCCCCCAAGCGTTGCAATGCTCCAGAGATGCCCCAACGCCACCGTCACACCGCTCCCCAACACTGTGCTCCAACGTTCTAAGATAGAATAGGCAACGTTGCAACGCTCTTGCCGATGCTACGTGGTTTGATAAACGTATAGCCCCAGCGCGCGCGCAACACAATGTTAGGCTAGCACTGCAACGCCTGCCTAACGCTCGGCCTATTGGGATTGGTGTCCTAATTCTCCTAGTGGTCTCATAGTTTGTAAACTTTTTATACACACATTGTTATTAATAAAATAAGTGTTCTTTTATATGCATTTACTCAAATCCAATAAACTAAGATCCGTGGTTATTTCATGTAACTTAAGCATGTATGTGAGACATACAAGTGGATCATGCCTTAAGTAATAACCTAAATGGTCTATAGTATCAAGATAAAGAAGGGATACCTTATCCTGATGACACTACGGATACGGCTTGCTTTGTAGATGTTACAACTGTTGTAAAATGCTACAAATGGTCTGATCCTGACCATTCATGTGGAGACATGTGAACGGGGTTATCCTATACAAAGAGTTTGTATAAAAGACAGGACCATGAGATGATTAGTCTCTTTATATAACGTCGTTGATAATTGAGACTTACATTTCACTAAAATGACCACAGTTGACATGACCTTAATCCTGAGTGAGTTGGAAACTCTTGCCTATGAGGGCGGTCCTTTGATTAGTATGGGTGAGAGTGGCCAGATTGCCAACTCAACAAGCCTACCTTTTTGGGAATTCGTCTGATTAAGGAGCTAGAAACTCAACTACACAGGACGAAATTCACTCCTTCCCCGAAGCAGGGGTAAGTAGATAAATTGTTCCCTTAAGGGCTGATTCCAAGTCTTGAACATAGTGGCCACACCTTCTCCTTGAAATGGAGGACTCAGTCATAGTAGGACTATGACTTATTATTTATTAAAGGAATCAGTGGTACTTAAGGAGTTAGATGTAGCTATAGTGGCAAAGAAATTGGCCTAACTATATTAACGAACGATTTGTGAAGGGTCATCGTACTGTTGATTAGTTATATGGACACATAAATATATTTGTAGTACGAAGAGTGCAGCTGTCGATCTTTAGTGGAGTGACCGACAGTTAACGGATGGTGGATATCGTGACTAAAGAGTTTAGTCAGTTATTCACATATCGTTGGAGCTTCAAGCTACAGGTCCATATGGTCCCCTTGGTAGCTCAATGGATTCAAGTTGAGAATCAATTTTTGGGTTAGTTTGAAGTGTTCAAATTAACAAGACAGAATTTGATTATATATGATATAATTAAATTAGTTCAATTATATGTGATATAATTGATTTGATGTATTAGGTACATTAATTGGAGGAATTAATATAAATATGATTTATATTAAATAAAGGAGAAAAGAACTATGGTTTAAATATCACATATGATGTGATATTAAAACTCTAGGTTATAAATATAATATGATAAGTTACTTATTATATTTATTTATAATAAAAACAATTATGAGATAATTGTTTAGTTGGTTATTTTCTCCATTAACCGTGCAAGTGGGAGTTAATTTCAGTTTTGAACAACTGAAGGATAAAATGAAAAGAGTTTTCATTTTATGAACGATCGCTTCATTTTTTGATTTACTAACCGTTTGCTCACAAAAGACTATACGATAGCCCTCACGAGAGACTAAACGATTGAGCGAGATTTGTTAGACGATCGTGTAAACGATTCAGCAAGATTTGCTAGACAATCTTGTAAACGATTCTCACAAGAGCGAGATATTACTTAACGATTGGCTAGACAATTCTCACGAGAGCAAGATATTACGAAACGATCAGCTAGACGATGCTCACGAGAGCAAGAAATTACTAAACGATCAAGTACTCTCAATGCGATAGACGAAACCTTTCTACCACTTACTTGATCGTGTAGTTCGATCGTTTTCTTCCTCCTTCCCTCTACCAAATTCACACAGAGCCCACACCTCCTACATTCTCATTCCGAGAATAACAAGGTTGTCGAGTAGTAGTGTCGAAGGGTTGCTGTTCGAGGATCCGACTGTTCATGACTGTGACGACAACAAGAGGTTGCTAGACGTTGCTCACGAGAGCGAGAGATTTCTAGAAGAAGAGTTCTTCAAGGGTATGTCTCTCAATTCCTTTTGTATTTAGTTAAGAAAGCATGCTGTAATTTTCTTTATAATGCATAACTATTCTTGTATATTTGTGAACGTTTTTATTCTTGCACAATGGGCTTGAAAAGATCTTGCTTCCGCTCATGGAGATCTCTGTTTAGATTTCCTTCATGGCCATTATGCGTTGCAGCGTTGCAACGCTCTTCCTAGCGTTGCGATTCTGCGACAATTTTATAAAAGAATAATTTTGGGTCAGCCGATTACATTATCCCGGAGTGCACCGATTCTTGAACGCCATCGCCCTGTCCAACATAGTTTTAGCTTCCTTTTTACACCAAAATTCTGTAAAAAAAATCTTTCCCTATGCCAATTGTAATTAATTCAAGCATGATCAGAGGCTAAAGAGTAAGAACTTAGCTTGAGTTTATTAGTTTAGTTAGGTTCCAATTCAATTATTGAGACTCGTATTGTAATTCTGTGAGTTTTTATTATGAATTTATGAGAATTTATCTTGAGCTTATTCTTTAATTTTCGTGTATGGGATAATCTGACAAATTACCTGTGCATGTTTAATTGATTGCTTTGATTAGCCTAATTTGTAATCATTAAGTAGTCGTCACCTAGAAGCATGAGTTAAATTAGTTTGTTGTGTTAATTTAGGATTCTAATTAGTAAGCATTTACTCTCTAACTTAGATAAATCTCGCTCAATTAATTGGTTAGACGATGGAAATCAATTAATTGGCTTAGTTTTGCCCTTAATCTTAATGCCTGTTGATTGATTGATTGGTCGAGGATCCTCACTTTTCTGCTAATTAACATGATTTTATGGACTACCGGTTAGAATTCTAATTGAGTAGGCTAAGTTTTAATTCGAATATTCTCACGCATCTTTTGAATAGTCTGTGATAGAATTGATGAGGAATGAACTAAACTACAATTACCCAAGCTAAGTATTTATTCAATTGATAAATTATCACATTCGTTTACTTGCGCACTTTTTTTCTCTAGCAATTTTATTTCAGAATTTCTCACCAAACCCCCTCCCTCCCTTTTGGTTACTTCCTACAAGTTCCAATCCTTGAGGAATCCATATTCGACTCTCTGTAGTTTGACCTCGGACTTACTACTTGTACTACTAATTAGTATAAGGGGTTAGTTCGGTGCATACAAATTTTTATTTGCGTTCGGCGCAGGTTTATGAATGACGGTGAATCCACTGACCGGCCACATAAATTAGAGTTTTTATTAATGTAATTTATATTTAATTAGTTTAAATGTAACATATTTAGAAAAATTTTACTTAAACCCTATTCATTCGCCCTCTAGAGTTGCCATAGCGGTCCAACAGGTTAGTTGTTTGATGTTGATCTTGATCGTGAAAGGTCTCTCCATTATTATTATTCATCTCATCATCATGTGGGTCACTATTACTATCCTTCTCATCATCATGTTGGTCACCATTATTCTCTTCATTGATATCCTAAAGAAACGAATCAACAAAAATATTAGCGAAGTGATCGACTATAAATTTCTAAAGGATCGTGTACAGAATTCTAGACAGTAGTGTAGAAAAGCCTAAACGATCGAGTATCAATTCCTAAATGACTGTATATACAAAACTACACATTTATCTAGACATGTCTAAACAATCGTATAGTAAACCCTAAATAGATCACAGTTATTACATTGCCTAAATGTTGGACACAAAGCTTAACTTCATTTATTTGTGGCTAAGGAGTAGGAGTTTATGCTGCTGACAGACTATGGTCATTAAGTTCGTCAAATCCTTGCAAACTTCTGATATTTCCTCACGTATTTTTCAGTAAGACTTGTTTTTCTTCTTGTGTCTTCGTGAGAATTTTGTATGCTCTTAGTACGTTCGAGTTGTCTCTTACTTGTATCCTTCTTACGCCTTATATGTTACGCAGGACCACGTGTGTCATGCTCTTCAATATGCTCGAATACTTCATGACCATGTGTCTCATGCTCTTCCATATGGTCAAATGCATCATGATCACGTGTGTCATGCTCTTTCATATGCTTGAATACATCATGAGCACATGTTCCATACTATTTCATATGCTCAAATGCATCATGTCCCCTAGACATCTTGTGATGCTCAGCTGTATCAATGGATTGTTGGTTAGTGACCATAGTGTCAGTAGCACCATTTATGCCTTCCTTATCAACTCTGTCAACAACTAACATCAAATCAACTCCTCTTATTCGATCTTTCTTGTACCTCAACTTGTCTGATGTAGGTACGAGTCTTGACACAACAATAGTCTTCATGTAGGCGATGAGAACAAGTCAATAAATATGAAACAAAGAATTTTGAGTATTATTAAATGATCGCTCAAGCCATTCATTTTGTAGACCATGCAAGAGACGGTAGCGGGGAAATATTTATCAGCAAGGACTGGATGCGCCATTTTAGCAAACTATAACAAACCTATACAACATGTAAGTAGTCGATCGGTTAATAAAATTTGGGCGATCGTTGAATAAAAGTTGGGCAATGTTGGATAAACTTTGAGCGATCATTTAATAAAAGTCAGGTGATCGTTGAATAAAAGTCAGGCGATCGCTTAATAAAAGTTAGGCAATCGTTTAAAAAATATTAAACCATCGTTTTACACAATTTAGGCGATCCTTTTATAACATGTAGACGATTATTTAATAAAAGTTGGGTGATCATTTAGAAAACAATAGGCGATCAATTTCGACGAACTAAACGAACCCTAAATTTTGATGCTCAGATGAACGAAAAAATAGACATGCATTAAAAGATAAGAGCAACATACCTTTCAGGTCACGAGAACAGTGGAAAATGGGAAGAAACGATCGGTGAAAACTTGACGAAACGCTCAGAGGAATATCGAGGACGACAAGAGACATTGAGAGAAAACTGAAAGAAGTGAGAGACAATGTAACGACCCAACTCAAGTACTTAGACAAGAACCATTATAGCATAATGCATATTCTCATTCAAACATTTTGACCATCATAACATAGATACAGTGAAAGCATAAATAACCATTCTAAACTGAAATATTAATTTAATAATAAGACCAATAACCAAAACATTTAGTTGGAATCCCAAAATAAAACATTTACAAAGAAAATGATCCAAAGAAAATCAGTGAAAACATGTCATCTGTCAACGTACTCAAATGAAAAGAACAACAACCATAAAAAAAAACAAAAAATATGTGGAAGCATTTTCTAATGTCCCCACATGGCTCTATCATAGATCCCGTCTGTCCCTCGCCAACCTATTCTTGGCATTTCCTAAAAGGGTAAAAAACATAAAAGAGAAAAGGATGAGTATAGCAATACTTAGTAAGTGGCCCGTTACTAGGCCCTCTAGGTTATCTGTTAGCTAGTTTATCTAGGCATCGGTGTACACCCATATCAATTCGGTCATAGTGAACCCTAAGGGTCACCTATCAATCATAAATGTGATTCCGAAGGAACACGCATCAATCATAATGTGTAATCCCAAGGTACATAAATCAGTCGTAAACATGACCCCGAAGGAACATGCATTAGTCATAGCATGTACATATACAGTAAAAAGTGTGCACTTGCTCAGATAAGAAAAGCTAACAAAAACCCTATGAAGGAAATCTAAACATAGAGATCCAGTGAACGGAAGCGGATCGTTCCAAATTTCATTGTTAAATATCTCAAATAATTACAGTCTAAACGGAAACAATTATGCATATACTATAAATTACAGCATGCTTCTTATAGATGAACAAACAAGGGATAGAGTATACAAACCTTTGAAGAACCTTTCTTCATGTATCCCTTGATTGTTCAGCAATTGGTTCGATAGCACGAACTCGAATGCAACAATCAGAATACAATCTCAACGAACGTTTGGATGAACCTCGATCACAATCGAGTTCAACTTGATCCTCGAACCTCGAACGGAACTAGAACACCACCACAAGAGTTATCTTGGTATTTTTTATGTGAGAATCCAGAAGTTGTGGGCTCTGTATTGTTGGAAATGTCCTAGAACTGTAGTTCGTGTTAAACATTCTATTTTATCAATAACAATGACTTGTTGATTTTGCATCTTATTATGAAAATTCAATAAACGCATCCTTGGCTATAGTCTGAATGTTGTAACTTTATGAAGTGACATAAACAGGATCAAGTTGGCAGTATATAGCCTAAATGGTCTAATAAGTATATGGATGAAATTGGATGTGGCCCACTCTGTAGTTGTTATAAGAAGTTGTAAGGTGCCACAAATGATGTGATCCATAAATCATTCATGTTGAGACATGAGAGTGGGGACATCCTATGCAATGAGTTTGCATATAAGCTGGAACATGAAAATAGTCACTTTTCTTTATAACAACCGTTTACTGTTAAAACTGACATTTCATTTATTATATAACCTAGGTTAACTCGATCTTAATCCTGAGCTAGCTATGAACTCCTGTTTGTTTTGGATTATCCTTTGATCTGCAAAAGGTGAGAGTAGTCCAATAGCACTGCTCAATAAGCTTACCATTTTGGGGATAAGACCAGATGAATAGCTGGGGACATAGCCTTGCAAGATGGAATTCACTCCTACCCTATTTAGGGTTAGCAGATAGGTTGTTCTCTTAAGTACTAACTCCAGGTCTTGAACAATCGGGGCCCCGCCTTCTCATGATAGAGAAAGGATTTGATTCATAGAGATTATGAATCAAAATTTTTCATTAGAGGATCGGTAGGGACTTAAGGAACAAGATGTAGACACAGGGGTAAAACGGTATTTTTGACCTAGCTGTGATTACGAACAACCTGTGAAGGATCGACTTATTGATTATGGTTATTAAGTGGACATAATATATCTACAGTGAGAGGAGTTCAACTATGGGCTATAGTGGAGTGTCCCATTAGTTAACAAATTAGGGTTAGATCAGACTAATGAGTTTAGCCGATTAATCTCGAATTGTTGGAGCCCATGCTCTGTAGGTCCGTGTGGTTCTCCTATTAGCTCATAAATGGATAAGCTTTAGAGTAGCTTGAGAAATTAATTTGAAATGTTCAAATTAAACGGAACAAGAGAATAAATATTTAAATATAATTTAAATATATAAAGATGATTATTGTGAAAAAATTAATTTAATATTTGATATTAAATTAATAAATTTTTTAAATTAATTTATGAAATTAATTTAAGAAAATCAAATTTTGAAATAAAATGATTTAAAATCATTTTTGGTTTTAAAAAGAAAATGGAAACTCGTTTGCATGGTTCACAAAATGGAAAAAGAGTTTTCTCCATTACCATCATCTTTATGTTCACACAAAATGCATTATCTTCTCTACTTTGATTTTTCAAGCATGAGCTGCAAGCCATGCACTCCATCTCTTTGCATGTTCATCTATTATATATAAAGAAGAGTGGAGTTGTTGGAGAAGAAGAGAATACATAATTTTGAGAGAAAATTTTATAAAGAATAAGCTGTCTTCTTTAGTCTGGTTGTTATAAGTTTTTTCTGGTTTCTTCACATCTTCAAGCTGTTCTTGAGTCCCATAACTTTGCCTAAAGCTAATAGCATAGTAGAGAAGGCTTTGAGGTGGTTCACGTTGATATCAAGTGAAGACAGCAGCTAAACAAACATTTTCTTGGAGAGTTCATAAAAAGTATGTTCAGAAAACCCACTTTTTGAGAAGAGTATGCTTTAGTTTTTGCTAAATTTAGTGAATTAGAATGCTTATGGATCCTTGATACTTCCGCTGCATGTTGTTTAAATCTTTCATGTGTGACTTTGGATAAAGAAATGAAGGAGGTAGACGATCGAGTGGACAATCGAGTAAGTGGGAGATGGATGAAGTCTATCGTATAGACTAGATACTCGATCGTTTAGTAAAAAAAGCCTATCGTATAGACTTGCTACTCGATCGTGTAGTACCGAGTAACTATTGTATAATAAACTCGATATCGTTTAGGCTATGAGACACTATCGTAGTAAAACTCTTTTACTCGATAGTTAATTCTTTTGTCAAACGACACAAAAATGAATAATCATCTGATTTTGGAAAACCATTTTCCTTTTATTTCATAGTTATCATAACCGTGTATAACCTCCCACTCAAGTTGGTTATTAAAGAAAAAGAATAATTATCATATTATTGGGATTGGTGTTCTAATTCTCCTGGAGTCTCGTTGTTTTGTAAAGATACACATTGTTTAATGAATAAAATAAGTGTTATTTAATTCTAATATTTACTCATATCCAATAAACAAAGCTCCTTGGTTATCGTATGTGAACTTAAGCATGTATATGTGATATACAAGTGGATCATGCCTTAAGTAATAACCTAAATAGGTCTATAGCATAAGGATTAAGGTGGGGTACCTGATCCTGGTGACACTACGGATGACCTGCTTTGTAGAGGTTTGCAAGTGTTGTAAACTATTACAAATGGTAGATCCTGACCATTCATGTGGAAACGTGTGAACAGGGGTGTCCTATACAAAGAGTTTGTATAAGACCTGGACCACGAGATGACTAGACTCTGTATATAACGTCATTGATACTAGAGACTTACATCTCACCTAAACGACCACAGGTGACATGACCTCATTCCTGAGTGTTTTGGGAATTCCTGCCTTTGAGGGCGATCCTTTGATTAGTATGGGTGAGAGTGGCCAGATTGCCAACTCAACATGCCTACCTTTTTGGGGATTTGTCTGATCTGAGAGCTGGGAACTCAATACACAAGATGAAATTCATTCCTTTCCCGAAGCAGGGATAAGTAGAGAGATTTCTCCCTTAAGGGCTGATTCCGGGGCTTGAACATAGTGGCCACAACTTCTCTTTGGAAGAGAAGACTTAGTCATAGTAGGACTATGACTTATGTTCATTAGAGGGATCAGTGGTACTTAAGGAGTTAAATGTAACTAAAGGGACATAACGATTATTGGCCCAACTATACTTATGAACGATCTGTGAAGGGGGGTTGTCGCACTGTTGATTGGTTAAGATGGACACATAATATATCTATGATAAGGAGAGTTCAGTTGTCGGTCTTTAGTGGAGTGCCTGGTAGTTAACGGATGGTGGATCCCGTGACTAAATAGTTTAGTCAGTTATTCACGTACCGTTGGAGCTTCGAGCTACACGTCAATAAGGTCCCCTTGGTAGCTCAATGGATTCAGTTGAGGATCTGTTCTTGGTGTTGATTTGAAATGTTCAAATTGACAAGAGGTATTTTGATTATATATGATATAATCAGTATGATGTATAAGATACATCTAGTGGAGGATTGATGTAAATGAGATTTACATACCATAGAATAGAAAAAGAACTATGGTTTATATGTTTCATGAGATGAAATATTAAAACTATAGGTTATAAATATAGTATGATAAGTTGGTTATCATTTATATTTATAATAATATTGATTATTGGATAATTAATTCTTTTTCTTTAATAACCAAGTGAGTGGGTGGTTATTAGATTCATGGTAACAGTGAGTTTAAAAAAAAAAAGTGGTTTTCCTATTTTGAAAAAAAAATTAAAAACGATTGAAAAAGTTTTTTGAGTTTTCTCTCTCTCGCAAAAGAAACTCACGTAGTCGTCAAGTAAATATGGATTTACTAAACGACGGCTGGGCGAGCTAAACAATCGTGCAGTGGCGACCTAAACGATTGTGCAGTATTTACTAAAAGTTCGCATAGTTTTGCTAGACGATCACTTGCCCAAAGTAAATGATCGTGTAGTGTCTGTAGGCGACAGACCGAGATAAATGATGAGCTAACCGATCACATATCTTTTGTTAGACGATCGCATCACTTTTTCTAACCGATTGGGCGTCGACTTTTACGATAGGTCTCTGCCATCTCCCACTTGCCCAGTCGTGTACGCGATTGGTGTTTCCTCCTTCGTTTGCCTCATTTCAAGTCCAAACAGAGCCCACACTCTGAATTCTCACACCGAGAATACCAAGGTAGCCTTGTTGGTGGTGTCTTACTCAACTCGACACCGTCGAGATTTTTGGAGGCCGTTCGTGGTGTTGTGGAGGTCGTTCGTGTCGCTGAGGAGTTCGTGGACGAGGTGATCACTGAGAACGAACGTGAAGTGTTCATGTTGTGTTGCTGCAGTATTGCGATTGTGTAAATCGAGCGTTCGAGGTTGCTGTTGTTCAAGCGGTCGAGCAACGAAGCGTGGAGACGCATCTTCAAATGTTCGTAGAGTTTCTCTCTTTGTTCATTTGAGTTTTTCATGCTGTAATTTCTGTATGAATTGTATAACCGCTTGTTTGAAGTCGACTGTAAATGTTATGTTCATTTATAATTGTGATTTGGAATAGTCTTGTTCCCCTGCTCATGGAAATCTCGAATCTGATTTCCTTCACATATAATTAATATATTATAAATAAATATGATAATCAACTTATCATATTATATTTATAACCTATAGTTTTAATATTTCATCATATGAAACATATAAACCATAGTTCTTTTTCTATGTTATGGTATTTAATATAAATCATATTTATATTAATTCCTCATGTTTATTATCTAATACATCATATCAATTATATCACATATAATTTAATTAATTTAATTATATCACATATAATTAAATTTCTCCTTGTTAATTTGAAGACTTCAAATTAACTCAAAATCTGATTCTCAACTTGAACCTATTAAGCTACCAAGGGGACCTTATAGACCTGTAGCTTGAAGCTCCAACAGTATGTGAATAACTAACTAAACTCTTTAATCACAAGATCCACCATCCGTTAACTGTTGGTCAATCCACTAAAGACCGACAGTTGCACTCTTCGCACTACAGATATTTCTGTGTCCATGGGATATAACCAATCAACAATGCGATGGTCCTTTATAAGTCGCTCGTATGTACAGCTGGGCCAATTTGTCGTTTTGCCCTTGTAGTTACATCTAACTTCTTAAGTATCACTGATTCCTCTAATGAACAATAAGTCATAGTCCTACTATGACTGAGTCCTCTCTTTCCAAGAGAGAGTGTGGCTACTATGTTCAAGACCCATAATCATCCCTTAAGGAAGCAATTTATCTACTAACCCCTACTTCGGGAAAAGAGTGAATTCCGTCTTATGTAGTTGAGTTCCCAGCTCCCCAATCAGACGAATCCCCAAAATGGTAGGCTTGTTGAGTTGGCAATCTGGTCACTCTCACCCATAGAAATCAAAGGACCGCCCTCATGAGTAGGAGTTCCCAACTCACTCAGGGTTAAGATCATGTCACTATGGTCATTCTAGTGAAATGTAAGTCTTAATTATCAACGGAGTTATATAAAGAGACTAATCATCTCGTGGTCCGATCTTATACAAACTCTTTGTATAGGATACCTCCCCTCGCATGTCTCTACATGAATGGCCAGGATCAGACCATTTGTAGCACTTTACAACACTTGTAACATCTACAAAGCAGGTCGTATCCATAGTGTCACCAAGATAAGGTATCCCTCTTTTATCCTTATACTACAAACCATTTAGGTTATTACTTAAGGCATGATCCACTTGTATTTCTCCACATACATGCTTAAGTTACATAAAATAACTACGGATCTTAGTTTATTAGATTGAGTAAATGTTTATAAAATAACACTTAATTTAGTAATAACAATATGTTTACAGAGTGTTTACAAACTACGAGAGCACCAGAAGAATTAGGACATCAATCATAACACCCTATAACTTAGCATGCATCAGTTTTCACATAACTCCTGTGTTATGTTTTACAAAAATTTTCGGTATATTTGCAGTCAACAGTACATTTATCATGGTCAAAACAGTACAATCCAATCAACCAATGCCATTAAATCATGTAGTTTAATCAATCATAAATTTTCAATCCAAATAGTTTATAATAAACAGTCAAATCAATCTTAACAGTCTCCAGAAACAGTCCAAGTAATCGTAGGTAAACAGTTCAATTGGTAGGGACAACTGATTCGAAGGCAAACCAGTAGAAAGTCAACCCAAAGTTTTAACCAATCCAAAAGAGCTCAAATCATTAATCAATTTCCACAAACAACTATAGATAACTTACTTAAAACGAAGCTTGATCAACAACCACTCCCAAAATTTCAGTCTCTAAAATCTCCACTAAAACAGATTTTAGATTCCAATGGACAACATCTAATTTTCTCCTAAAGCTCCAATTCCAACCTTAAAAATAAAACCCAAAAGATTTTAGGCCAAGAACTTGATGGACATTTAAGAATTCCAAGAAAAATACCCAAACCTTAATAAAAATACCAAAACTCCACCCGAAAAAATAACCAAACCTTACCCAAATCTTCAAGTTCCAGCAACCCTTACTGCTGACATCGCAAACGACGAGAAACGGCAGATTCAAAGCACCCTTGTGTGGCTAACGGTGAGCGACCCAAATGTAAGGTGTGGTGGTGATGCGGTGGCCGGTTGGGTGTGGGTCTTCGTGTTGGGTTTTATGTTCTAAAACTCGTGGTTTGTAAACAATAAACTCATCCTGTAAATTGATAAAGTTATTATTGAATATATGAATGGCTTATTTTGTTTTAGAAATAAATCCCATAAACTAAAAGATCCATGATTATTATATGAGTACTTGAACTTTATGTGGAGACATAAGAGTGGACCAGGTTCGAGTAAATAGTCAAAATGATCTATAGTATATGAATAAGATTGGGTGCCTTATTCTGGTAACGTTATCAGATGCGGCCCACTCTGTAGTTGTTACAAGGAGTTGTAAAGTGCTACAAACGAAGTGATCCTGATTCATTCATGTGGTGACATGAGGAGTGGGGGCATCATGTGCAATGAGTTTGCATAAGATCTGACCAAGAAATAAGTCACTCTTACTTTATAACGCTGTTTACTATTTAAGATTAACTATTTCATAGCGATGACCTAGGTAACTTAACCTTAATAATGAGCTAACTATGAACTCTTGTTTATTCGGGATTATCCTTAGATTTGCATAGGTGAGAGTTGACTCAACAGCGTCGGCTCAATAAGCCTCCCATTTCAAGGGTCTAGGTATATAGTTGGGGACATAGGGTGCAAGATAGAATTCACTCTTACATGCTTTTAGGGATAGTAGAGAGTTTGTTCCCTTAAGTGTTGACTCCGGGTCTTGAACAAGGGGTCATATCCTCTCCTTGACTTGAGAGGGATTCTGTTTGGTGATCAGATCACAAACCAATTGTTCATTAGAGTATCAGTGGGACTTAAGGAACAAGAGATAATCTCGGGGTAAAATAGCCTTTTAACCCAACCGTTATTACGAACAACCTGTGAAGGGTTAACTTACTAATTATAGTTATATCAAGTGCACATAATATATCTACAGTGAGAGGAGTGGAACTACTGGGCTATAGTAGAGTGACCCAGTAGTTAACGGATGGGGTTAATTCGGTGTAAAGAGTTTAGCCAATTAATCTCGGATCGTTGGAGCCCATGATGTGTAGGTCCGTTAGGTCTCCTACTAGCTCACAAACGGATTAGCCTTAGAATAGTGTGATAAGTTGATTTGAAAGGTTCAAATTCGAAGGAAGGAAATTAGTAATTATATGTGATATAATTACACGTTTAATTTTGGAATTAAATGTAATTGAAGAATCAATTAATATATAAATATGATTTAAATATTAATTTCATGAATAGGGATTCATGGGTAACGGAATTGATGACAAATTAATTTAATATTTATTATTAAATTAATAGAATTAATTAGATTGTTTAATTAATTATTAATTATTAATGTTACTAGAAAAAATGATTATTGAATTAATTTTTGTTAAACTAATAAAATTTTAATTTTAATTAAAGAATTAAAATTGGAAAAAAATTTTTATTTTGAAAATCAAAATTCAAAATCAAAAAAGAAAAATTGAAAATGGAGAAAAATCCAAATGTGGAATTTTTCCACTTTCAAGCAAGAAGGTTAGTCACCTTCTTACACATAATTTTACCACCAAATTCAAGTAGTTGGAATCACTTCAAGTGATCAGGTTGCATGAGAGTCATCTAATAAAATCGCTCTTGATTGAATGGAAAAGGAGATGCAATTGTTGAATTGCTAAGTTTTTTTAAGGTTGAAGAAGTTGTTCTTCAACAAACTAAAAAACCAAAAAACTTCTCTCCAATTTTTCTTCAAGCTTGTTTTAAGTTCCACAACTTAATTTAAGACTCTAGAGAATAGAGAAGTTCTAGTGGTGGTCCACAACAAGAATTTGAGAAGATTGAATTTCAAGTTTGAAGAGGATCTTTAAAAGTATGTAATGAAACTCTCTTGATACCCATAAACATGCTTCTTAATTTGATGTCAAAATTAAGGAATTAGAATGCTTAATGATCTTGTTTTCTTTAGTCGTATGTTTCTACAAACCAATATTTTGGATCTGGGTGCGACGATTGTGAAACCGCTGGGTGACGATTTGCAACTGACGAAGATCGGTGTGGGTTGGAAAGTGGCGCCGTCAGGGTTCGACGGACGGAGGCACGACTGGTGGAAAACGGCGACGGCGTGAGTTGGGTCTCGGCGAAGAAGGTTGAACGCGAAGAAATGGAAGGGGGGGTTCTGTGCAGTGTATTCTCGGGTGAAACAAAAAAAGAATTTACTTTCCCCTTCTTTTCCTTTTTTTTTTTTTTTCACTTAACCCTTCTCCCCATTCTTTTCCTAAATCTCCACAAATCCATTAAATTAAATCCAAATTTTCAAATATTTTCAGATATTTGATTGAATTAATTTCAAATAAATTTCAAAATTAAAGAGTGTAAAATTTTAAAACCATAATTTTCTTTTTTCCTCCTTAAATTTTAATTCCTTCAAATTTTCAAATAAATTCAAAATTTAATAAAATTCTATCCAAAATTATTTTAAATCTTCCATCCACAAAAACAAATTGAATTATCTTAATAAAACAATCCATTTGTAGGCCAAATTAAGAGACAATCACATAGTGAGAAAATTGTCTTCAATCATAAATTTTGTTATAGACAATCACACAATGAGAAAGATAATGAAGAAAATATGAACGATCCCTTAGTAAAGTAATTATTAAAAAGGCGCGTGTCTTCCGTATTTTAATATTGAGAATAAAATTAGTATTTCACATGGAAAAAAGATCATTAGCAAGCAAGTTTTTAGAAAGAGATCAGTCGTAGAAAAGTTTTTGGTTTTTAGGTCATTTATGAAATTTTCCAAAAACATCCTCTAAATTCTAAAAAAATAACAAAATAAATTTTTTTTAACAATTACGAAGATGGTAGATCGAACCTTTTGATGAAGACTATGTCAATTATAATTTAGTTTTTCTTTTTCTTTTTTTTTTCTTTTTTTTTTTTTGAAGAAACGAGACATTTTATAACGTCACAAGAGCAATATTCAAATCAACATCAGAAAAACTCCTTAACCACATTGGAAAGGAGAAGAACCACTCAACAGACAAACACTCATTTCACGTTCTCCTAGTAGCAAAGTTAGTTGTTACATTACATGATCTATGCATATGAGAACAAGAAATACTATTGTTGAGGGTAAAATCTAGCCAAGTGAAATCACCTAACTCTGTCATGTGCCACCAACGGTAAATTTATAACCTGGAGATAAGGTTACCTGCAAAACAAAAAAAAATAACACATCGGTCTAGTGCTTATTACAGACACTTTGATGCTTAAGTTAGATCTCAGCACAAAGGTCAGAGTAAGTAGTTTTTTAGAGAGGAGATGAGCTTACCTTTTGCAGAGTTGTCATGCTCTATTTATAATGGAGTTCATGGGTCTTCTTTATCCCTTAAGATTTGGAATTTACTTCCTTTACCTATTTGGAAACTGAACACTAAGGACTAAGGACTGGATTTAGGCCAGTGAAGATGTTCCAGAATAGAGAGTCGATCTGAATCAGCCACTCACGAGGTATTATTGATCTCGGCCTTGGCCTCTAGGTCGAGGCGGTCCAATTGGGTCTTAGCCCAATTGCCTTTTCAGAAACTCTCCTTGATCCACTTCCTATCGATCTTGGATACTGAGATTAGGTAACTCTCCTGATTTTACATTTATCTTCATCTTTTAATGATCCAAAATTATCCATAACAACTATGTTGATTACAATTAAGTTAGAGCACATTTTAGCCATAAAATAACTTAATTACTTCTAAGAAAAGGAAAACGAGTAGAATGCTTAAACTCCCGTCATTTCATTCCCTAAAGTAATAATCTGAGGGGGTAATATATAAAATAATTAAATAGGGAAAAGGATGCAATTATTATTCAAGCAAACAGGTGCAAAAAAGAGTGGAGGGGCTTCCAAGTTCATGAGGTGCTCTGACTTTGTAAGCCAAATAGATTGGCTTACAACATAAATTTTTAAATAATTTATCATAGCAAGTCATGACAACTACCACATAACTTGTATTATCTTTTTCAAAGTATATAGAATGATTTTTAGAATATTCATTATATTTTATAAATACTAATTTGAATGTAATTAGTACGATCATGGTTCAATAGTGAAGACATTTATTTTACTATTGAATTTGAAGGTTCGAATTTCTCTTCTCCATATTTTGTTGTACCAAACGAAAAAAAAATTGATAATTATCCAAAGTCGCTTTTAATAGAAAATTTGTTATCTTTTCAAAAGAAGTTGCTAAGTCTACTGCATAGCATGTCACATATATCTATTTCACTAAGTATTCACAAAAATTGTCTTCAATCATAAATTTTGTTTACTTCTTTTTAAGGTAAAAAAGAGATTGAGTTGTGAACCAATTAATTTTTTTTTTGTTAGTCACTTTCTTTTATAATTGATTGTAGAAATATAAATAATATTCACCTTATGTCAAGTGTATTTTACGTGATTGTGGAAGATTGAAGATTAAACATCCAATTAAAAATGAGTGAGTATATGTCAATTATCTTTATTTTAATACTTTAAGATAAGTCGCGTGTGGAAATATTTTATTATCCTCCCCTAATTTTTAGCAACAATTTAAAAAAGTCATCGATTCTATACCATCCATTTACATAACCATTGAATGTGACTTTTTCAATGAAAAATTGGCTAACATGTGTATTTTTTCAGTTCCACCCACCAACCTAAATTTGATGGCAACTAGTTGCTAATTTTTGTTTTTATTCCAAATAAAATATTTTTTTAAAAAAAATAGCCACTAAATTGCCACTTTTTATTAAAGAATAAAATTCAAATGTAGTAGTAATGATGTTATTAATTTAAAAATCAGATATTCGATTCTTCCACAAATATATTATCAAATATATTTTTTTTTATTTTTATTAATTATATTTATTTATAAATTATGCTTAGAGATACATGATAATTTTTTATTAAAAAATAGGAAAATGAGATAATACTCGAATGTATCTTCCTATCATTCATAACAAAAAATAATTAAAATATTAAAAAAATAAATAAGAATAATTTGTCACATGTCAAGTTATAATAAAATAATTTGATGAAACCTAAAAATATAGTACTTCGAAGATGCATGAATATTTCTTATTATTTAATAAGGGAGAAGGATTGACTTAGGAGAACAGGGCCCTCGGGAAGTTGACAATGAATCTAAATTAACCAGATTCATATAATATAAATAAACAAATAAATTGAATTTAAAAAGGTGGGACAGAATATTCTGGGATATTCAGGAGTGGTCCCACCTTCATGGTTGAATATTCTCCGGCCCGGCCTATATGACTTTGAATTAAAATATCTAGCTAGTAGCTACTTAGTTGAGTTTCTATTACATAAATTAAAATTAAATATATATTATTTCCTTACGTTCCTACGTTCCTTCTCTCTTACTCTTCAATAAATAAATACAAACGTGTACTAAGTCCCCAGTTTGTTTTGCAACTATCATATTTAATTTTAATTTAGTCTCTGATTACAATTTTGTATTTTTTTACGGGTAATATATTTAATAGATATAATTTTAAATTTTATGTTTTTTTAAGTAACCATTTTGTTTTTAAATTTTTAGTTTTTCAAATATAAGCTTGTTTTTTCCTCCATTCCAACCTTTCGTTTTTATATTTATTGGTGAAATATTTGAACACTGGTTAAATTTTAAAAATAAAAATAAGCCTTTTGAAAACTTTTTTTTTATTTTTATAAATTTGACTTGATTTTTTAAAATATATGAGGAAAGTCCTAATTAATAATATAAAAAATATAGTTGAAAGTCGTGTTTATGAATTTAATTTCCTGTCTGATTATTTTAATCACAAATCCCAATAACTATGTTATTGAAACAGATCACACGATAAAAATACTTTTGTAATTAGTTAAAAAATTTACCAATTTTTTAATTCTTTATAAACTAACTACATAAAAATGACAATTTAATGCATAATCAATAAGTTTATAATGGATGGTTAAATAAAAAGACGGTGATTATTATTGTTAACAGACTTGTAATTATCAAAATTGGAAACCAATATTATCATAAAAACTATATTATGAACATTGCTATAAAATCAACAAATAAAGAACATAAAGAAGACAAAAAAAAGTAAAGAATGATTTATTAAGTGTGTTAATTATATTTACGAAACAAAAGAAAAATAATTTTATTAGAGAATAATGTAGAATTACATAATAATAACGTCTCTAGAATTTATAAAGTTTATATAAAATATTTTTTTAAACTATTGAATTATAAACATGAATAACATAAAAATGATAAATATATAAATGGGAGTCTCTCTTGGTTCGTTGCTAGTTAGGTATCTGGATTTACCTTTATTGGCGGGTCGGTTGAGGGTTGTGGATTGTGCGCCTTTGATATAGAGAATTATAGCTCGTATTAGAAGGTGGGTAGCGAGGTCCCTCTCATTTATTGGGAGGTTGCAGCTTGTTAGGTCTGTTTTACAGTCCTTTCAGGTTTTTTGGTGTAGCATATTCGTGTTACCTGCGTGTGTAACTCATGAGGTTGACCGTCTGTTACGTAGTTATTTATGGAAGGGTAGTGTGGTGGGTCGGGGTGGTGCACGGGTGGCGTGGGATGAGGTGTGTGTGCCGTTGGGAGAGAGGGTTGGATGTGAAGCATGTGGCCTTTTGGAACCAAGCTGCTATCATGAAGCTGCTCTAGCTTCTCTTAATTAAATCGGGGTCACTTTCGGTGGCGTGGGTGGAAGCGTATGTTTTGCGTGGGACGGTCGTTTTGGGCTGTTAGTAGTGAGGTTGGGAGGTCTTGGTGCTTGAGGGCTATCTTGCGAAGTACAGATATATTCAAGCATCTGGTTCGTTTGATGATTGGCGAATGGACAGTCTTGTTTTGTTTGGTGGGATCCTTGGCTACCGGAGGGCGCGATTTTGGATTCATACGGGTCTATGGTGGTTCGTGATGCAAGGAGTAGTTTGGAAGCGCGGTTGTCGGAGTTCTTCGATGGTGAGGGAGGTTGGAGGTGGCCTACAGTGTCTTGGGAGTTGCTTGAGATCTGGGGTTTTATCCAAGCAGTGGGGCCTAGGGTGAGGGGAGAGGATTATTGGGTTTGGGTGTCGGATGCTAGTGGTCGGTTCTCTATCGCTAGTGCTTGGGAGAGTATACGTCCTCGTCGTCATAGGGTGTCTTGGGCTGGTATTTTGTAGGTGGGGGGTGGTATTCCGCGTCACTCATTCTGTGCATGGTTAGCAGTGAAGGATAGGTTGGGTACGCGGGATTGGTTGAGGAGTTGGGGTGTGTTGTCAGAGGGAGGTATCTTCTGTGTGGGGAGGTGTGAAGTCACGGGATCATTTATTTTTTTAGTATGGGTTTGGGAGAGAGGTGTGGTCTAGTGTGTTGCGTTAGTTGGGTTCGACGCATTTGTTGGCTGGTTGGGATGTAGAGTTAAGTTGGTTGTGCGAGTGGGGCCGGGTAAAGGGGTGCGTAGTAAGTTGTTCTGTGTTTTATGATGTGCATCCATATACTACATATGGCAGTAGTGTAATCGGCGGCTGCATGGAGGTCGACCGAGGTCGGTGTCTGCCCTAGTTCACCTTATGGTTTCTACGATTCGTGCTCGTGCTACTTCCTAGCGGGTTGACCTTCTTGGTCTTATCTTGTGTGTGTACGGATGTTTTTTTTCCTTTTGAACTTCACATTGTTCTCTGTTTTGTTGTAGCCTCTAGTTTATGGGGTTTTGGGTTTTTCTCTCTACCTATCCTCTTGGTGGTTTGCGAGTTTGCGTCTATGTTTGGTGGTTTGCGAGTTTGCGTCTATGTGTTGGTTTTGTTCTGTTCTTATCCAGTTGGCTTTGTTTTGATTTTGATACCATGTCTTTGTTTATGCTTTGTTGTTTTGTTGTCTTGATCCTGGACTGTAGAATCCTCTTTGTTGTTGTATAATAATATCACATATTCTAAAAAATATATATAAATGATTTTAATTTCGTATTTAATCAATTTATTGTGTCATATAATAAATTCAAGAGATTTCACGTTATACTGTATTTAGTAGTATCTAAGCGTTATGCATATCGATGACATTTTTCTTTTCGAGAATCTGTGGTGAATATACCCCCGTATTGTCTTTTATGCCCATCACCATTATCGTAGATGAAAAGGACAGACTGGACTTTTCAACCAAAAGGTCAGAATCTGTGAGTATATCCCTTGTCTTGACGTTTGTGCCCATTCCCATTGATCTGTCACATATCACAAGGACAGACCGGTCTTTTCACTACGAAAAAGGGAGATCTCCATTGTCAAGTCAGTTGACTCAGTGCTGCTTGTAAAATATTCCAGCTCCATGGGCAAGTCTGCTCCACTGCTGCTGTAGAGGATTTCTCCTTATATTTTCCACCTTTTTTTTTTCCCTTTTTTAAAAGAGAACTTCATTAAAAATCAACCACTAGTAGATCTCGGTAGCAATTCTCATTTACAATATTCAACCGATTGGAATAAAAAGAATCTCAAAAAATTCTATCATCTTCGAAACTAGCAACAACATGGACAATACGGTGAGCTTCGTGATTTTCATCCCTGTGACAAAAAAAAAAAAAAAAAAAAAGAAAGATTGAGTAGATAGATTCAAAGGAGTGCTGGCTCTTCCATTTCATCGACGGAGTTCTTCACTTCACTTAGATCAACTTACACATTAGTTGATTTTGTCCATAATCTCTTTTGTGTTAGATTCAACAAAATGGAAGGGGAAAGATCTCGATTGAGGAGGGACAAGAGACTTTTGAGGCCTTAAATGATTACTTGAGCTTTCAACTTATTTTTTTTATACTATAAATAAAATTAGCCTAAGTTATATGTTTAGTCTCCAACTTTGTAATTAGTGTTTATTTATGAATATTTAAAATTGTTAAATCTATAACTTTGAATTGTGTATCTAATATGTTATTAATAAATTTAATTTTTAATTTAATAGAGTTGTTATGTAATAACTTTTATTTATGATCTAATGAATTCATTAATTTTTACTAGCGGTGTCGTGTTCATGGGTTAGATTGAGTTGAGTTGAAAGATTTTTAGACCCAACCCAATAATTGGAGTTGTAAATTTTTTCAACCCAAATAACCAAATATTTGGGTTGGGTTGATTTGGGTTAATTAGGTTATTTATTTAAAATTTTGTTTTAAAAAGAAGCAAAATGAAAATATGTAAAAATCTAATCTAATTATTTTGATATATTGAATTAAGATTAACTATTCAATTTCAATTTATACTGGGAAAATTTTCTTTCTAAAATACAAAAAAACTACTTTTAAGGATTGTAAAGAATAAATTATTCAAAAAATATTAGAATTAAATAAAATTAAAATCAATATATGTATAAATACTTGTGTTATAAATAACAAAAAAAATATATTTATATATATATATATATATTAAAGTTAATAATAAATTCGGAATGGTTTTGGTTATATTAGGTGAATCCACGAATTTAATACAAATGAGTTGATAACCCAACTCAAATCACACGGGTTGGGTTGGGTTTATCGATTTTTTCAGAATTTTTTTTAACATCCCTAATTTTTACCCAAATTATATATATATATATATTAATTTTGAATGTTTCAAAAGTTTGTAATTTTTACTAATAAGGATATATTCGAATAAATTAACAACATTGAAGTGATAAAAATGACATAAAAGCTTTTACTGATACATATCTGCCAAATTTGAGGGGTTGTTGGCTCGAATTCAATGGTCACGTCTTTTTTCCCCGGAGACTTTTCATCTTGCCCTCTCTCCAAAAATCCATTCTTCCCTCATCTCTAATGGCTTTTCTCTCCATTCTCCCACTCCTATTTTCTTTCAAATGATTAAAAACCGAAATCAAAACCGAATCGATAGTAAATCATAGAAACTAGTTCAGTTAATAACTTTCAAGAACATAAAGGTTCGGTTCAGTTTGATCTCCAGTTTCATAAAAAATCGGACCAAACCACATGGTTATGAAATTGACAATTAAAAAAATATAAAATATCTACAGGTTCACTAAAGATGAATTATGGGAGAACAATATTATTCAAGAGAATATTTTCTCAATATAAAAAATTGTGTCACGGTTAGAGAGCACTTCCCTAAATTCTAATAGTAAATAACCATAAATAATTAAATAAGCTAAATACGAATTTTGAATATGTTTCAGTGGCGTTGCCCCGAACCCCATCAACGCATACCTCTGGATCCTCGTACTTGGTTAGTGATCGATCAACGAGATTCCTCTCGTACTTGGTTATTCGTAATATCATACCAAACTTGTACACTCCTAAATGCACATGCTCCCAAGTATTTCTCTTTAAAAAAAAAAAAAAAAAAAATCAATGAGTTGCTTTCTCCGATTAAAATCAATGACCTCATTGATAATCATATACATGTATTCATCCCTTTATACACAATCGTCTTCTTCATGTCTCCAAGTCGTTGTTTGTTTTTGTAAAGAAATTCAAACCAATTTTTAGCCTTAAAAAATTTGTGAGAGACACCGCGAATCCCAGCATTGTTTTCATCTCCCAGAACTTCTTTCTTCAATCCCACAAAAAGCCATTTCAATTCCATTTAAATCCTACAAATTCCACACTCCTTCCCAATTCAAAACCCCCTGTTAATCCGTCGAACATGGAGGTCGACGGCGGAGCCACGGCGGCGCCGCTGCCTCACCCGAGGAAATTCTCTCTCCCGGTCGACTCAGAACACAAATCCACCAAATTCAACATATTTTCCGTTGCAGCTCCCCATATGCGAACATTTCACCTTTCCTGGATTTCCTTCTGCGCTTGTTTCATTTCCAGTTTTGCAGCGGCTCCTCTGCTTCCGGTGATCCGCGACAACCTCAATTTAACCGACACCGACATTGGAAATGCCGGAATCGCCTCTGTCTCCGGCGCCGTCTTCGCTCGAATCATGATGGGTTCCGCCTGCGATTTGGTCGGACCACGTCTCGCCTCCGCTTCACTCATTCTCATAACTTCACCGGCGGTTTATTTAACCTCAATAGCCTCATCCCCTGTTTCGTTTCTCCTGGTCCGATTCTTCACCGGCTTCTCCCTCGCTACATTCGTCTCAACCCAATTCTGGATGAGCTCAATGTTCTCCTCCAACGTCGTCGGCACCGCCAACGGCGTCGCCGGCGGCTGGGGGAACTTAGGCGGCGGCGCAACACAGTTAATCATGCCATATGTTTTCGCCATCATCGAACACATTGGCGCAACGAAATTCACCGCTTGGAGAATCGCTTTCTTCATCCCAGCTCTGTTCCAAACGCTTTCAGCCTTCGCCGTTCTCCTCCTCGGCGAGGACACGCCGGACGGAAACTTCCGGCGGCTTCAAAAAACAGGGGAGAAGGCGAAAGACAAACTGTCGAAAGTGATGTACCATGGGATGACGAATTACAGGGGATGGATTTTGGCATTGACTTATGGGTATTGTTTTGGAGTGGAGTTGACTATTGATAATGTAATAGCGAATTACTTCTACGATAGGTTTAATTTGAATCTGCATACGGCGGGGATCGTGGCGGCGAGTTTTGGGTTGGCGAATCTGTTTTCGAGGCCGTACGGCGGAGTATTGTCGGATGTGGTGGCGAAGAGATATGGGATGAGAGGGAGATTGTGGGCTTTGTGGTTGGTGCAGACAATTGGAGGAGTTTTGTGTGTGATTCTTGGATTGGTTAATTCATTAAGTGCTTCCATTGCGATCATGATCGTTTTTTCAGTGTTTGTTCAAGCTGCTTGTGGACTTACTTTTGGTGTTGTTCCCTTTGTCTCTCGAAGGTACACAAATCTACAATCCCTTTCTTCTTAATAACAATGCTTTTCTAAATGTGAAATTCGATTCGGTTTTATCAATTTTGAGCTCATCAAATTGATCTATTTTTTAAAATAAGATCTATATTGTTGTCTAATAAAAAACAAAATTGATAACTGATTTTTGTTCGATTTAGTTTATTATTGATTTTTTGGTTTTCTTTTCTTTTTTTTTTTCTTCTTCCAATTTTTTATTTATATTTTAACTTTTTCTTTTTATTTTGAATGGATCATTTTTTATACTTTCAAATTAAAATTGGGTTTATGTTTCTATATATATTTTTTAAAATTTGACATTTTTGTTTTTTTTTTTTTCTTGTCATTTTTATAAATAACAAACATTATATACACAGCAATAATTATACATACCCCATAATAATTGGTCTTTTATCATGCATGTACAATAATACTTAAAATACAAAAAGGCAATTTTCTTTAGAAGAAAATACTAAAAGATACCTAACTTAAAGTTTATTTTGAAGGGTTTGTATACGTTTGGATTTTGTTTGCTTTTTTCAATAAACCAAACCAATGGTTAAATTCGGTTTGATTTTTTGGTTTTGCGATTTTTTTATTGCATTCCCAATACTTATCTCCATACAACTAACTCTAATTTATACTCTTAATTAAATTCTAAACTAATAATTGTATCAATCTAAACTTTGAATTTTCATAAGTGTATCAATATAAATATTGTGATACTTATAATTTTATCTATTATGTCTCTAAACTTTCATAAGCGGATTAATTTAGACTCTCAATTATAATGTTATATTTTGAAAATTGTTCCTGAATCAATTTTAATCATCTATTTTATTAATATGACATTTGGAAATCTATATACGTGTAAGAATTAGATGCATGAATTGTTTTTATATGTAATCTTAATAAAAAATTTAAATTGATTCACTTATAACAATTTAGAAGTTTAATTAAAACAATCATATGGTTTGCACTAGATTTGATATAATTATTAGTTCAAAATTTAAATTAATACAATCTAAAGTTTAGAAGTGTATATTGATATTTTTTTAAAGAAAAACAGGCTTAAGTATTATTTTAATTTGTGAACTTTTATATTCGCTTTTTTTAGCACAATATAGAATAGGAGGATTCAAACTAGACCCTTCTTAGTCACTAAACACATTCATTGAACTATGCTCGTTTTAACAACTTTTATATTATTATTCAACTGAGGTCTAAAAGGACACTCAAAACCAGCCCATCAATTTATTATATTATAAATAAAATTAAAATAAATAAAATAAAGGGGTCCAGTTATTCAACCGGGTCTAAAACCACAACTAATTCTAATAATTACGACATTAATGTCAACAAATAAAAGCCGAGAATAAAACAAAAAAAGAAAAAGAAAAAACACACTCCATTTCAAAATTTCAAACCTATTCAAGTATACTGCCTAACACAATTCACACCTCCTAATTTTGTTGACTTAAATCATGGCTTGTATTAATATATCTATATACTTTTCCAAATATAACAATGAAAAAACAATCAAACACTTCAAGGTGGAAAAATGTTATCTAATATCGAATTTATCGAGAAAATATCAACGTGGATAGATACATAATCAATCATGAAATTACTAGGATTAACTGATATATCGATATATCAATAAATATTTGAATCCTTGGTGACAGATCATTAGGAGTAATATCGGGGATGACGGGCGGGGGTGGGAACGTGGGGTCGGTGCTGACTCAGCTGATATTCTTTAGAGGCAACAGATACACAAAAGAGAGAGGAATAACTCTAATGGGAGTGATGATAATAGCTTGCACCCTCCCAATTGTATTGATTTATTTTCCTCAATGGGGCAGTATGTTATTTGGGCCTTCCTCGAAAATTGCTTCAGAGGAAGATTATTACTTGTCTGAATGGACCTCTGAGGAGAAAGCCGAAGGCTTCCATATGGCTAGCCTTAAATTTGCTGAGAATAGTCGATCTGAAAGAGGCAAAAGCCTTAAGGGCACTGCTGATGCTGATGATTCCTCCTCCCCTCATGTTTAAATTGCAAAACAAATTTCCTTTTCGAGACGTAAAAAGATAGTTACTTTCTAGAATGTATCCAAGTATTTTTCTCGTTGAGTATTCCATCTTCATGGACAAATTTACTCGACTAGCTTCTTTAGAGGGTCCCTCCTTATATTTTCCATCCTATTTATTTACCATAAATCAAATCAGCTTAAATCATATGTTTAGTCTCTAAACTTTGAAATTAGCGTTTATTTAGAAATATCTAAAAGTGTCTAATAAATCTTGTGTCTCTAATATGTTATTGATAAATTTTATTTTATTTTAATTTAATAGAGTTCTTATATGATAATTTTTGTTTTTGTATCTATCAAATTCATTAATTGTTACAAAAATTAAGAGACTATTTTTGTAATTTTGAATGTTTCGAAAGTTTGTATTTTTAGTATAAGCATATTTTTTAATAAATTAACAGTTTAACGTGATTTAAAAAAAAAAATGCTTTTACTCCTACATTTTTGCAAAATTTAAGTGGTTGTTGGCTCAAATTCACAACCTAGACTTTTAGAGTAGTATTTAAAAAACAATTGTCATGATGGTGGAATTATATGAATATATAGACCATCTATCATGATCACTATGGATTATTCGGGGTTCTAAGTTGAGATAAGATGTCTAGAGTTCATATGTCTATCTATAGAATTTATATATTTGTGTTTGAGTTGCAGAGTTATTTAGCCTGAGTTCATATGTCTATGTTTGGAATGCAGAGTTGAGTTCATATGTCTGGGTATCTGATGCAGTTTTTTGACCTCTAAATAATATGCTTTTATGATTACTACTTTTGTTTTGAAATTTTTTTATTCAATAATTTTATCCATCTTTGTTTGAATAAAATATGGATTGTAATATTTCTCTTTTAATTTTTAGAACTTTTCTTTCTTTCTTTTTTGGGCAATAAACAACAATTAACCCATTAAATTTCTTGTATAAATATGGTTAAATAAAATGAGAAACTAAAGCGAAATCAAAACTTTCTAGCCAATTTTTCTCCGTGAATTTCATTATCTTCTTCTTCCTATTAAATCCCCCCATCATCGTAAAAGCCAATGGAATGACACTATATTTCTTCAACAGTTTCACTTTCATTTCCTCTAAATTTGGAGGAACATCAGAGAAAAAATCTTTATTTTTCACTAATTCTTACTGGAAAATGTTTCAGGAAAAAAAATTCATTTTATGGTTTTTTTGTTATATATTGCATACTTTTCGTCTAAATATTCTTAAAACTCATTTGATGTGTGAATTCATTACGTATAAATATTGTTGGGGTTGATGCCCTAAACTCTCGTTGGGTCCTGTAGTTTATAAACACTTGTATTGAACAAACGCTTGTGATGTAATAATATGAGATATTGTCTTCATTGTTGTCTATGAAACATGAGATGTTTTATCTGCTTTACCACAAACTAATAAACTAAGATCCCTAGTTGTCGTTGTAACTTAAGCATGTATGTGGAGACATACAAGTGGATCATACCTTAAGTGATAACCAAATGGTTTGTAGTATATGGATATAGGAGGGAACCTTATCTTGGTGACACTACGGAAACGGCTCGCTTTGTAGATAATTACAAGTGTTGTGATGTGCTACAGATGGTCTAATCCTGATCATTCATGTGGAGACATGCAAGTGGAGGTGTCTTATACAAAGGAGTTTGTATAATACCGGACCACGAAGTGTATAGTCTCGTTATATAACGTCATTCATGACAAAGACTTCAATTCACTAGGATGACCATAGGTAACATGACCTTAATCCTGATTGAGTTGGGAACTCTTGCCTTTGAGGGCGGTCCTTTGATTTGCATGGGTGCGAGTGGCCAGATTGCCGACTCAAACCTATCACTTTGGGGATTCATCTAATTTGGGAGCTGGGAACTCAGCTACATAAGATGAAATTCACTCCTTCCTCGAAGCAAGGGTAAGTAGACAGATTGCTCCCTTAAAGGCTGATTCCGGGACTTGAACGATGTGGCTCCACGCACCTTCTCATGGCTCAAGAGGTGTCCACTCATAGTAGGACTATGATGTATTATTCATTAGAGGGATCGGTGGTACTTAAGGAGTTAGATGTATCTACAGGGGCATAACGGTAAATTAGTCCAGCTATACTTACGAGCATCTGTGAAGGGTTATCGTACTTTGACTGTTATATCTGATGGACACAGAAATATATCTGTGGTAAGAAAAGTGCAGCTGTCAGTCTTTAGTGGAGTGCTCACAATTAATGGATGGTAGATCTCGTGGCTAAAGAGTTAGTCAATTATTCACGTACCGTTGGAGCTTCAATCTACAAGTCCATAAGTTCCCTTGGTAGCTCAATGGATTCAAGTTGAGAATCAATTTTTGGGTCAGTTTGAAGTGTTCTGACAAGAAGGGGTTTGATTATATATGATATGATTAAACTGGTTCAATTATATATGATATAGTTAACATGATGTATGAGATACATTAATTGGAGGAAAATAATGTAAATATGATTTATATCAAGTAAAGGAGAAAGATGACTATGGTTTAAATATTGCATATGATGTGTGTGATATTAAAACTATAGGTTATAAATATAATATAATAAGTTAGTTATGATATTTATTTATATTTAAAACAATTATGAGATAATTGTTGGTGGTTTCTCCATAACCGTGCGTGAAAGTGGGAGGTTGTATTCAGTTTTCATAACTGAAAGGATAAAATGAAAAATGTTTTCATTTTGAAAGAGAATCGTAGTATCGCTTCATTGATTGTACACTGCCTATCATTTAGTTCACGAGAGACTACACGATAGCTCAAAGTGTTTTTCTAAACGATCGTGTACACGTGCATTTGTCTAAACGATCGTGTAATCTTTTACTAAGCGATCGCGTGTCTGAGCAAGATTCACTAAACGATCAGGCTTTTTTATCTAACGATCGTGTATCGTTACTAAACGATCAAGCACCAGTCTATATGATAGACTCTAAACTTTCCCACTTGCTTGGTTGTTGAGTGTGATCGTTGTGTCCTCCTTCCCTCTACCAAATCCAACAGAGTCCACACCTTCTGGATTCTCACTCTGAGAATACCAAGGTCACCGAATGGTAGTGTCTAAGAGGCTGCTTGTTCGTGGAGAAGATTATTCGTGTGCTAAGCGACAGCGAGAGATTTGGGTAGACAATTGCAGTGACAGTGAGAGGTGCTGGTCCCAGTTCTTGACGAGAGGATAGAAAAACAGAAGAAGAGTTCTTCAAAGGTATGTCTCTCGTTTCTTTGTATTTGTTTTATGAAAGCATGTTGTAATTTGTTAGTAGATGCATAACTGGTATGTATGTTTGTGAATGTTTGTAATTCTGTCACAATAAATTTGGAACGATCTTGCTTCCGCTCATAGGTTCTCTTTGATAAGAGTTCCTTTAAATATTGCACTTAATGTAGACAAAATAATATTTTTTATACAATCAATAACCCTACAACATACTTTAACAGTCATCAGTCATATAATAGTCAAAAATGGTTGTTGAAGTTGATTACCAAAGACGATTTTTTGCTGGAATTTGTAGCTGGAGGTGGTTTTAGAGTCTGAAGTTGGTCACATGAAGGTGTATTGGAGTTGTTTGTCAAACTTTTTCATCGGAGGTGCTTTTCGAATCCCGAATTTGGGTGGGCAAAAGTGGTTGTCGAAGTTGATCATCAAATATGATTTTCGCTAGAGATTGTAGTCGGAGGTGACTGTAGGAGCCCAAAGTTAGTCTCACAAAGGTGGTATTAGAGTTGGTTGTCGGAGTTTGTTGTCGAAGGTGATTGTCGAAGCCTTGAGTTGGTCGTCAGAGTTGCTCACTCAAAGGTGATCATCGAAGGTGATTTTCATCGGAGTTTGTAGTCAGAGGTGGTTGTCAGAGCCTACGAAGATGGTTATCAGAGTTGGCCATCGGAGTTTGTTTTCGGAGCCAATTGGTTATCGGAGTTGATAGTGCAAAGGTGGTCGTCGGAGTTGGGTCACCAGAGGTGGTTTTCAGAGTTGGTCACGCAAAGTTTGTCGAAGCTTGGAGTTGGTCGCCGGAGCTGTCATCATAGGTGATTGTCGGAGTCCGAATTTCTTCGTTGAAATTGACATCAAAGATGGGTGTCGGAGCCTGGAGTTGGTTACCAGAGTTGCCATCGGAGGTGATTATCAGAGTCTGGAGTTGGTCGCCAGAGTTGTCATTAGAGGTGGTTGTCGGAGCCCGAAGTTAGTTCTCGAAGTGTGACAGTGACCGATGGGTGGAGCCATTGAAAACATAGGAAGAAGGGAAAGTTGGGGTGAGTTGATAAAATATAACAACTCAACTCTACAAACATTTAAAGTTGGTGAACCAAACAATAAGTTGATATATTATACCAACTCAACTCAACTCATGTTGGTGAGCAAAACATCCCCTATATAGTTTGTTTAATTGATGTCTTAATTAACTTTATAAAATGTTTAATTTTATGTTACTTGGGTAAATTCGTTTACAAATTTGATTAAAAAAATCCAACTCGTTCATCTATTAGTTGGCTTCTTACTCTAATAGGAATATTAAAGTTGATTGTGAACACCGTTTGGAAGTCTTTCTTGGGGTTAATGCCCTAAAGTCTCGTGTCTTATAGTTTGTCAACAGTTTGTACGAACGCTTGTATTATATAATATACGATATTTACTTCACATCTTGTATTTTGCTTAGTTGCTTGTTTTATTTGTTTTACCACAAACCAATAAACATAAAATCCCTGGTTATTTGTATGTGACTCAAGCATGTATGTGGTGACATACAAGTAGATCATGTCTTGAGTGATAACCAAAATGGTCTGTAGTATATGGATATATGAGAGAAACCTTATCCTGGTAACGCTACGGATGCGGCCCGCTTTGTGGAATGGTCACAAATGTTGTGACTTATCACATATTTTTTGGTATTAAGGAGTCACAAAATGAAATTAGGAATTGGCTTGAAGAAATTTAGGAATCTTCTTTAGCATCTGATGAAATTCAGTTTTTGCATGTTGTTAGAGAAAGTAGTAGTCTAGTTGTTGTTGTGGCTAAGTGAGACAAAACAATTTGACAGGTGTATGGTTTAGTTCTATAGTGTTTGGTGTATTTTGTGGAAAATGATGTAAAGTCTCTTAATTGCCCTTGTGACTATAAGATTTTTCTTTGTTCATAAAAAAATGATGTCTAAACTTTAAAAGAGCCTATTGTTGAGATAAACACTATATTTTTCACATCAATTGTCCTACTCTTATGTGAATCTAATAAAATACTAATCAACTAGTAACAACAATAATAATCAAGTAAGGACACAAGCAATTTTAACGTGGAAAAACCCCCTCAATGTGAGGAATGAAAAACCACGGACTGAAGTCAAAATCTCCAATATAATCAATAATTGGTTACAACGAGTTTCCCCTAGTCACAACTAGAGGCATACATAGTAAATATCTCAAGATTAACAATCTTGGCAATAAACGGCAATAAATTGAGAAGAATAAAATTAGAAAAATCTCACTTGAAGTGACAACCAATTACCCAGTGTACCTGACTATAGGTAGCTCAAAACGAAATCTCCATCATCCATATTGGAGATCCTCGTGTCAAGAACATGCTGTCAAAATTTCAGCTCGATCACACTACGGATCGATCCCTAAATAGCTGAAAAACATATTGGTCGGAATGCAAAAAACTCTAATTTTCTTCTGTCATTTAAATCACTCTCGATTTGTGTAAAATCTACCACCGGCTACTGTACGTTTTTGTTTTTTAAAAAAAAAAACTAAAAGCCCAAATAGGCCATTTATTGGGCTTTCACTTTAAGTAAAATAACCCAACATATCTTCCCCTATTTCACTTTGTGGAGGAACTAGTCATTCCCGTGGCGGAACGACAAAATTCAAGCTGCTCTCTTAGTAGATTCTTTGTCAACGTATCGGATCCATTCTTATCAGTATGTATCTTCTCAAGCTCAAACAATTCATCATTCAAAGAATCTCTCATCCAATGATACTTCACATCTATTTGCTTCGTTCTGAAATGAAATGTAGCATTATTACCAAGATGAATAGCACTCTGATTATCATAGTATATCACATAACTTTGTTGCTTGAAGCCAAGCTCCTGTATGAAGTGCTTCATCCACAACATCTCTTTGCAAACCTCTGTTGCTACAATATACTCTGCTTCAGTTATAGAAAGTACAACATACTTCTACAACCTTGACTGCCAAGACACTGCATAACCTGCAAATGTCATCGAGTAACCGAAAGTAGACTTTTTATTGTCTAGATCTCCTGCAATATCTGAATCAATGTATCCAGCAAGTACTGGCTTTCCACCTCCAAATGTGAGCTTTGAACTGGAAATGCCTCTCAAATATCTCATGATGCACTTGACTGCCTCCCAATATTATTTTCCTGGATTGGACATAAAATGGCTAACAACATTAATAGCGTGAATAATATCAAGTCTAGTACATACCATGGCATACATCAAACTCCCAACTGCTAAAGCATAAGGGATCTGATTCATATCTTCCTTCTCTTTATCTATAGAAGGACTTTGTTTGCTACTCAGTTTGAAGTGACTGGATAAAGGAGAATCAACCGATTTCACTTTACTCATGTTGAAACGTTCAAACACCTTCTCTATGTATTGCTTCTGTGACATATATAAATTCTTGGAAGCTTTATCTCGAACTATTCTAATTCCAAGAATTTTCTTTGTTGACCCCAAATCCTTCATGGCAAAGGATTTGCTCAATTATTTCTTCAACCTTTCAATTCTCGAAACATTTTTGCCAACAATCAAAATGTAATCAACATAAATCAATAATACAATAAAATCATCATCAGAAAATTTCTAGACAAAAACATAATGATCAAAAGTAGCCTTTTCGTAGCCTTGCTCCCCTATAACTGATTCAAACTTCTCGTACCACTGCCTCGGTGTCTGTTTCAACCCATAAAGGCTTTTCTTCAATTTACACATCAGATGCTTTTTGCCATTCTACTCAAAACTCTTTGGTTATTCCATGTAGATTTCTTAATCTAAGTCCCCGTGAAGAAATGCAGTCCTAACATCTATCTGCTCAACCTCTAAGTCAAGGTTAGTTGCCAAACCCAGAACTATACGTGTAGAAGACATCTTGACAACTTGAGCAAAAATTTCATCAAAGTCGACACCTTTCTGACTAAACCCTTTGACAACCAATATCGCTTTGTAATGCGGATTTTAGGTATTTTTTTCATGTTTCACTCTATAAACCCACTTATTTTTCAGTGCATTTTTTTCCTTTAGACAATTTCACAAGCTCAAAAGTGTGGTTTCATGTAAAGACTCCATCTCATCTTTCATGGCATCAATCCAATCTTTTTATGCTCATCTTCTATGGCCTCTTCATAACTATCAGGCTCTCCCCCCATCAGTCAATAATAAATATCATTAGCTGAATATCTTGTTGACGGATGTCAATCTCTGACAGATCTCCTAAGTGAAACATCTATAGGAACTTTTGTTTCTGACAACTATTCCTGAACGCTGTTATCTGCCTCAACATTTTGAAACTCTCATCTGCATTAACAAACTAATCATTATGAACCTCATTTTCTATCTATAGAAGGCTATGTCAAAGAAACTGAACTCAAATCAATCAAATCATCATTGTACTCATACTTTGTTTTATCTGTCTTCTCAATGTTTATTATCGTTAGTGTAGGATTGTATCAGCAATAACAGAAGCACAAGGATCATCTAAGCATTCAAATTCACTAATTTTGGTAAAAATTAAGCATGCTCTTGTAGAAAAACAAGGGAGTTTCAAGACATACCTCTTGTAGAACTTCTTCAAAACTCCTTCTCCAGCTGCTATCCTCTCCAAATCTTGTTGTAGACCACCTCAAGATCTTCCCCACTATTCTCTTGGTGCTCTAGATTGAGTTGTGGGACTCAAAACAAGCTTGAATCAAGGGATGAAGGAGAAATGCTCACTGCAGTGATCTTGTTGAAGAACTCTTTCTTCAATCCGAATTTTCTCTGAAATTCTCTATAGATTGCCTCCCAGATTTTCACTCCAATCTCTTTATTATATTGCAGATCAACATGCAAAGGAGAGACTTGCATGAGTTGCAACTCGTGCTTGGAGAAGACAAGGCCAAGAAGATGCATTATGTGTGAGCTACTTCAAATATGGATAATGGAAAATCTTCATTTTCCATTTAAGTGTTTTATTTTCTAATTTTCAAATTTTATCTCAAAAATCAAAATTTGATTTTATAAAATCTATTTTGATTTTAAAAATGAAAAATTTAATTAATTTCAAATTAATTATTAAATAAAACTTAATTAATTTAATATCAAATATTAAATTAATTTTAACACATATCCATCTTTATATATTTAAATCATATTTAAATATATATAAATTCTCCTATTCCGTTTAATTCTCAAATTAAACATGTAATTATATCTCATATAATTACTAATTCCTTTACTTCTAATTTGAACGTTTCAAATTAACTTATCACGCTATTCTAGAGCTAGTCCGTTATGAGCTAGTAGAGAGACCTCGTAGACCTACAGATCATGGGCTCCAACGATCCAAGATTAATTGGCTAAACTCATTAGACCAAATTAATCTCCATTTGTTAACTAATGGGTCACTCCACTAAAGCCCATAGTTGCACTTCCCTCACTGTAGATATATTATGTCCACATGATTTAACCATAATCAGCAAGTCGACCCTTCATAGGTTGTTTGTAATAACGACTGGGTTAAATATGTTTTACCCCGAGATTACGTCTTATTCCTCAAGTCCCTACCGATCCTCTAATGACCAACTGGTTTGTGATCCAATCACTAAACCAAACTCTCTCAGCGCAGTGAATGGGTGAGGCCCCTTGTTCAAGACCTGGATTCAGTACTTGAGAGAACAACCTTTCTTCTATCCCTAAATCAGGTAGGCGTGAACTCCGTCTTGCACCCTATGTCCCCAGCTATCTATCCGATCTTACCCCTGAAATGGGAGTCTTATTGAGCCGGCGCTGTTGAGCCAACCCTCAACTATGCAAATCTAAGGGCAATCCCGAATAAATAAGAGTTCATAGTTAGCTCAGGATTAAGATCGAGTTACCTAGGTCATCTAGGTGAAATAGTCAGTCTTATACAGTAAACAGTGTTATAAAGTAAGAGTGACTTATTTCTTGGTCCTAATCTTATGCAAACTCATTGCATAGGACGCCCCCACTCCTCATGTCATAACATATACAAATTAGGATCACATCGTATGTAGTACTTTACAACTCTTTGTAACAGCTACAGAGTAAGCCGCATCCAATGGTGTTACCAGAATAAGGTATCCATCCTTATTCATGTACCGTAGATCGTTTTTACTATTTACTCGAACCTGATCCACTCTTATATCTCCACATAAAGTTCAAGTACTCATATAATAGTCACGGGTCTTAGTTTATTGAATTTAAACTTTCGTACAATTTATGAAATCAATAACAAGTATATTAATTATAGAAGATGTTTATTATTTTACAAACTACGAGTTTTTAGGACATAAAACCCAATAGTTTGGTCTTTAACAAACACGAAATCTTGACTTCTTATGAGCTTCTTCTATACTTGATCTCACAATCTATAACCAAACTCATCTTGGTCATAGTCAAGAAATACACATGGTCTAGTCTTTACATCAAGCTTCGATTTCTCATCTTTAGGAACATGAACAAAAGCGTTACAGCCAAAGATACAAAGGTGATCATTAGATATATCCTCATTTGACCATATTCTATTCGGAACTTTTGATCCCAAAGGAACACATGGTGTGAGATTCCAAACATTTACAATTGTATTCAATGCTTCACCCCAGAATGATTGCTATAATTGTGACTCTGATAGCAAACATCTCATTCTCTCAACTAGTGTTCTATTCATTCTCTAAGCTATCTCATTTAGCTGAGGAGTCTTAGGAGGTGTCTTTTAATGTCGAATATAATGATTTCTACAATACTCATCAAAAGGTCCACAATACTCACCTTCATTATCAGTTCTAATACACTTCAACTTTCTACCAGTTTCTTTTTCAACGAGGACATGAAACTGTTTAAACACTTGTAACACCTGATCTTTAGTCTTCAAGGTATAAACCCATGTTTTCCTTGAATGATCATTAATAAACATCACAAAATATGATGCACTTCCAAATGTTTTTATGTTCATAGGACCACACACATCATAATATACCAAATTTAGTAAATTTGATTTTCATGAATGCTGAGATGACTTAAAAGTAACTCTAGTCTGCTTTCCTGCCAAACAATGAGGACACCTTTTAGGGGTGTACTCTTTATATTAGAAAGATTATTTTTCTTGGCTAATATCTTCAAACCCTTCTTATTTATGTGACTGAGTCTTTTATGCCAAAACTCAATACTCACTTCATCCTTCACTGTATTTATATCACAATTAGTGATAGTAACCTCTATATAATACAATGAGGAATGTTTCTCTCCCTTAGCTACCACCATATAGTCTTTAGTAAGTTTCCATTTACCATCATAGAAGGTATTGCAATAACCTTCATCATTAAGCTTACCTATAGAAATCAAATTCATGTGAATATCAGGAATGTGCTTCACATTCTTCAAAATCAGCTTAGAACCATTCTTTTTCTCCAAGTACATCTTCGATGCCACCTGCTTTTACTGATCCATCATTACCTACCCTAACACTGTCAAAATCATCAAGTGTATAGGATGCAAAGAAATCTCTCTTTGATGTAGCATGAACTTAGATCCCGTTGTCAATCACCCAACTACTCTGTTGTGTAGCAAGATTTATAACATCACCGTCTAACCGGATGTAAAAATCTTCGATGGCTATAGAAATTGTGTCTGCATCATTGTTATCGTCATTCTTCTTTTCCTTGCCTTTATCATTTTTATTGCCTCTTTTAAATTTCTGACAATGCTCCTTTATATGTCTTCTCATATGACAATAATGGCACTCAATAGTTGCAAATCGGCCACTCTTACTTTTGCTTCTATCTTTGTCCGTCAGACCTTTGCTCTTACTTCCCCCCCCCCATTCTTTCAGTACAAGAACATATGATTGTGAAGAAGAGCCCTGTGACTTTCTTCTCATCTCATCGTTCAATACGCTATTTTTACTAAGTCCATACTTAGTACACCAATTAGGGCTGGGTTCGATAAGAAAGTTCTAAATGTCTCTCACAAGTCCGGTAATGTACCAAAAACCCATAACCCAAGTATCTTATCCTCAAACTTGATATTCATCCTAGATAACTGACTAATGATACCTTGGAATATATTCAAGTGATCTAACATGGGTGTTCCATCTTGATACTTCAATGCCATCATTTGTTTTATCATAAACATTTTATTATTACCAATTTTAAAGACACATAGCGACTCAAGCTTGTTCCTCATAGTCCGTGCATGAGTTTCTTCACCAATATGGTTTACAAAATTATTTTCTACCCATAGTCTCATAAACCCACACACTTTCCTATAACATCCCATTCTTTATCAGTTTTATCATCAGTCTTCTCTTCAGAAAAAACTAGAAGATGCAAATCATTTACATATAAAATATCTTTCATTTTTCTTTTCCAAACTTGATAATTTGACTCGTTAAGGGTAATCATCTTAGCTAAACTAGTATCCATTATTAAACACAAGGCAATTGCAACTAATTTAACCAAGGCTCTGATACCACTTTGTTGGGATAAACACTATATTTTTTGCATCAATTATTCCACACTTGTGTGACCTTAATAGAATACTAATCAACTAGCAATAACAATAATAATCAAGGACACAAACAATTTTAACATAAAAAAACCCCTCAATATGAGGAATAAAAAACCATGGACCGAAGTCAAAATCTCCACTATAATCAATAATGGGTTACAATGAGTTTTTCCTAGTCAGAACTAGAGGCATACACAGTAAATATCTCAAGATTAACAATCTTGGCAACAAATGGCAACAAATTGAGAAGAATAAAATTAGAAACGTCTCACTTGTAGTGACAACCAATTACCCACAATATCTGACTGTAGGTAGCTCCAAACGAAATCTCCCCTATCCAAATTGAAGACCCTCGTGTCAAGAACACGCTGCCAAAATTTCAGCTCGACCGAACCACGGATCGATCTGAAAAACGTTATTGGTCGAAATGCAAAAAACTCTAATTTTCTTCTCTCATTTAAATCACTCTCGGTTTGCATAAAATCTACCACCAACTGCTGTACATTTTTGTTTTAAACAAAACCTAAAAGCCCAAATAGGTCTTTATTGGGCTTTCACCTTTAAGTGAAATAACCCAACACCTATATATATGTATATTTTTTTTTTCTTCTAGTCTTGCATGTAATAGGTCTTGAAAACTACCAGAAGAAATAATAATAAGTAATCTAAATGTTTGTATGACAGACTTTTAATTTAAAGATGACATGCATATGTAATTTTTAATCTCGTCATTATGGTTATTTACTTCTGGTTAATTTTGTATATTATTATTGAATAATTAGTTTTCTCGATATAATGAATTATCGAATAAATAAACTCCAACAAATCCAGTATAGGAATAAATAGAAAAGAAAAATACTAATATGGATTAGAAAAATACCCTAATTTACTTTAACATCCTCCTTCAAACTCAAGGTGGTAGAGGAACAATCAACTTGAGTTTGTGAAATGATCGTATAAAGGTGATGACGGAAACTGAAGATAACTCCCGTATCAAATCACGACATATCTAGACTAGAGACAAAACCCACGAAAAACTAAAATACAAAGAACTTTTGGGCTGAAAATGGAAATAAAGATCCTCATAGAGAGATTTAAAACAAAACCCACAAACTGATTTGGAAAGAAAATAGAGACCCTTAAAAATCAGAAAACATAACAGAGGTTGAAACTGAAAAACAAGAACATATAATCAACTAAGTAGGTAAACCAAATTTGGCATCAACGGAGGCAGAGATCAAACAAAAGCTATGGGTGAAAAGTATAAGCCCTAGGATTTGTGGCTCTGATGACATGTTAATTTTGTATATTATTATTGCATAATTAGCTTCTTCAGGATGCAATAAATTGTCGAATTAATAGACTCTAATAGACCCAACAAGGAAAGAAACAAAAAAAAAATACTAATATGGAAAATATAAATTACGAATGTAGCCTAATTTACTTTTAACACTTGTAAAACTTATACCTCATTCAACATGAGTTGGAAGGGATGTTAATATTAGTTAACAATCAGTCCGTACTTTGTTAGGGAATTTGTTAATTTCCGTTTAGGTTGTTTTATGCTTTTTTTGTTTACAATTCGTCTATAAATTACCCTGTAAACCCTTTTCTATTAAGGAGGAAAATCACTTTCACCTTTAAACATTAGAGAAGCACCAAATATTTTTACACATTAGAGAAGCACCAAATATTTTTACACATTAGAGAAGCATCAAGTATTTTTACACATTAGAGATGCACCGAGTATTTTTACACATTAGAGAAACACCAAGTATTTTTTTTAAGAAACTAAGACCAATTTTTAGCCTTAAAAAGTTCCACTCTTCAATCCCACAAAAAAACCATTTCAATTCCCTTTAAATCCTTAAACAAGGTCCTTCCCAATTCACAACGTCCCTCTGTTAATCCGTCCAACATGGAGGTCGACGGCGTAGCCACGGCGGCACCTCATCTGAGGAAATTCTCTCTTCCGGTCGACTCCGAACATAAAGCCACCAAATTCAACATATTCTCCGTCCCAGCGCCGCACATGCGAACGTTTCACCTTTCCTGGATGTCCTTTTGCGCTTGTTTCATTTCCAGTTTCGCGGCGGCTCCTCTGCTTCCGGTGATCCGCGACAATCTCAATTTAACCGATACCGACATTGGAAATGCCGGAATTGCTTCCGTCTTCGGCGCTGTCTTCGCTCGAATCGTGATGGGTTCCGCCTGCGATTTGGTTGGACCACGTCTCGCCTCCGCTTCACTCATTCTCATAACTTCGCCGGCGGTTTATTTAACCTCAATAGCCTCATCCCCTATTTCGTTTCTCCTCGTCCGATTCTTCACAGGCTTTTCCCTCACTACATTCGTATCAACCCAATTTTGGATGAGCTCAATGTTCTCCTCCATTGTCGTCGGCACCGCCAATGGCGTCGCCGGCGGCTGGGGAAACCTAGGCGGCGGCGCAACACAGTTAATCATGCCGTATGTTTTTGCCATCATCGAGCACATGGGCGCAGCGAAATTCACTGCGTGGAGAATCGCTTTCTTCTTCCCAGCTCTACTCCAAACACTTTCGGCCTTCGCCGTTCTCCTCCTCGGTGAGGACACGCCGGATGGAAACTTCCGGCAGCTTCAAAAAACAGGGGAGAAGGCGAAAGACAAATTGTCGAAAGTAATGTACCATGGGGTGACGAATTACAGGGGATGGATTTTGGCATTGACTTATGGGTATTGTTTTGGAGTGAAATTGACGATTGATAATGTAATAGCGAATTACTTCTACGATAGGTTTAATTTGAATCTGCATACGGCGGGGATAGTGGCGGCGAGTTTTGGGTTGGCGAATCTGTTTTCGAGGCCGTACGGCGGAGTATTGTCGGATGTGGTGGGGAAGAGATATGGGATGAGAGGGAGACTGAGCTCTGTGGTTGGTGCAGACAATTGGAGGAGTTTTGTGTGTGATTCTTGGATTGGCTAATTCATTAAGTGCTTCCATTGTGATTATGATCGTTTTTTCAAGCTGCTTGTGGACTTACTTTTGGTGTCGTTCCTTTCGTCTCTCGAAGGTACACACTATCCACTATTCTTTTTCTTTTTCATCTCCTTCTTAAGGACAATGTTTTAATGAAAAATGTGTGAAGAACTAGTATAAAAATACTTAATCTCAATATTTTACAAATATATTGATAAAATATCTACGATATCTTTTCACTTAGGGATGTATCGATATATCAACAAATATTTGAATCTTTGGTGACAGGTCATTAGGAGTAATATCGGGGATGACAGGTGCGGGTGGGAACATGGGATCGGTGCTGACTCAGCTGATATTCTTCAGAGGCAACAAATACAGAAAAGAGAGTGGAATAACTCTAATGGGAGTGATGATAATAGCTTGCACTCTTCCAATTGTATTGATTTATTTTCCTCAATGGGGCAGTATGTTATTTGGGCCTTCCTCCAAAATTGCTTCAGAGGAAGATTATTACTTGTCCGAATGGAGCTCTGAGGAGAAAGCCGAAGGCTATCATATGGCTAGCCTTAAGTTTGCTGACAATAGTCGAACTGAAAGAAGCAAAAGCCTTAAAGGAACTGCTCATGCCGATGATTCCTCCTCCACTCATGTTTAAATAAACAAAACACATTTCCTTTTTGGGCCATTTACTGATCTTGGGCTTAAGGCCCATTTCGTAAGCCCAATCCTCAAAGGCCCAGCCCATCAACAATGTGTCTCGTTTTCTGTTTCTTTTCTTTTAGGTCAGGTGTGAAACAGTCTTAGTTAAGTTGCATTTAGGTTTTTTAGTTTAGCTAAGGAAGATAATAGTTATTTGTTGGTATTCTTGTCTATAGATTCTATGTTAAGTTCAAATTAATAAAAAAAAATATCTCATATAAGTTTAGATCATATTATGAATAGTCATAAAGAGCATTATTAAAACATTATGTAAAGTTAAAACATCCACAAGTAGCAATCATAAAAAAATACTCATCCAAACATTTCCATATATTTGCAAAAATATTCCAACAAAATGATATTTAAAGATGTCACGTCAAACACTTGAAATTTATAGCATCTATAATTTCGAGTAATTAAAGATTTTGGTCATATATATTTTCATATAAAAAAAAACAAACATGCAAACAAACGGTCCCTTAGTATAAAGTCAAATAGATGAATTGGGGCATGGAAAAAGTGAACTTTAAACTCTAATCTATTCCTCAAGTAGAAGAGACTAGAACTTCTCGTTTAGATACAAGAGAACAGAACACTAAACCACTAAACAGAGTGCGTGTAAAGTATAAGCAGCAGATCTTAGGAGCCACAAAAGCCTGTAAATTAGGATATTAATTACAAAGGTAAAAGAACAAAAAAGCAATGCCTCGCGTGCAATTGATTCCTCACGATCCTTCCTCCACTATCACCGCCATTAAACCCTCAACCAATTTACCAAAGAATAGAAGAGTAGGCCACCACTTCAACTCATTACAACTTCAAAAACTCTTCTCACTGAAGTAAAAGAAATCAATTTTGAGAGATGGGTGGGGAAAGTTTTGAGTCACTTTGTTTGTACTAATTGGGAAATGAATTACTGATGGATTCAAAAAAAGCCAACAACCATAAATGCTTTTACAATCATCACCTTCCTACATTTTCCAAAAAAATAAAGAAAAAACTGCAGAAGGGAAGCTAAAGAAAGAAAAAACAGAAAGAGGGCAGAGAAAACACAGAGAATTAGTAGCAGACATGATCATGGGACCTTGCGATTCTCCTAACAGCGCCGCTACCCCTTCTCAGGCAGTAGTCTATGCTAGTAGGAAGAAGTGGGGCTTGAGATTTACCATAAGAATTCCAACATAAGGAGCTTTGAAAGTCTCTGGATTCTGAAGATGGCTTCAGCTGGATGTCAATGAGATCAACGTCTACGCATGGGATTTGGCTGCTACAGGCTAAATGAATAGGCTGTACTGTGTAACTGCCTATGATTTGATCGTATGTTATGCCTGAAATTGCAACTGCTCCTGTTTGGTTCTTGCATTTGTACTTGTCACAATAATATTGGTCTATCATAATTGGGACCTTTACATCAGAAACTTGGATGTTTGAAAATGATACATTCTTCACTGACCCAATTCCTCCCTGTTCCATATTCCATCAAATCCAATCAGAACCGTCTGATTCTATCGTCACAGGGATTATTGTGTTTGACTTACAAACTTTAGCCCATCCCCAAACTTGTAACATCTCTGATTCTACGTAATTTCTATCATTAATGGGAGAAGTAAATGACTAGAGAAGGAGAATGGTTGGATATATGCACTATGTTATACTCACTTTTTACAAAACGAACATATGAAACATTTTTTATAAAGCGCGTCATTTTATTCTATCTACGTACTTACTTTTCTCTACTTCATCGTGTTAAATCAATCCATACTTATTCATTAAAGTTATTTACGTTATAATCATCATTTTCCAATTAGTGTTCGCAGAAAAAACTACATAAAATAAAAATCCAGAGTTAATATCAAGAAATAAATGACACATCCACCATAATTAAAGGAGTAGATTTGTAGTTTAACTTTAACCCTTTTTCTTTTTACCTGCCAGGTCTTGATTCTCACTCCTGAAAGAGTGTTTTGAATTGAGATGTTTTGGACAACAATATTGGAGACACATGCAGCACTTTTATCTTTCCCAAGTCCGCCTAAGCTGTAATTATAGGCAAGAAAATAATCTTTAGTGCTGAATATAATAATGTTTAAGAAAAGTTGAGCAAAATCAAGGACATAAATAATATTCTCTACAGGAATTAGCTTTATGGAAAAGTAAAATTGATGAGGTTTATATTTTTACCTTATGCCATGTCCAGGGCCACAATTGATATGATGAATGTGGATGTTGGAGCAACCAGTCTGAATGGAAACACAGTCATCTCCTGTTCAAATAACAAATCTTAAAATAAGTTGGTTCTGTTGTGTAGTCCAGTTTCTTCGTGGTATAGCTTTTATGTGCTATGGCGATCAAAATATTGTTAAATGGAGGTAACTTTGTAACCTCTATGGAGTTATTTTACCTCATAATTTTCCATCCTTAAATATACAAGAGAGAAGATGGGTGAATTTGAGTAAAACCCTTGTTTTCCAAGAAAATTAAAGAAAAACTAACATAAATCTAAACACGTGACAGTTAGTCGTGTGTTTGGAAAAACTTTTTAAGAAAATGCTTTTAAATAAAATTAATTTTTTAATAAGCACCTTTGAAAAAATCAATAATAGAAAATGTGTTTAGTATAGCTTATTGAGTGATTTTATATGACCAAAAGTAGTTTTGAAAAAATCTAAATAAATAAGAAATGGTTCGAATAAATTGGATCAATTTAAAAACTTTTTTTTTTTTTTTTTTGTGAAGAAACACTTAAGAGATGAGTTATCAACAAATGGCTTCAAAATGTTTAACCGAGAATTCTCAAAATATGATCAGAAATAAAAATATATATATGCATATATATACACACATATATAATTGATAGAATCACTTTTAAATATAGCAACCAAACAAATTTGTTATTTAAAATAATTTTGAAAACATGTAATATATATTAACATTTTTATCGAAAATATTATTTTCACAAGTGTTTAAATTAGAAGATACACCAAACAATCAAAATTATAGTTTTCTACTTATTATTTTAATCATTTTATACTATTTTTATATCTTAAAAAAGTATTTTTGAAATTTGAGTCGATTTTCTTTTTCAAAGCACCACTTTCTTGTGTCCTCAAAATTATAAAACAGAAAAAAAAAGGATCAAGTTAAAAGGTAAACTCTTGAAAGGACAACAAAATATTATTAAATAAGGGATTTGAATTAGCTCGGTTCATACCACAGCCAATGTTGGAGTGTTGAATCTCGACATCTTGTGTGTTCTGCAGGTGAATACCGTCGGTGTTGGGGCTGTTCTCCGGCGAAGAAATGGTGAGATTGTCAACTTTGACGGTGCCGGAGTTGTCAAATTTCAGATGGCATTGTGGACTGTTTATTATGGTGATGTCACGAACTGTCACATTATAACTGGAATAAAATCTTAAAGCCTGTCATTTATAAGCAAAGAAATAAAAAAAATCCCAATTAATTTCAGAACAAAAAATTGTAACCATAAGCAAAATGAGAAGGAAAGGGTAAGAAAAGTTTACAGTAGGCTTCATATCTGGAATGTGCTTCAACTTCTTCTGCAGAAACAAGAATAACAAGAGATGATTGCTAAAATCATGATCTCTCAATGTAACTAGCGTAATTTAATGAAGATAGAGTTGGTTATTGAGGAGGGGGCAAAAAAGAACTAACTTTGTTATTGTAGAATCTAGAGAGAGTCCACCAATTAAAGCCTTGGCCATCCACAGTACCAGAGCCTTGAATGGTGAAATTATGTAGCCATTTGAAATTCAGCCATTGAAACAAGCTGGATTTGGGCCATGAACTTACTTTTGGAGGCGCCAATACAGCTCCATCAATCTGCTTTGGAATTACAATTCCCAATAATTATCTTATCCTTTAAACTCTAAGCAGCACTAAATTCTTTTTTTTTTAAAAAAAAAAAAAACGATCTGTTGCAAGACAAGTCACAGAATATACATTTTGTCTTTTTTTGTTAGATTCTCAAATATACCAAAATCCTGAGGAAGAAGAAGAAAATTGTACAAACCCGAAGAACAAGCTGAGGCAAACAAGGGCCATTTAGAGTTATGGGTTTGATAAGAAACTTGTATTGTGATGGTATTTCCAATGTAGCTCCTGGACTCTCGCATGCAGCTTTCCATGCTGCTAAAAATGCCTGCATAGAATGGTTTTTAAAAGTTCAAACAGTACACGAGTCACCATTTCTAGCTCTATCTGTTTTTTGAGGTTGTTTTGGACAATTTTTACCTTGGAATCATCAGACACTCCATTGCCCTTTGCTCCAAAAGACAAGATATTAAAAATGGTGGACTGATTTTGATTGTAATCAGGAAGTGGAGCTGGTGCAGGGCCTGAACCATTGCCATGGCCAGCACCCTTTTGTTTCTGATGCTTGCTCTTCTTGCTGTGATATTGCTTCCTTGCTTCCACTCTAACTACAGAAGAAGACACCAGCAAAGAGACAACCAAAAACGAAAACAGTGAAAGAGTTAAATTCTTGCTTCTTTGTTTCATCTCCAAAAGCACTATTATTTCACTTTTACCACTACAGACTTTAAGCTAAGTTTCTATTGGAAGCAGGGTGGTGAAGTCTTCAGAATATATAGAGAATTCAAGGCCTGTCATGTTAAAAAAAAAAAAAAAAAAGCAGCCCATTGTCCAAAAATAAATTACCTATTGGCATCTAATGGCAATCAAACCCAGCCAGCTCAAAAAGAATAAACATAAAGTAAACTCCATCTTAAGCAAGTGAATCGTATTATAGTTAGTGAAAGTTGTAATTATTTATAGCACGTTTGTTTGTTTGTATCTTGTGTACAAAATCATGAATTAGCCAAACTACGAAACCTACCTACGGCACAGCAAATGGATAATGCATTCAAGAGTGAATCTTCTGAAATACAAATAAATTAATCATATAAAATTATAATAACAATCATGCACTCGTTGGCTTTGAATAAAATTAATCCCTATCTGTAAGGAAAAATTCTTAAAATTGCAAATGATGCTGTTCTGTTGACATGGCATCTTTTGAATAAGAATTTTGGACATATACTTATACATATTATATTACTTCACTTTTTGAAAAAGATACCAAGTATTTAATGTAGTTTTAGCTTTTAGGTTCTTAAAATTTTTAAGAATGCTTTCTAACATAAAGCTAAACCTCATGACTGAAGTTTTCTGATTCAATTAAAGACCTGGTAAAAGAAACCAATTATTTGAGAAAACTTACCTTACTTTCTAAAGAGTAGAAAAGTGTTATAGTTAATTGAATATATTATACATATTCTTTTGTTTGGTTGAAATATGCTTTAAAATTTTCTAAAGATAGGTAGGTGAGTTTTGGGATAGTTTTTTAAAGGATAAAATAACTCCTAAAGTTTCAATAGTATTTGGTTAAATGATAAAGAGTGCACGAATTCTAAAACTACTAAAAAAAAACCCTCAAGACTTTTAAGAGAACTACTTAATTAGTGTTGTTTGTTTGAAAAGTGTGGGGAAAAATTGGTTTTCATTTAAAGAACACTTCATTCAAAAGTCATCCCAGACTGATCTTTAAAATATTTTTAGGTGTGTTCAGAGCACCCCAAACTGATCTTTAAAATATTTTTAGGTGTGTTCAGAGCACATGATTAATACCTTTCCCAGATAAGTATTACTTTCAAATTCATTCCAAGTTTAAAATAAAAAAAGCGAACTTCATCCTTACAAACATTTTCTCAAAGTATAAGCATTGCAATTTTTACCCCTTAAACTGGAGTGTACTTTCTTCCCAAAAGTGAAAATTGCAATATTTATCTAAATTTAGGATTCAATACGATGAAATTAAAAGTTTAGAGTGAATCCCATTGATTTCCCCCACATTTTCCAGTCCTTGGAGTAAATGTACATGCCAAAGTAGTTGCAGGACATAAACAATTTAAACTCAATAGCAGAACAGATTAAAAATGAACTACTAACCTCCTGACTCACGAAAACCAAAATGCAGATTCATCAAAATCATAAAATATAAAAAAGATTGTCAAAATGACAAGTAACATAATCAAAAGCACCAAGCAGAAGGGGTTACTGGGTTAGTGGCCTATCAGAAGCCCCATTATATAGAAAAAGAGTCAAAAGACAGATAAAGAACAAACTCTATAGAGCTAAATGGAGAATAAATAAATAAACAATATCCACTTGGTACTGTTAGGAGAGGGAAAAGGAGGTGGGTGTTGTGGTATCTTTGTTGTTTAGCGAGTAAAATTTAATTAAGCTTGAAATCATGGGGGTAGTTTATATAGTTGAATACCTGGAAAGTTCTATAAAGAGAGATTTGTAGCGGAAGTGGCTTGCACGTTGATGGAACTGTAAATTCAACAAAGATGCGGCTCCATCGCCATTTATAATAGTGAGTGACCTCCATTTGGCTCTATTAGAATCTACCCACCTGGTTAGCCGTCGCACGCGGTGGGCCACTCGATGGCCCGGTCGGTGCCCACTACGGCGATCTTCTTCTTTCTTTCTTCTCTCTGCTATACCCAGTTTGTGGTCGGGGTTGAAATGGAATTTTGGAGACTACTTTTTTCTATATATAAAATTATAACGGTAGGTAAGCTATACTAAACTACAGAGGTCCTTTTTGACAGTCGGAAAAGTGAAAAGGCTGCTGCTGCTGCATGCTGCAGAGTAGCCATGGCCGAGGGCCCGAGGTTGAAGAAAGAGAGAGATGGGAGATCCTTTTTTAGGTTTGGGCCTTGTGGTTAGCCTCTGGCCCAATCATCGATTGGGCCTTTCGTGATTTCTGGATGTTACAGCCTAAAAGGCCGTTTTATCCTTTTGAGAGATATTGGGCCTGGACCTTCCGAATAGTTACGGCCCAATTCGTTTGCGTATGATTGGGTATTTGGGTAAGTTAGCTACATACTCTATCCAGTATTCGTATCAAAATTCTCTCTTTTTTTCAATATAACAACGGCTGGATAGGAGATTGAGTCTTCGATCTCTAGGAACAAAGGCATATCAATACTACCAAATAAAATTCGCTTTGACTGATCAAAAATATCTCTTCCATTTTAATTTCATCTAAAAGTATCACGTAACAAAATTTTATAAATTGCAAATATATTAAAGTTTATTAATTATGTCCCCAAATTCTATATTCTCAATGGTATATCTTTCATTCATGTCTTTTGTCGTCACAACTTCTAGTGTACCCTTATGCATACAAGATTTTGGAAGAGTGAGTGTCTTCTCTACTTCAAACATCTTTCCTAAAAAGATTTTATTTGTTGTTGTTTTTTCCGTATTGATCTTTCCCTGAAATAAAGGTGTCAACCTCTTCCATATCGTTGGTACACCTCTATTATATAGCTAAACTTTCATATGAGTTTTTTCCTCTTATCTCTCCCTAATTTAATATAATAGTGTTTATATATGTATTGTTAATAATTTGGATAAAGGATTTGAATGTCATCTGATGATTAAGAGAGAGATTCTCTATAAATTAAAATGGAGACGAAGAAAGGTCAAAACGTCTAATGTCCATTCAAATTACTGTCTAAACTCATCAGCCCAAGATTCCTGAATATATGGTAAATAATATTTAATATATCATATATTATATACAAATATATAAAAATGTCAAAGTTACTTTAATATTAGGTGAATCTTATTTGACATTTACACCTTGAAAGTTTGATTTGTGCAGTTCATGCTTGGATGGTTCATCACGCTTTTATATTTTGAATATGAACCGATAGATTATGAAAAACACAAAAAAACAAAAAGTTTCTTTTGATATAATGCGGCAGGTAAAGGCATTGTAATTTTATTGTTTTGGTCAATGTTATTAATTTTAAGTGAATAATACGTTAAGAAATGAAATACACCAATCCTTCAACTTTACCAACAAAACATGTTTGAAGAAGTCATCCTCAATTGGGGAATTAGGTGTAAATCATGAAGAAAAAAAACAAGACTATAGCATAAATGTTCGATAATTATCAAGAAAAATCCCTATTATTCAAGAAGTTTTTTATAAGACAATTTTGGATCATTGAATCTTACACTTTGTCCAAGATCAATTCATGGTCATTAGATCTTTCACATCTCTCTAAAACAATTGAAGTCATTGGATCCTTCACATCTATCAAGAACAATTTTGAGCCATTGGATTTGCTTGATGGCCAAGTTTCTTTGGATAAATAGGTGAAGACCCATGGTTGCCAAACCACACAAAATCTCCAACAAGTGAGTAGATAAAATAGAGAGAGTTTCTTCTTGTAAGAGAGTTGGTTATTCCCCTATAAGAAAGAAAGTTTGTAACTTCTATTTTATATAGTAGAATTCTTGTATCATTGCTCATGGTTTACCCTAATTTGTTTAGTTTTCTACGTAAAATTATTGTGTGTTATTCTCTCCCTTCTTCTTCTTCATTATTATTATTATTCTCAATCTGCTTTAGTTGTGATCTTACTCCATTCGGTCACAATCCCTTTTGTAACAAGTGGTACCAAAGTAAGGTTTAATTTTGGGTGTTAATATTTACCTATCGTATGTTCTATGGTTGCCACTAATAGGTGGATCCTCAACATCAAAAAATAAGTAAGATATTTTTCACCTAGATTAAAGATCACAATTGAGGATTATTTATAGTTCATGATAAAAGTAATAGTGGCAAAGTTCGAGATTGAGAAGTTCAACGGAACTTATTTCTCGTTAAGGAAGCTAAAGATGAAGGTTGTCTTAAGAAAAGATAATTACCCTGCAACTATCGATGAGAGGCTAATGGAGATCACAGATGATAACAAATGAAATGAGATGGACAGGAATGATATGGCAGACATTCATCTAGCATTACTTGATGATGTATTGTTAAGCATTGAGGAGAAGAAAATCGCAAAGGAGATTTGGGACCACCTCAAAAAATGTATAAGACCAAATCATTTCACAATAAGAGTTTCCTTAAGAGAATTTGGATGTCAGAATCCACGTCAATGACAGGGCACATGAACACGTTAAATACCCTATTTTCTCAACTCACATCGCTGAGTCATAAAATAGAGTCAAATGAATGTGTTGAACTTCTACTTCAAAGTTTTCTTAATTCGTATGATCAACTTATCATCAATCTGACAAATAATGTTCTCACTAACTATCTAAGCTTTGAAAATTTGCAGTTGCTGTCCTGGAAAAGGAAAATCGTCATAAGAACAAAGAAGATAAACTGATAAGTTCATAACAAGTAAAAGCCTTAGCAGTGACAAGAGGCAAGTCAATGGAACATGGCTCAAGTGGGAGCCAAAATAAAGGAAGGTCAAAATCAGTAGTAAGAGGAACATGAAGTGATATAATTGTAGAAAGAAGTGAAATCTAAAGAAGGATTGTTGGAATCTAAACAAGAAAGATTCCAATCTTCAGGGAAATATAGCAAACACCTCAGACGAAGGTGGCATCTTATCTTGTGAAGTAGTAACAACTATGGAAGGTAGGAAAAGAATGGTTCTTCGACTCAATAATCACTTATTACATGACCTCCCATTGAGAATGGTTCCATCATTATGAACCTGTCTCTAGAGGATATGTGTTTAGCTATAATGATCATGCCTTGAAGATTGTCAGTATTGAATTATCAAGTTGAAGTTCCATGATAATACAGTTCGCCAATGCAGCATGTAGAAGGCGTGAAAAAGAACTTGCTCTCATTAGGTCAACTTGTTAACCTTGATTGCAAAGTTATAGTTCAGAAGGGAATCATGAAGATGATTCAAGGTGCGTCAGTACTTATGAAGGGAAGAAAGATGGATGCAAACTTGTACATGTTGGAAGGAGAAACTTTATAAGAAGGAGAAGCATCGGTTGCTTCAAGTAATTCAAGTGAAAATCTCTCAGTGATGTGGCATTAGAAACTTGAACACATGTTTGAACAAGGATTAAAAGTTCATGCAGAGCTAAATCTACTCGCAAGGCTTACAAAGGTGTTTCTACCTTTTTGTGAGCATTGTGTTACAAGTAAGCAGCACAGATTAAAGTTCAACACATCAAATTCTAGAAGTAAAGTGATTCTCGAATTGGTTCATTCTGATGTATGGCAAGCACCAGTTACATCTCTCAAAGAAGCAAGGTATTTTTTGTTCCTTATAAACGATTACTCTAGAAGGTATTGAGTGTATCCCATCAAGAAGAATGAAAATGTGTGTTCAATCTTCAAATTATTCAAAGCCTAAGTGAAACTTCAATTTGGTAAGAAGATTAAGTGTTCGCGGATAGATAATAGAGGAGAATATACAAGCAACGAGTTTGCATAATTTTGCAATCATGAAGGTATTAAGAGGCAATTCACTACTGCTTATACTCCTCGACAAAATGGAGTGGTCGAGCGGATAAACAGAACCTTGTTAGAGAGAACAAGAGCAATGTTGGGAGCTACAAGCTTAGAGAAAATTTTCTAGGCATAAGCGGTGAATACTGCCTATTATTAGGGGTGTTCAAAAACCCCGATGACCTGAAAAAATCAATCAACCCAACCGAACCCATGCGACTTGGGTTGGGTTGGGTTGGGTTCAAATAAATGAAAATTTTATGGGTTGGATTAGTTCATGGGTTCACCTAATATAATCAAAACCAACCCGAACCAACCCGAATTTATTATTAACTTTAAATTATATATTTTTATTACTTATAACACAATTATTTATACATATATTGATTTTAATTTTATTTAATTCCAATATTTTTTTTGAATAATTTATTCTTCAACAACTCTTAAAAGTAGTTTCTTTGCACTATAAAAAGAAAATTTTCACTATGTAAATTGAAATTGAGTTATTAATATTAATTCAATATATGAAAATAATTAAATTAGATTTTTACATATTAACATTTTGCTTCTTTTTAGAACAAATTTTTAAATAAAAATGTCCCGATTAACCTGTCAACCCAAATATTTCTAGGTTAGGTTGGGTTGGGTTCATTTTTTAATAAGGGTTATTTGGGTTGAAAAAATTTACAATCCAAACAATTGGGTTGGGTTTAAAAAGTCTTTCAACCTAACCCAACCCAACCCATGAAAACCCCTACTTGATATGTAGTGAACCATGCTCCATCAACTGCAATTAAGTTAAAGACACTAATGCAAATGCGGATTGGTAAGTCGGTTGATTATCCGAACCTTCATATATCTGAAAGTCCAGTGTATGTAATGTACAGTGCCCAAGAAACTACAAAGTTGGATCCAAAATCCAGAAGATGTTTATTCTTAGGGTATGTTGTGTTGGGATCGAATCCCGAGCGGAAACATGTAAATGCTTTCCATCTTGAAATTCCATTTTTAAAGAAACAAAAAACAGTGTTCTAAACAGAATATAGAAAGATAAATATGTTAAAAGCATGTTTGAGAATAAGGGAAATAAGAAGGAAGAATAATTTTATCTTTGAAGATTTCCGAGCTCCTAGAACGATCCTCTCATTTTTTCAACGAACACGATCTCGAACTCAATCGTCTCCTCAAAAAATATTGAATACGGCCACGAGAATAACCTTTTTATTCTCTAGGATCCAATAGAAGGATATGGGAGAAAATTCTTTTAAGAGAGTAGAGAGGATTTCTTTGGTGGCTAGGGTAAAAATTGCAAAATGAAATCTTACCCTGAAAGGGCCATAAGGAAGACTTTATATGAAGAAATGATAGCCTCTTCTCCAAGTCTTTCCCAATTTACTTTTGTGTACAATTAATTAAATAACACATATTTAATTAATTTGTTATTTAATTAATTAGCACATTGATTAAATAAATTTTTATACATTAAATCCAATTTAATGCATCTATTTAATTACCATAAACATTGTATGTCTATGTGCAACACCTCTCTATTAATTTAATTAATTAATTCTTTATGAATCTAATTCACTTGAATTAAATATTTGAATCTCATTCAAATATTTCTTTCCAACTTAATTTAAATTATAAATCACATCCATAATCAATTACATATTAATCACATTAATATACGATTTCCTCAAATTGATTTGAACAATTCAAATCATTCCTCTTTAATATCCTTTAGTGAACTAACAAAGGGACCCAATGGACTTGTAGATCAGAAGCTTCAATGATATGAGATTAATTGGCTAAACTCATTAACCAGATCAATCAATATTCGTTAATTGTGGGTACAATCCACTAAAAACCCACAGTTGCACTCTTCTTATTGCTGATATACTTTTGTGTCCATGGACATAGATCAATAACAGCAAGTTAGTCTTTCACGAGTGTTCCTAACACCAACTGGATCAAATTACTATTTTACCCTTGGGTTACCCCTAACTCCTTAAGTACCAGTGCTCTTCTAATGAATGACTTGTTTATGGTCCAACCAATAACACAGAAACGCTCTTGAGCCAATGAGAGGGTAGGGCCCTTTGTTCAAGTCCTGGAGACATTACTTAAGGGAACACTCATTACTTACCTCAAAGTCGAAAAGAAGTAAATTTCATCTCGTATTATTATGTTCCCAGCTCCCCATTCGATCTCGACCCCAAAATGGTAAGCATGTTAAGTCGGCGAACTGGCTATTCTCACTCGTGCAAATCAAAAGACAATCCTTCTTAAATAGAAGTTCATAATACACTCAGAATTAAGATGATGTTGCCTAGGTCATCCGATTGAAATAGGAATCTAACTAGTTAACAACGTTACATATAGTGGTTAGTAATTCGCGGTCTGGTCTTATGCAAATTCATTGCATAGGATATCTTCACTTGCGTGTCACCTACACAAACGCGTTGGATCATTGCGTTTGTATCGAATATAAAGTGGGTTGTATCCATAGTGTCACCATAATAAGGTACTCAACCTTATCCCCATACTATAGACCCTTTAGGCTGTATCTTGAACATCGATCCCTATATGTCTCCTGGAGGAAATCGAACACAAGGATTTCCATGAGCAGCGGAAAGATAATTCCAAATTACAATCATATATGAACTTTACAATTACAGTCATAAATAAAAACATATGGTTATGCATTAACTACAGAAATTACAGCATGATACTACAAATGATCAAGAAGAAACGCTACACATTTTTGCAAACTCATCGCCAAGCTCCTTGATCACGAACCCTCGATCACAGCAACACAGCAACCACGAACGTTCATCCAATACAACCGGTACACTGCACAAAACCGCGCACTAGAACTCAGAGACCGCCTCGGTCACGAACACCCCAACAACACGAAAGGCCTCTACAGAACCTCGACAGTGTTGAGTTGAATACGACACCACCAAGAAGGCTACCTTGGTATTCTCGGTGTGAGAATCTAGAGGGTGGGCTATGTGTGGACATTTAGGGAGAAACGTGAGTGGAATCATTGACATACCAAATACATCTCTTCCTTCCACTGAGTATTTTATAACCTAAGGTTTAGTTTACTTAGAAAAAACACGGCTAAGGATTTTAACTAAGTGACTTTTAGGTTTGAAATAATAACTTTATCTTGGATAGTTCAACAACTTTTGATCATCATTCATTAAACTCTTTAATGGAGTCTTTGACCAAATTGTCGCATGCTTGTTGAAAATCTATCTAATTCACTTTTCCAGGTAGGTTCCCAGGTAGAGGTGTTATGTTTCCGTCAACTTAAGAACCCCAGCTTAGCCAAGACCCGCCTTAGACAAAAGGTCCCTTATAGATAGATTTAAAACAAATTTAATCTTTTATGCCAACCAATTTAATCCAATTAAATCGATTTTAAAAGATTAATCAAGGTTACTGAACTCTTTAGAACCATTTGAACTTAGGTCTATCTCAATCCAATTTTAAAACCCTTTTAAAAAAACTTGAGTTCACCCTAAGTCTGCATGCAACTCTTTCTTATTGATTTTAGTTCTAATTTCCTTTCTAACACTTATAAATAGAAACAACCAAAATCACAATGCTAAGCTAACACATGCAAGACATTCATAAGATTATAAATAGTCTAATGTCATGCTCGATGCATTTTTCATTTATGCTACTTCTTTTATACAACATTTATACAAAACAGCAATGGAACCAAGCATAGCATGCTTCCAATCACCCTTAGACTATAACACTTATAATAAAAGAATGATGCATGATAATGCTCACTGCATGCAAAATATAACTCTTATATTTCATGATGCATGCGCATGCTTTTAAGTAATTTCTTCATGATAGATTATAACATTTATAATACATGATGCATGAATAATTGTACAACCTAAGGTGGGTTTTTAAACTATATGTCAAACATTTTGCCATATAAGCACCATACATCACATGTATAATAAACAAATGTTGATGAACCGGGTAAATTGCCTTAAATCCACAAAATTAAAGCTAACTATTACAAAAACAAGGAGTCTCTGGTTCAAACAAGCGAATCGGGTCTTCAATCGTCCAAGCGAAGCAACTCGTCTCCAACCATCGTGTACCAAACTCCCCGCGATCGTCTACACGAAAGAACAAACACTTCGCTCTGTCATTTACCAACGCTCCCAAAGCTGAACGATCGTTTAGAAAATACTACACAATTGTATACCTTTTACTAAGCGATGAAGACCAGGGTACGTGATCGCCTAGCGCGCTCCGCACAACGCACGCCTTCCGCGATCGTTTAAACAATTACTATGTGGCAAAGCACCATCACCTAAACGATCGCTTAGCAAACGCCTTAGTATCGTATACCGCGTGATCGTGTAGATAGTAACTAAGCGATGAGGCTTATTAACTACACGATCGTCTAGTGTGTGCCTTTTACTAAACGATGAGCATTGCATGCTCCCACTACGATCGTCTACCTCCAGCGTCTACGCGATCGGGAAACCAATGCTACACAATAGAGTAAATGATTTACCCCATCGCTTAGCATTAGCTAAACGATCGTTTAGTAAATACTACACGATCGCTTAGATAAATCCCAACAATCATTTACCTTAGGCTACACGATACAACTAGCTCTTGATCTTCTTCCTCGTTGAGAATCGCATCTCCATGCTTTGAAACTTCATCGCGAATGACTCGAATCACTCAAACTCTTTGAATTACAAACTCGATTAAAAGTTAATTACGCCCAAAAACACAGGGGCTCTTATAAATTAACACTTTGTAATTGAAGAAAGCTTTAACTAAAGGCAATTAAACTCAAAAAAATCATCAACTCCTTCCACAAATGCACTTAACGATTAAATACAAATGTAGAAAACCCACCGAGACTGTAAAAGAAGTTCAAAACAGACTTATAATTTGGAATATCAAAAAAACCTAACTCTGATACCAATTGAAGAAAATCGAACACGAGGATTTCCATGAGCAATGGAAAGATCATTCTAAATTACAATCATATATGAACTTTACAATTATAGTCATAAACAGAAATGTATGGTTATGCATTAATTATAGAAATTACAGCATGATGCTACAATTGATCAAGGAGAAACGATACACACTTTTGCAGACTCATCGCCAAGCTCCTTGATCACAAATGCTCGATCTCAGTGACACAGCAACCACGAACATTCGTCCAACACGACCACTACACTACACGAAAACTGCGCACTCAAACTCATCGATTTACTCGATCACAAACACCTCAACAACACGAACAACCTCCACAGAACTTCGATAGTGTCAAGTTCAGTATGATACCACTAAGAAGGCTACCTTGGTATTCTCAGTGTGAGAATCCAAAGGGTGGGCTCTGTGTGGACTTGGTTTGATACAGAAGACGGAGTAAACAACAATCTTATAAACAATTGAGTAAGTGGGAGATGGCAGAACCTATCGTATAGGTCGATGCCCAATTGTTTAGGAAAAGCTAAGCGATCGTCTAGCAAAAGCTATACGATCATTTAGCCCATCACTTAGCTGAGTTTCTGTGGCCAACAAACACTCCACGATCGTTTACCTCATCCAAGTTGTCGCTTAGTAAATCCTATTTACTTGACAACTTCCGTGAGAATATTTCCGAGAGAGGAAATCTCCAATTCGCAAAAATCAACATTCAACTTTTTAAAAAATAGGAAAACATTTTTCCTTTTATCACACAAATACCATGAAACCACCAATAACCTCCCACTCAATTAGTTATTAGAGAAAAAAAAAAGATAATTATCCAATAATTAATATTATTATAAATATAAATGATAACCAACTTATCATACTATATTTATAACCTATAGTTTTAATATTTCTTCTCATGAAATATACAAACCATAGCTCTTTTTCTATTCCATGGCACTTAATGTAAATCTCATTTACATTAATTCTTCACTAGATGTATCTCATACATCATACCGATAATATCATATATAATCGAATTACCTCTTGTCAATTTGAACATTTCAAATTAACACCAATAACTGATCCTCAACTGAATCCATTGAGCTACCAAGGGGACCTTATGGACCTGTAGCTCGAAGCTCCAACCATACGTGAATAATTGACTAAACTCTTTAGTCACGAGATCCACCATCCGTTAACTGCCAGACACTCCACTAAAGACCGACAGTTGAACTCTCCTTACTATAAATATATTATGTGTCCATCTTAATCAATCAACAGCGCGACAACCCCTTCATAGATCATTCGTAAGTACATCTCGGTCAATAACCGTTATGCCCCTGTAGTTACTTCTAACTTCTTAAGTACCACTGATTCCTCTAATGAACATAAGTCATAGTACTACTATAACTGACTTTTCTCTTCCAAAGAGAAGTTGTGGCCACTATGTTCAAGTCCTAGAATCAGACCTTAAGAGAGTAATCTCTCTACTTATCCCTGCTTCGGGAAAGGAGTGAATTCCATCTTGTGTAATGAGTTCCCAGCTCCCAGATCAGACAAGTCCCTAAAAAGGTGGGTATGTTAAGTTGGCAATTTTGCCACTCTCACCCATACTAATCAAAGGACCGCCCTCAAAGGTAGGAGTTCCCAAAACACTTAGGATTGAGATCGTGTCACCTATGGTCGTTTAGGTGAGATGTAAGTCTCTAGTATCAAAGGCGTTATATACAGAGTCTAGTCGTCTCGTGGTCCGATCTTATACAAACTCTTTATATTGGACACCCCCGCTCATACATCTCTACATGAATGGTTAGGATCTACCATATGTAGTAGCTTCAACACTTGCAAACCTCTACAAAGCGGGTCGTATCCATAGTGTCACCAGGATCGGGTATCCCACCTTAATCTTTATACTACGACCTATTTAGGTTATCACTTAAGTCATGATCCAATTGTATATCACATATACATGCTTAAGTTTACATAAGATAACCATGAAACTTTGTTTATTGGATATGAGTAAATGCCAGAATGAAATAACAGTTATTTTATTCATCAAACAATGTGTATGATTACAAAAATGAAACTTCGGGAGAATTAAGACACCAATCCCAACATCTCCATAAATAGTTCAGGACTCATAAGACAACATTGGATGTTAGTTTATTGGATTTAGGATTATTGAGATAAAATAGAATACAACACAATCAATAACATTTATTGAATTAACATCGATAACTTTTTATTGCTAACGATCAATTAATAACATTTACTATCTACGAGTGTTAGGACGTAAAACCCAACATGTTGACGGTGTGAAGGGGTATCGCCTGTGGGATCCCACTGCCCATAAGATTATCATCAACAAGGATGTGATCATTATAGAAGGTAAGAAACAAGTAGCAGATGATAGCATTGTAAATGAAAGCTCGGAGACTGGAAAAATACATGTGGAGAAAGAATCTGTAGATGACTCTTCTAAAGTTGAACCAATGCACGATATTCAAGAACCAGCTGAGTTACAAGTACCAAACATTCGTCGATCCGGTCAGATAACAAAACCACCAAATTGGAAATATAAGTATATTATGGAGAGTAATATTGCATATTGTCTACTAATCGAGGATAGAGAGCCATTAACTCTTCAAGAGGCAATTACTAATTTAGATGCTGCTTGGTGGATGACAGCAATGTAGGAAGAAATAGAAGCTCTTCATAAGAACAAGACTTCAGAACTTATAATGCTACCACAAGGGAGAAATCCCATCAACAATAAATGGATGTATAAGATCAAGCGCAATAATGACGAACAAGTGGGGCAATATCATGCAAGTTGATGATAAAAAGATATGCTTAGAAAGAAGATATTGATTTCAACGAGATCTTTTCTCTGGCAGTTTGACTTACTACTGTTAGAATAATACTGGCAATGTGTGCTACATTTTGTTGTGGTTGATGCCCTAAATCTCGTAGGGTCCTATAGTTTATAAACATCATATGAATAAACTCTTATGTGATTAATTCAATATATGATAATTTATTCACTTTGTCTATAAAATATGTGATATTTTAGTTGTATTAACCACAACCAATAAACTAACATCCAAGGTTATCTTTGTAACTTACACATGCATTTGGAGACATACAGGTGGATCGTGTTTAAGTGATAACCTAAATGGTCTGTAGTAGATGGATAAGATTGGGTACATTATCCTAGTGACACTACGAGTATGGCCCGCTTTGTAGGTGTTACAATTGTTGTAAAGTGCTACAAATTATCTGATCCTGGTCATTCATGTATAAGACATGCGAGCAGGGATATTCTATACAAAGGAGTTTGTATAAGATCGGACCACGAAATATTTAGTCTCATTATATAACACCGTTCATAGTAGAGACTTTCATTTCACTAGGATGACCATAGGTAACATGACCTGAATCCTGAGTGAGTTGTGAACTCTTGCCTATGAGAGCAATTCTTTGATTTGTATGGGTGAGAGTGGCTAGATCGTCAACTCAACAAGCCTACCATTTTAGAGATTCGTCTGATTGGGGAGCTAGGAACACAACTATACAAGATGGAATTCACTCATTCCCCAAAGTAGAGGTAAGTAGATAAATTTCTCCCTTATGAGTTGATTATGAGTTTTGAACAATGCAGTGCCACACCCTCTCCTGGCCCGAAAGGGGTTTGGTCATTGTAGGACTATAATCTATTGTTCAGAGGAATCAATGGTACTTAAGGAGTTAGATGTAACTACAGGGGCAAAACGATAATTTGGCCCAGCTGTACTTACGAGCAATTTGTGAAGGGTCATCATATTGTTGATTGGTTATATCCAATGGACACAAAAATATATTTGTAATGCGGAAAGTGCAGTTGTCGGTCTTTAGTGGAGTGTCCGACAGATAACGGATGGTGAATAATATAATTTAAAAGTTTAGTTAATTATTCATGTACCGTTGGAGTTTCAAGCTACAGGTCCATAAGGTTCCCTTGGTAGCTCAAAAGGATTTAGTTGAGAATTAGTTTTTGGGTTAATTTGAATTGTTCAAATTAAAAGAGGGATTTTATTATATATGATATAATTGTTTCAATTATATATGATATGATTGTCATAATCTATTTGATAAATTATAGTTTAATGGGAGGAAATAAATATTTGAATAAGATTCAAATATATTTTCTATGAATGTGATTCATAGTTGTTAAATTTAATATAAATATGATTTATATTAAATGTCATAAAATAGAGAAAAGAAACTATAATTTATATTGTATGTGATACAATATTAAAACTATAAGTTATATGTTATATTTGATATAACATATAATTTAATATAAATATAATATGATAAGTTAGTTATCATATTTATTTATATTATTTTATTATTATTTTTTATAATAACTTCCACATCTTTTCTCTCTAACCACCTTAGTGGATGGTTATTAATTTTGTGGCAAGAGGAATAAAAGAAAAGTGGTTTTCTCTTCTTCCTCAATGGCTAACGAATTGCTATTGCAAATTGAGAGCTTTTACAGAATTGTACTAGGTTCTTGATTTCTTGAAAGCTTTCTCAATCTTCTTCCTCCTCCACCCAAACTATCCTTCCTAATCAAAATAGCCAGAGTGCACCGTTCCTAGGTTTTCACCCCGATAATACCAAGGACTCTTTGTGGTTGTGTCTGGGTTACTGTTCAAGGTTTCGTTGGAGAAGGTCTTCAAGGAGGAACGTGGTTGTTCGAGGGTGTTTCACAAAGAAAGGTCTTCAAAGATAATGTACCTTGAACATTTTTTCTTGTAAAAAGCATGCTGTAATTTATTTTGAATGTATATCTATTGTATATTTACTGTAAATTATGTTTTCAATAACTAATGGAATTTGGACGATCTACTTCCGCTCAAGGATCTCCTCAAACGAGTTCCTTTACATTTGACTTACACTTGGCGTAGTTAGATGTTAAGACTGCATTTCTCCATGGATATCTTGAAGAAGAAATTTATATGCCCAAACCATAAGGTTTTTAAGTAAAAAGAAAAGAAAACTTTGTTTGCAGGCTAAACAAATCTTTGTATAGTCTCAAAGAGGCCCCGGTGTTGGTACAAGAGATTTGATTCTTTCATCGTGAGTCATAGATATAAAAAACTTAATGTAGACCCTTGTCCATATTGTAAGAGGTTTTGGGAAAAAGACTTCATTGTCTTTCTATTGTATGTTGACGACATGTTGGTTGCGGACTTCGACGGGACGGTTCAAGACCCGATTCATCTGTTTGAATCGGAGACTTTTGCATTTGTAATAGTTAGCTTTTAATTTTGAAGATTTGAGGTAATTTTTCCTAGTTCATCAACATTTGTTTATTATACATGAGATGTATGTGGTTTATATGGCAAAGTGTTTGACATATAGATTTGAAACCTACCTTAGGTTGTGCAATCATTCATGCATTTTGTATTATAAGTGTTATAATATTGCATGATGAAATTACAAGAAAGCATGTGCATGCATCATGAAAATATAAGAGTTATATTTATGCATGCAGTAAGCATATTCATGTATCATCTTTATATTATAAGCGTTATAGTATAAGGGTGAATGGAAGCATGTTTTACTTGGTTTGTTGCTAATTTGTATAAGTGTTATATAAAAAGGAAGCAATGAATGAACAATGCATGAAGCATGACATTTAGGCTGCTTATAAACATTATGAATGTCTTGTATGTGTTCGCTTTGTGTTGTGGTTGATTTTGGTTGTTTCTGTTATAAGCGTTATAATAGAAATTAGAACTAAAATCGATAAGAAAGAGTTGCATGCAGACTTATGGTGAACTCATGTTTTAAAAGGGTTTTAAAATTGGATTGAGATAGAACTAAGTTCAAGGTTCTAATGGGATTAGTAACCTAGATTAATCTTTTTAAATCGGTTTAATAGAATTAAATTGATTGGCATAAAAGATTAAAATTTTATTAAATCTATCTATAAGGGACCTTTTGTCTAAGGTGGGTTCTGTTTAGGCTGGGGTACTTAAGCTGACGGAAACGAAACACCCCTACTTGGGAACCTACCTGGAAAGGTTAATTGATAGATTTTCTGCAAGCATGCAACAGTTGGTCAAAGACTCCGTTAAAGAGTTTAATGGATGATGATAAAAAATTGTTCAACTATCCAAGGTAAAAGTTACTTTTGGTCAAACCTAAAAAGTCACTTAGTTAAAATCCTTAGCCGTGTTTTTTCTAATTAAACTAAACCCTAGATTTTAAAATACTCAGTGGGAGGAAGATATGTATCTGATATGTCAATGATTCCACTCACGTTTCTCCCTAAATATTCACGCCGTGAGATTTATGCTTGGCCTCGTGGTGTCTGATGACTAGAAATTGGAAGTCAATTTTACTCGACAACCAACTTCCCTTGAACGCGGTATGCGATGCATGTTCCTAAGATATGGTTGATAGTCATGTGTTGATGGTCATGCATTGGAATGAAAAATGCATTAACAAATGTATGTGATGACCATGCATCCGGTCACAAGTTTTCTTGCACTGGAACCAAGTATAATTCCAACGCAAGTTTCTTGGGTAATCTGAGGTTGAACACAGGGACTTGTAGCTATATATTTGCGGTGATGTGCATGTGGCGGTTTAAATAAAAAAAATGGAGGGAATGTTGCTAAGTTAATCCTACTCCTACTCCTATCTAACTGACAACACAATGAGAATATGCATGAAAGGTAGAATACGACAAACCTTAACATAAAATAAATGTATGGTAAAATAGATAAAATGCAGAGATGATTTCATTGCAATACTTAAGAGTGACCGCAAGGGCAACCCTAGTCAACGCAAACTAATGCGATCATGCAACACTCATACAATAGTAAATCACCTCTCGGTGCGAATGCTACGGCTTATAATGCTACAACCATGCGATGTATGTGCAGAGGTGTCTATAGGGCCTACACATAAGCCTCTAATTCTTGTCTATATGGTGATACATAAACAAGGCGACCACATATCATCATTCTTATTCTTAGGGTGCATGCGATGCAGTGTTGTCAAACAGAGCTTATCTCTAAGTCCCTATCTCTTGTTTATGCTAATCTAATTTTGCTCTCTCGAGTCTAGATTCTAACCTAGCTCTCTCAAGTCATTAGGTTATTTCTTTAGACTCTCTCTCGAGTAGCTTTAAATGAGTGTTGCGCACAACATAAAACAAGACAAACACATGAACTTGGTTGACACAAGATTGTTACTATCCTTAGTGAACAATGCATACCTTGCTTAATGAATCTAACCACTTACCGTCCCAGACAGTTGATTGTTGCCGACTTCACTCATAGACAAGTAATGTGTTAGCCTATAGACAAGCGTTGCAACAACTTCACACTAAGCAAATAAGGTTACTCACACACCCGCGCAATGCACACCTCTCGGTGGATTGCTACATGTTTCATATTCCTAATCCACATGACTAATATGCAATACCCAAGCAATCTCACTAAGTGTTGCAATGAAAGTAAAGATGCTAAGCGAAGAAGATAGAGATGGAGTTGAAGGAACAGAGAAATGCATTGAAAACAGATTGTATTAATTCCTTAATTCAAAATGTCATACAATACAATATAGGAAAAGAAAGGAAAAAGAAATGACCAGCTGGAAGCAAAGATTTGCTCCCAGCGGATGTGCGTCAAGGTTGCCGGTGGTATCATGGATGGGCGGAGGAGTTGACTCTCTCGAGATCTAGCTCCGGTCGAAGGTTCCGATCGTCACTCGGAATGGATGAAGGAGGTGAAGAATTCCCAACCATCTTCTCACGCATTTTGTCTGGATCGTGGGGAAAATCCCCGGTTGAAGGATAATCTCTGGATGATTGAATTTCAGCTCTTCGGCCTTTATTTATAGAGCTTGGGTCGCCGACAGCATCAAATTGGACTGCTTTGAGTCTGACATTCGGCGCGTTCGTCCTTTCTGAACCTTTGCCACTAACGACATAGTAGGTGAAATGTCAACATCATCTTTGGATTTTCTCGAGGTAGATATGTTGATGTGTTCATTCCACCTACCTTGCGCTGATCCCATTAGTTGCGTTACACAGCCGCAATCATTCAATTACGACATTTGCTTAATACCGCAACTCTACACGATGACCGCATTCGCTTGACGAGTGCAACTCCTATGCGATGGATGCATACGGCTGATTATCGCAACATCCATGCGTTGATCGATGTGTTGCCTTGCGATGGAGTGTTTCTTCACATGCGGTCGTCTATGCGGTGGTCCGGTTTCCGCATTTGCGTTCATTTCTTGTATTAGCTACAAAGATAGAACATTGAATGCATAATTAACGTAAAATGATGGGTTAGCTAAGATTCGACATGCTAATCGACGCAAGCTCGTATTCTTGTGAATTCCTATCATGATTGACGCATATTCTGCCTAAAAACCTTCATAATTCTAAGTAAAAGACCTAAGATGATATGCATTTCTGCATGTCATTAGTGCCCTGGGAGCATCCCCCTTCGGATGGTGTTTGCATGAGTCAATATCAAGGTGGACGGAGAGAGTGTTTATAGTAAGTGGGTGAAGGGTGTGTGTCAACATGTCCTACGGTCTCTATCATTGGTTCACACCGTGAGACCATTCTGTACTCCCTCGTGGCGCCCTGGGAGCATCCTCTTTCGGATGGGTTTTGTGCAATTAGTCAATATCAAAGTAAACTCCATAAATAGATAGGGTCACTTTAGTTTTTGCCTCAATCGGAATTTTTCCCTTCAAATTCGCTACTTGGGGCGGAACTCTAGGGCCTAAATGGCGGGTCACACTTACAGGAAATTGTTAAGCAAGTTAATGATTTCTTGACCAAATCAATGATGGCTAGTCGTTATAGGAGCAAGAGTTGTTATGATATTAATGACTGATTGAGAATGTCTCAATTCAAAGAAGGGATAATTGACCTCCCTTCGGCGGATTTTTTCCTAAACCTTTGAAGCGTCATTGCGAAACTAGATGTCACACGGGGTTCATGTTAGTTTTGCTAAACCTTATTGGATGTTGTATGTTTTTCAACGGGCATTTGCTTAAAACCTAACGTAGGTCAATGTGTATTTGTTTTCAGCAACATATTTGTATTTTTTTTTAATGCCTTTAGTTTGATCGGTTACATACAGTGGAAAGAATCTTGTAAAACGTATTTCGTGGTAAACGACCTCGAATTTATCATGGTCGAGGAATGTCCTCAAGTCCCGACCCTTGATGCACCATGAAGTGTTCGTAATGCATATGAGGTGTGGATGAAGGCTAATTCATTAGCTTGACTTCACATATTGGCTAGCATACCTGATGTTTTTGCAAAAAGAGTTGAGAACATGGTCATTGCACGTGAGATCATGGACTCGTTGCAAGACTTGTTTGAACGTCAGTTCTTACTTTTCGAGCACAAAGGGATGGATGATAAAACCAGTAGTGTCAGTTCCCAAGTTAATCTCCAGTAAGAGGAAGCAAGTGTTGCTAACTCTGTTAAAGTTCATTGACGAGAAGTGTTCTCTGAAATGGCACTTGGAGCTTATTTAGGTTTTGATACTGATACCACTAGTCTCCAAAAGAGAAGGATGTCTAAAGATGGTAAATATGATTTATTGGTCTTGGAGACGTGATTGGTAGAGAATGATGATTCTGCATGGATCCATGATTCATGTGCTACTAATCACGTCAGTTCCTCTTACCAAGGATTCCGTTCCTGGCAAACATTACCACAGGGAGAGATGACTCTACGAGTTGACACTGGTGAAGATGTTTTAGTTGTTGCTGTAAGCAGACTGACGTTATTTTTGGACAAGAAACTATATTTGTTACTGGATAATGTTTTCGTAGTTCCTCATATTAAAAAGAAGTTAATCTCGGTTTCTTGTCTCATTGAACAAGGTTATACCGTCTTCTTTTCTGAGAATAAAGTGTTTATTTTCAAGAATGGAATGGGGATTGGTTTTGGTTCAATGGAAAGTAACTTATATGTACTAAGGTCGTTAGTCATAAAAGCCTTGTTTAATACTGAAATGTTCAATACGGCAACAATAGCTAAAAGACCAAAGGTTTCTCCTAAAGAAAACGCCCATCTTTGGCATCTAAAGTTGGGTCACATCAACCTCAATAGGATTGAGCAGTTGGTAAAAAGTAGATTTCTAAAGAGTTTAGAAGAAAACTCCTTGCCGGTGTGTGAATCATGCCACGAAGGTAAGATGACCAAACGACCTTTTACTGGAAAAGGTTACAGAGCCAAGGAAGCCTTGGAGCTTGTACATTCTGACCTCTGTGGACCGATGAGTGTTAGGGCTCGAGGTGGGGATAAATATTTCATCTCTTTCATAGATGATTATTCAAGGTATAGGTATCTCTACCTAATGCAACGTAAGTCTGAAGCCCTTGACAAGTTCAAGAAGTATAAGGCTAAAGTTGAACTTGTTAGGTAAGAAGATAAAAACACTACAATCTGATCGTGGTGGAGAGTATATGGACCTCCAATTCCAGAACTATATGATAAAACATGGAATTACGTCCCAACTCTCGGCCCCAGGTACACCTCAGCAGAATGGTGTATCAGAAAGGATAAATAGAACCTTGTTGGACATGGTTCGATCTATGATGATTTATGCTCATCTTCCAAACTTATTTTGGGGTTTTGCAGTGGAAACTGCATGCTACATTATGAATAACGTTTCCTCGAAAAGTATTTCTAAAACACCTTTTGAGTTGTGGAAAGACCGTAAAGGTAGTTTATGCCACTTCAAGATTTGGGGGGTGTCCGGCCCACGTGCTTGTGACTAACCCGAAGAAGTTGGAACCGCGTTCGAAAGTTTACCTCTTTGTAAGCTACCCCAGGGAAACGAGGGGTGGATACTTCTATGATCTAAGTGAGAACAAAATGTTTATTTCTACAAATTCTATCTTCTTAGAAGAAGACCACATCGGGGATCATAAATCACGAAGTAAGCTTGTTTTACGTGAGATTTCTAGTGAGACTGAGACTATTGAGGGTTCAACAAGAGTTGTTGAACAGACCGATAGATCAACAAGAGTTTTTTATGTCGTTACATCTACTCAACCAGCTTAAGAGTTAGACTGCCTCGACGTAGTGGGAGGGTTATCAACCCACCAGATCACTACATGGGTTTAATTGAAGCCCAGAACATCATTTCTAATGATGGGGTCGAGGATCCATTGCCTTTTAAGAAAGCAATGGAGGATGTTGACAAGGATGAGTGGATTAAAGCCATGAACTCGAAAATGGAGTCTATGTACTTCAATAACGTCTAGGAGCTTGTAGATCAACCTGATGAGGTAAGACCTATAGGGTGTAAGTGGATTTATAAGCGAAAGCGAGGTGTAGATGGAAAGGTGCAAACTTTTAAGGCTAGACTTGTGGCAAAGGGTTATACCTAGGTTGAGGGAGTGGACTATGAGGAAACTTTCTCACCTGTTGTCATGCTCTAGTCTATCAGGATACTCCTGTCCCTAGCCACATTGTATGATTATGAAATATGGCAAATGGACGTCAAGACTGCCTTTCTTAATGGTAATCTTGAGAAGACCATCTACACGACTCAACCAGAGGGGTTCGTAGTTCCAAATTAAGAGCAAGAAGTTTGCAAGTTTAATTGGTTCATTTATGGTCTGAAACAAGCATCTAGATCATGGAACATTAGATTTGACAGTGCGGTCAAGTCGTTTGGCTTTGATCAGAACGTTGATGAGCCTTGTGTTTACAAGAAGATCATTGTACTCAGTAGCTTTCCCGGTACTGTATATGGATGATATCCTACTCATTGGGAATGATGTAGGGTTTCTGACTGACATTAAGAAGTGGCTAGCTTCCCAGTTTCAAATGAAAAATTTGGGTGAGACATAGTATGTTCTATGGATCCAGATCATTCAGGATCGTAAGAACAAAAGGTTAGCCTTGTCTCAAGTATCGTACATTGATCAAATATTGATCAGGTACAGGATGTAGGATTCTAGGAGAGGTTTATTACCTTTCAGACATGGAATCATTTTGTCTAAGGATCAATGTCCTAAGACACCTTAAGAGGTTGAGGAGATGAGACGGATTCCCTATGCTTCAGTTGTTGGAAGCTTAATGTATGCAATTTTGTGTACCAGACCTGACATTTTCTATGCAGTAGGGATTGTCAGTCGTTATCAATCCAATCCAAGATTTGATCACTGGACGGCGGTCAAGACGATCCTCAAGTATCTTCGTAGAACGAAGGACTACATGCTCGTGTATAGGGATAAGAATCTGGTCCTTACAAGTTACCAGACTCTAACTTTCAAACCGATAGAGATTCTCATAAATCAGCATTAGGATCAGTGTTCACTTTGAACGGAGGGGTTGTAATATGGCGAAGCATCAAGCAAGGATGCATTGCGAACTCCACTATGGAAGCCGAATACGTAGTCGAATGTGAAGTAGCCAAAGAAGCTGTTTGGCTGAGGAAATTTCTTACAGATTTGGAAGTTGTTCCAAATATGGATTTGTCAATCATTCTTTATTGTGATAACAACGGGGTTGTGGCAAATTTGAAGGAACCTCGGAGTCATCGTCGAGGTAAGTATATCGTTCAAATACTATTGAATTTGGAACAATCATTCCGCTGCGCATGAAAAAAGACTTCATTGTCTTGCTATTCTATGTTTTCGTTTCTTGATTGTAATTGTGTTTATGCTCCAAATTCCAATAGTATTTGAACAAAAACAATTACAGTACACAAACAGAAACTAATCAGTCATGCACAAAACGAAATTACAGCATGTTTAACAAAGATTAAGGGAAAGAATAAACATACCTTTGAAGATGTCCCTTGATCCCGAATGCTCGTTCAAACAACAAGACAACAATCTCCAACGCTCGAACACTACGACTGCAACACAGCACGATCACAACAACCAGTCTCACGATTCGAAAGAATTAGGGGAGGGTCGTTTCATTTTTGTATTGAGAACAAAGAGGTTCAAGAGATAAGAGAATTAAGGATACCCACCAGAAAGACTAATGCAATCCATAATGATGTACCAAAAAATACAACATTTTTGTTACCCGACCAACCATCAGGAGAAGCAAATACCATACGAACACCGTGAACACAACGAACAACCTCCAAAAAACCTCGAACTATGTCGAGTTGAGTACGACACCACCACAATGGCTACCTTGGTATTCTCGGTGTGAGAATCCATAAGTGTGGACTCTATGTGGACTTGGTTAGAGGAAGAGACCGAAGGAAAAATAATTGTGTAAATGATTGAGCAAGTGGGAGATGGCAAAGGTCTATCATATAGACGATGCCCAATCATTTAACAAATGTTATGCAATCGTTTAGCAAAAGCTCCGCGTTCGTTTAGCTAAAGGCCAGCTGAGTGAACTATCGTGTAGTGTCACTTCACAATCGTCTAGTCTCTCTTCAACTATCGTTTAGTGAATCCTATTCATTTGACAACCACCGTGAGTCTTTCTGAGAATAGAAATTCTCGATTCAACAACTTCTAAAAATTAGGAAAATATTTTTCCTTTTTATCTCACAGTTACCATGAAACCACCAATATCCTCCCACTCAATTGGTTATTAGAGAAAAAGAGATAATTATCTAATAATTAATAATATTATAAATATACATGATAATCAACTTACCATACTATATTTATAACCTATACTTTTAATATTTCATCTCATGAAACATATAAACCATAGCTCTTTTTCAACCAATCAACAGTACGATAACCCTTCACAGATCGATCGTAAGTACAGCTGGGCCAACAACCGTTATGCCCCTATAGTTACATCTAACTCCTTAAGTACCACTGATCCCTCCAATAAACATACGTCGTAGTCCTACTATGACTGAGTCCTCTCTTCCAAAGAGAAGTTGTGGCCATTATGTTCAAGATCCGGAATTAGCCTTAAGGGAGCAATCTATCTACTTACTCCTACATCGAGGAAGGAGTGAATTCCATCTTGTGTAACTGAGTTCCCAGCTCCCAAATCAGACAAGTCCACGAAAAAATAGGCATGTTGAGTTGGCAATCTGGCCACTCTCACCCATACTAATCAAATGACCACCCTCAAAAGCAGGAGTTCCCAAAACACTCAGAATTGAGGTCATGTCACCGATGGTCGTTTAGGTGAGATGTAAGTCTCTAGTATCAACAGCGTAATATACAGAGACTAGTCATCTTGTGGTCTGATCTTATACAAACTCTTTGTATAGGACACCCCCGCTCGCATATCTCCCCATGAATGGTTAGGATCTACCATCTGTAGTAATTCACAACACTTGCAAACCTCTACAAAACAGGTCGTATCTGTAGTGCCACAAAGATCAGGTATCCCTCCTTAATTCTTATACTGCAGACCTATTTAGGTTATCACTTAAGACATAATCCACTTGTATATCTCATATACATGTTTAAGTTTACATACGATAACCATAGAACTTTGTTTATTGGATATGAGTAAATGCCAGATAAAATAACTCTTATTTTATTCATAACAATGTGTATATATTACAAACTACGAGACTCTAGGAAAATTAGGACACCAATCCCAACAGGTTGCAGGCCCTAACAAAAATCATATTGAAAATTTGAAGGCTCGGTTGGCTAGGGAATTTGAAATGAAGGACTTGAGACCAACAACAAAATTCCGGGGATGCAAATTCACTAAGCCAGATATAATAGAAAGATTTGGCTATCTCAGAACAATTATTTGAAGAAGGTCCTACGACGCTTCGACATGCAAGATTGTAAGTCAATTTATACCCCTTTTCCTGTTAATTTTAATATACGCTCTAGTATGAGCCATATGAAGAAGGGATGATGGATATGTCTCGAGTACCGTATGCATCAGCAATGGGAAGTTTAATGTTGGTCATGATCTGTACCGGACCAGACATTGCACATGCAGTGTGAGTTGTTAGTCTGTATATGATGAAACTTGGTCAAGAGTAGTACTATTAAAAGGATCCTTAGATATATTAAAGGGTCCATAGATGTTGCATTGTGTTATATGGAGGATCAAACTTTATTGTCAGGTGATATGCTGACTAGATTTTGTAGGTGCTATTGATAAAAGCAAATCCACCACTGGATATATGTTTACTCTTGCTAGCGGAGCTGTAAGTTGGGTTTCTAAACTGCAGTCAGTTGTGGCTACTTCAATGATAGAAGTAGAATATGTTGCAGCTACACAAGCTAGCAAAGAAGAAATATGGTTAAAAATGCTATTGGAGGAGCTCGGGCATGAACATGAGAAAATTTATTTGTTTTGTGATAGTCAGAATGCCTTGTATCTTGCAAGGATCCAACTTTCCATGCCAAGTCCAAACATACCCGAGTGCAGTACCACTTCGTTTGTGAGAAAAGTGGAGGAAGGAACAATAGATACACAGAAAATTCATACAAAATAAAACCTAGCAGATTACTTGACAAAAGCAGTCAATGCTGACAAGTTTAATTGGTGTTGATCCTCAAATAACCTAGCAGAAACATAAGCAATATGAAGATGGCAAGGGTGGAAAGAATGATGTGGAGATGTGATTGATTCTCAATCAAATCTCCAAGTGGGAGATTGTTGGATAATTATCAAGAAAAAATCTTATTATTCAAGAAGTTTCTTAGATGACAATTTTGGACTATTGATCTTACACTTTGTCCAAGATCAATTCATGGCCCTTAAACCTTTCACATCTCTTTAGGACAATTGGAGCCATTGGATCCTTCACATCTATCAAGAACAATTTAGAACCATTGGATTTGCTTGATGGCGAAGTTTCTTTGGGCTATAAATGGGTGAGGATCCATGGTTGTCAAACTATCCCAAAATCTTCAACAAGTGAATGAGATAAAATAGAGAGAGTTTCCCACTCTAAGAGAGCTAGGTAATCCTCTATAAGAAAGAAAGTTTATATCCTATTTTATAAAGTAAAATTCTTCTATTATTGCTCATGGTTTTTACCCTAATTTGCTTAGGGGTCCATGTAAAATTACCATGTGTTATTTTCTCTCTCCTCCTCCTTCATTATTATTATTCTCAATCTATTTTAGTTGCGATCTTACTTCATTCCGTCACAATCCTTTTCATAACAATAAAGAGGCCAGATCGTGGGGAATTAAATAATATTTTATTGTATGTATATATAAACTCATTTGTACTTCCTTAAAAATACCATTTTTCTTTTCAAGGTTACGTCATATTGGACCTATCATTTTAAAATAATAATAATAAAAAAAAAAAACTACTAGACAAAATTTGGATCTAGAATAGTATGGTGATAGTATTAAATTTGACATTAAATCATCGTGTCATTTTAGGTCACTATCACACCATCTCCTATATATTTTCTACTCCGATGGTAGATTTGAAATATTTGTAAAATTTTAAAAGTAATATTATAACTTCTAGAATATTAAAAATGTTTTTGAAACAAAAAGCAAAGCTTTATAATTTTTTTTTCTTTTTAATTTAACATTTCTTCTAAAGAAGAAAAAACAATCATATTCTAAACTTCGAACATTGAAACAATAATTAAAATATATATTGATACGTTGATATGTCGAAAATAAATCTATAAATTTTACGTGTATAGCAAATATTATGGTCTAGTACTCCTAAAATATAAGAGCGTGTGTATTAATATAAATATTAATAATAAGACTGACCCTCTTAATTATTTATTTAAATAAAATTATAAATAAATAATTGAATTTATTAATAAATTGGATATAAACATTTACATCAATACTTTAAGAAGTCGGATTGAAAATCAGGAATGGGGCACCGTGAGAACGAGGGAACAATCATTTTGAGAATGACCGAAGATCGGGGAATCCGCGAGTGGCCCCACCTTCCAATTTCCTCATCCTTTTACTTTCAACTTTCAAAGCTCTTCCATTAAATTCTCTCTCTATCCTTATTTATTTCTTTTTCCACTCTCGGTTCTAATAGAAATATTATTATTTTTTTAGAGGTCATTTAAATCGAAAAAATCGAATCGTTTCTAAAAATCTAACAAAATCAAATTGAAAAACTCAGTGAAACAAAAAAATGCAATTTGATCCCATTTGAAGAAATTTTGAAACCGAATTAATTCAGTTTGGTTCAGTTTCACTTTCGAAAACTAAATTTGAAATCAAACCGAACCGTTTTAAACTAATATTTATTTATTTAAAAAAAGAGAAACCGAATTTAAAACCGAACCGTTTTTAATTTAAAGATCAAAAAGGAATTTAAAACCGAACCGAACCGAACCGTTTTTAATTAAAAAAGAATATAATGTGGATTTTTTAAAAGTGTCAAAATCGAATTTGAAACCAAACCGAACCAATAAATCGGTTTGGTTCGATTTCACATTTTTAAAAATTCGGTTCGGTTCGATTTGACCATCAAACCAAACCGAACCGTTCCCACCCCTAATTTTTTAGTATCAATTTTCCGTTTGATTTCAATTTAATTTTTAATTATCAAAGTGTTATACTTTTAACTTAAAGTTTGAGTTTTATTATAATTTGATCCTTAAATTTTATTAATAAAATTGTAATATTTTGAAATTAATAGATTAAATTAAAATCAAATTCAAAACTTAAAAACTACAAACATAACGTTTGAAAGTTTAGGTATTAAATGAAAAGTAGACCGATAACTTTAAAACTTAAAAGTATTCAAACTTTTAAATGGGCATTCAACATATCTTTTTTGCATTAAATTGTAGATGGAGATATAATTCAAACATTTTATGTTTCTATTCATACTAAATTAAATGAATGACTTATACCTAAATTGACGCGTGTTGCGCACGATCCTAAACTCTAAAATCTTTCAACTTGAATAAATATATTAAGTATTTGAAATCTTTTTAAATTTGTATCCATTAAGTTTATTCATCTATTCAATATTTTTTCTTTTAATTCACATAATAACATACACAAAATTTAGATTTTAGAATCCTACATCAAACACAAAATTCATTAGTTACTTCTTAGAAAGTGTTAGAATAATTCTTGATGTTTTTCTAACCATTCGAATAATACAGATTACCAATCCAAACTATAAAGGGTTGAATTGAGTGACTTTATTTTTTAGTTGGGTTGGATTATTATTTATTTATTTATTTTTTTGTCTGGTTGCGTGAGTCTAGGGTTGGTTAAGTAAAAAATCGGATTAACCCAACCCAACACAAATTACATATATTTGTTTAAAGTTTGACTATTTTGGATTAATGAATTTATGAATTTTTAACATTTTAATTGTATGAGAATTTAGCTATTAGTCACATGTTGCAGATAATTTTACGTATTTTAAACTAACAAGGAAAAAAATAAGTTATAACTCGACAACCCAACTTAACCTAATCCAACCCAACAAACCCAAAATTTAAGGGTTGGATTGGAGATTTTGTTCGGGTCTTTTGGGTTGCCAACCCAACTAACTCGAAATTTTAAGTTGGTCTAAAAATATCCTCAATCCAACCTAACTCAACTCATGTACACCCCTACTTTTCTATTTATTTTTGTTTGAGTACAACGATTGTGGGGTGTGGAATTGAACCTCCAAATTTTTGGATCGAACACATGTTAATACCACTGTGTTAAACTCACTTTGGCCTCTTTTTTTCTATTTAGAAAACAAAATTATGGTTTTTTTTTCCTTAGAGATTTAGGGCATGTTTGGATTGATTTAAGAAAAAAAATGTTTTTCAAAAACTCATTTTTATTTAAACATTTTTTTACAAAAATTATTGAAAATACACTTCAAAAGCCATTTTGAGTGATTACTAAGGACTCTTTGGTAGAGAATCTGAAAACAAAAATTTGAATGCAAGATTCAATGGAAACAGAGTTGTATTTCATGTATTTGGATATGTGTTTGGTAGCGGATTCGGAATACAAATCTAATTTAAATAATTTTTTAAATGTGATTGACATTATACTTATAAATCATAAACCTTGTTCAAGTTACTTACATTAGATCATCAATAAACTATTATTAATTTATTTATGATCATGTTTTATGTTAATTTTTTTGTATAATTATTATTGTCGTATTTTATAATTTACAATTCATTACATAATACATATTTTACTTTTCAAAAAATAAATTTAGTTTATAATATGACATATTGTAGTTTTAAGTGTTATCTTTATTTAATACAATGTTGTTTTCAAAATTTATATTGTTTGGATCACAGAATTTGAAAACAATTTTTAGAAATAAATCTGAATTGGTTGTCAAATACATATTGACCAATTTAGTAAATTTGAATAAATACACATTGATGAACTTAGTAAATTTGAAAACATAAAATATGATCTGAATTCTCTATTAAATAGATCTTAAATACTCTAATTCTTTTTCTAAAATAATTTATTGTTTTAAAATTAAACAATCGAAAAAACATTTCAAAATTGACTTTAGCAGGAAATTTGAAAATATGTCTTTGTAGTGGAAATTGTGGGAATGCAATAGAAATTATTAAATTAATCCACCCACTAAAATGGGTTCCCACCAAAAGGAAGATTTAGCATTTAAGTAGAAACATGTTTTTAATTTTGATTTTACCCTAAATATTTTCTTATAAATAGTTGCCGTTAATATATATTTTTATATATAAATTGATATGGTGAAGGGTGGAACCTCCATCGACTTTTTTAGATAGTAAATAAATTTTATTCCATTCTAAAAAACATACAAAATAGTAAGTAATAAATAGAGGTTTATAGTAGCATTGTTCAAAAGGTCGAGGACTATAAAAATTCGATCAATTCAACTAAATTCGTAAAATTTGAGTATTAGATTCAAACAACTTATTGCCTAAAATGCTTTCTGAATGACTAGAAAGATAAAATTTGAAGACCTGAAGTCCAACTACACTTATTCATAAAAGAATTCGAGAACTAAAAAAAGTAAAATTTAAAAATTCAAGACGATATTCTTAGAAAGAAATTCAAGGTTAAAAAGGTAATTTAGAATTTTTTTTCATAAGGAACTCTCTCGAACAAAATTTGTGATAAATAAATGTAGGGTAATGATTAGGGGTTAATTCCTGTGTTACCTAAATCTCTATTGCACAGAAGATTTTTTTTTTTTAAAAAAAATAAAACTAGTACATAATAATATTATATTGGACTATATTTAAGACAAAAAATGGGCGTAGAAGTGAATTAATGAAGTGTAATTAAGTTTTGTTTGTACTCTGTTTCTATGCAAGTACGCGTTTTAGTCGTCTCTTTCAAATCACAAGTCAACGATGGAAGCCGCCTCTGCAACTTTCCACTCATACATATTCATTTCAATGGCTTCGCTTCCATTTAAGACTTCCACTCGACCATTTTCCGCACCTTATATTCTTCCCCATTTCAATTTCTTCCTCTGATTTCCCAAAATGAAACCCTACAATTTCTCCTTTGCGATTCCCTTCCTTCTAATCCTCTCCTTGTTTCATCTTCTAATCCAATCTTCGGCTGATCCCAGAGCTACTGAAGCGGCTCTCATATGTTCCAACAACACCGCTTCGCCCCCGGAGCGATCGACCTTCGTGGCGAATTTCTTGGACTCCATGGATGCGGTTACTCCTCTTATTTCTTCACAGCGATTTGCAGCCGTTGTGAATGGGACTGGAAATACGACTGTTTATGCTTTTGGGGAGTGTATGAACGATCTTACTCAATCGGATTGTGATCTTTGTTTTGCACAGATGAAAACTCAGATCCTTCGGTGTCTCCCCTTTCAGCTTGCTACTCGAGGGGGCAGATTATTCTATGATGGGTGTTATATTAGGTATGATTATTATAATTTCTTCAATGAATCTTTGAGTGGTGTGGATAGAAATATATGTGGGAAATTGGATTACAGTGGGAATAGGACTATTTTTAGTGATAATGCGATGAAATTGGCGAGGAATTTGAGTGTAGTGGCGCCCAAGAACAATGGGTTTGCTGTAGGATTGGTGGATTTTGGAAATGTGTCCGTTTATGGATCGGGTCAGTGTTGGAAATTTGTGAAAGGGGGTTCTTGTTCCAAGTGTTTGGTTGATGCAGCTAAGGAAATTGGTTCTTGTCCTCCAAAAACTGAAGGAAGGGTCTTGAATGCTGGCTGTTACTTCAGATATTCAACTGAACGATTTTATTTCAATAGCACAGCAACTGCCGCTGGAGGAAACGGTGAGTTCGGTTTTGTTTACTTGTTGGGATATTGTTTGATGCTTGATCTTTGCACTGGGATTTTTTATTTTTGTTGTTCCATTCAATCTCAGTATGCTTCAGACTGGATTTTTTTTTCCTTTGATGCGCTGCTTTCTTTGTAGTTCACGAATTGAACAGCAGTTCAGAACATTGTGAAGTGAGAGAGATTTGCTTGTTATTGTTAGGAATGACCCACGCATATCATAGGCCAAGGCCCAAAAGAGAATCTAGTCACATGGAGAGTTTCACTTTTCATTTGTCCCACATTGGAGAATTAAAGAGTGACTAGAGGGTATAAACAATAGAGCACGTGTACACCACCGCCACCGTCGGGGCAAAGGGTCTTTTCCCACGTGTACACCACCGCCACCGTCGGGGCAACCGTGCGAAGAAAAGCAATAGTTTTATTTCCTTTTTGTTTATTTCCAAACCATTGAAACTTTTAATTATTTTTAAACCGTTGAAATTTTAGTTATTTTTAAACTGGAGAAAAACTATGACCTACCAAAAAGAAATCCACTATGATACAGAATAATTTTCAAGATTTTTTCACTACTCACACCCTTTTCTTACTCTCAAACTAGAGAATACATAAATGGAATTTTATTAAAGTTAGCACGCTCAAACTTAAAGTATTTCTAACTAGGACAATTCGAGACCAAAGTCGTAGTCTCGTTTTATAATGATTGGAGCCTATCGTTTCCTTGAACCTTTCCGATGTGGAACAAGCACTCTTCTAATATTTTGGCAAAATCTAACAAAGCACGGTCTTGCCATTGCTTCATTTAGTTTGGAAAAATTATAACTGTTATCCTGAGATATGGTAGCAAATAGTTTATTTTCTAATTTTTACAGGAAGTCGCCGTCTGGCAATAATTTTGGCCTCAATATCTGCTGCTGTGGCTACTGCATTGATTATTTCAACGGTTGTTTTCTGTGCCAGGAGGAGAGTAGTGAGGAAACGCAAAGGTTTGTGCTTATGTTTTGTGACAATGGTAATGTTTTTCTTTCAATCGTCAAAATTGTTCAACTCATTGGAATTTTCCTTTTGCTTCAGAGAAAAAGCAACTCGGTCCTCTTGTGGCTATTGTTAACAAGTCCAAGCTTAATTTTTCATATGAGACTCTTGAGAGGGCCACAAATTACTTTGACCAATCCAATAAACTCGGACAAGGAGGTTCTGGTTCAGTTTATAAAGTAGGATTCCTTCTGTTGTCTTGGGAACACTCAGAATTTTAGGAATTCAAACTAAATAAGAAAGTTTCTTATGTTAAACAGGGAACTCTATCAGATGGCAGGGTTGTAGCAATCAAGAGGCTTTTCTTCAATACTAGACAATGGGTTGACCATTTCTTTAATGAAGTAAATCTTATTAGTGGCATCCGACACAAAAATCTTGTAGGGCTACTGGGATGCAGTATTACAGGCCCTGAAAGCCTCCTTGTTTATGAATATGTGCCAAATCAGAGCTTGCACGATTACCTGTTTGGTAATAATTTCATCTCTAAATTCCTTGTCTAATAAAATAAGCTCTTTGTGCTTAGAAGAGTTTTACATAATCTGTTGTTTTTATGTCCACAAGGTAACAAGAATGTTCAGCCACTGAGTTGGGAGTCCAGGTTTAAGATTGTCTTAGGTACAGCTGAAGGCTTGGCTTATCTTCATGAGGAGTCAAATGTGAAAATCATTCATCGCGACATAAAATTAAGCAATATTCTGTTGGATAATGATTTTACTCCAAAGATCGCTGATTTTGGACTTGCTAGACTGCTTCCTGAAGATAAGACACACATTAGCACTGCTATTGCTGGCACACTGTAAGTTTTCAAAATACCATTCGGTACTCTTAATAGTATTTCAATTGAACGATGATTAATTTCCGGACGAAAAGCATGCATGGATCATAAGGATCTAAGGTACTTTGAATACGTATAGACTATAGAGGAAAATGTCCTCATACAAAGACATTTAGATGTTCTGTGTAGGAAACATTTTATGCTTCTGAATGCATTCTGTGTTGAGTCGATCAAGAAGATGTCTGAACTGTCTTACGTTGCAATTGACAAATCTGGGCCTGATTATTATGGAAGACTGCATGTAGTGCATAGGATGAATCTCATAGTTCAATGGACAGTTGCAAATTAACGAGTTTGTGATTATGCTTCAATCTATGCATCTACAACACAAACATTTGAATTTAGCAGCGTGATATACAAGTTCTATGAAAATATTGGCGAGAAATGCTCTGCCTTTTCAGCTCTTTGTCTTTGAACGTTAAAAGAATCAGACTAATTATCTTAATTTATTTCGCACTTGTGCAGAGGTTACATGGCTCCAGAATATGTAGTGCGTGGTAAGTTGTCAGAAAAGGCTGACGTTTACAGTTTTGGAGTTTTCGCCATTGAAGTCATCACTGGAAGGAGGAATAATCACTTCTTTCAAGATTCAACGTCCATCTTACAAAAGGTGAAAAGCTTATATATCCTCTCATTCACATTTCTGAAATTGAACTGACTTATCATCGTTGCTTTTCCATTAAACTTGCTCTGACAATCATTTCTTTTCCTTTGGCCTAAGGTATGGAATTTGTATGGAGAGGGAAGGCTATATGCAGTGGTTGATCCAATCCTTGCCGGTGATCATCCACGAGACAAAGCATCTCAGTTGCTTCAAATAGGTCTAGTTTGCGTTCAAGCCTATGCTGACCTAAGGCCATCCATGTCGATGGTTGTGAAAATGCTTACAGCAAATTATGAGATTCCCCAGCCAAAACAACCTCCATATCTTCATCCTTCAAGTGGAAACATGAAACCCCAAAATTCTTCAGACTCGTCCAATCCCAACTTGTATTATAACTCGCGATCTTCGCAAAACAGCATGACCCAAAGCATCATCGACCCTAGATGAGTCGTGTTCTTGAGCAATCATTTCGGATATTGTATATAACATACTATTTTAAATCCCAAATACAGGTGTCGGCTAACAGCATCAGTCACATCCCTCGTCGAGCACACCATCAAAAATAAGAAACATGACACTCTAATCTGATCTGGTTCATGCACCACATGGAGGTTTTCAGCAACAATTTACGACCTGAGTATGTGAGAAACTATAGCCAATCAAGTTCTAAAATATACTTAGCTTCTGTGAATGACACTCGAGAGAGTTTGGTAAGGTTCTGTTTGTATGCTGTTCTTCCGGATATTATAGACTTCATGTAATATAATGTGAGGAAATTTTCAGCTTCTAATTAACTTTGTCCATTAAAGAATAAATAGTCTGCTATTATGGTGCTTTACATATCTGTACATTTGTAGGGGTAGGCAATAGTATTAAGTATGACATAAGAAACTTGGAATTTATTCTCTATATTGGTAACACAAGCAATAATTTTCAGTGTTCAAATTCTTCAGCATATAAATATATATATTTTTCCAGATATACATGAAGGGAAAGCAAACAAAAGCTCACATTAGAAGAAACAATATTGGGAATATACATCTTGAGATCGTTAAAGTGTTTCAGTCTTCTCTGAAGAATCTACCAGAAGAAAGCCCATCCATTCCTTCAAATTGCATATTCTCTGATGGCTTCCAATGGCGTTTTCGCTGATTTATGAACCAATTGTTAATTTGCTTTTGATCAAGCCCCGTTCTCTCTGCCAATGCAACCTTATCCGCTTCCTGGATGATTAAAAGCAGCGGGTTATGGCCCTCAACATGAAGAAATATAATAAAATATCTTCCGATGAGGAAATTAATCCACATTAAATATTATGACCCCTTTTTTCTGCTTGCTTCGTAGCACGTGACTAAGGCATGATGAACTGAGTTTATGCTTCATACAATAGTGAAGTCCGTATTTTTCTATGTTGTGAGTGATTTTATGTGTGACCATACGATGTACATTACAAAATTTTACAAAAGCTTATAAGCAAAACATACCGTAGGATATGGCCATTTATAGTGAACGTCCCACCATTGAAGAAGTGTTTGCCTAGCTTCTTTTGGTAATTTTCCCTTTTTCTTCTTCTTTGAGAACTCCAATTTTAGGGTACTAATATGACTCCCAAATCTACGTAGAAGCTTGTCCTTGAGATCCCTGTTCTCGCCTTTGGTTTGAGCCTCCGCCTCCACAACTTCCATCTCGCCACCGCTCAACTCTTCATCCGACGAGACAGCACCATCATCTATTCACGAGATTGAAAACATATTCTTATTTAGCTGTAGTAATTCAGATACCGTGTAAGCAAGCAATAAAAGCTGGGATGGAAATATCCCAAACCAACTCAAAACCATGTTGAATCAAATGAAAAAAACTAAAAAAAAGAAAAAAAAAAAAAAAAAAAGAATTACGATTCAACATCTCAAAGAAGAAGGGGAGATTAACATTGATAGGGCAGAACAAGAAGAAGAGGACCCCACAAAAGAAAAAAGGGCATTCAAAGGCAAAACAAGGATTTGACTGGCAACTGCAAAAGGGGAAGAAGGAAAAGGGGAAGCCAAGGTGCGTTTCAGCAGTGTCTGGTTAAGTCATTTGTCAGACGAAGGAGGGGCGTGAGGAACTCACAGTCAGAATAGACAAGACTGAACGGCCACATAAATTCACTTTCTGGAATGACCCACGAGAGTTTCGAGGTTAAAAACTAAAAAAAAAACCTCCACCCTCTCTATCGATTATATCCCATGAGCAGTAATACAATGCCCCCACCACACGACTCGGTGCAGTTTTCTTTAGCCAGAAAGTGACCCTTTACCCATATCCTTACTCTCGGGTAATGCCCAGCCATAGCCAGGAACAAAGCACATGGTAGTTGTTAGTTGATAGTGAATTAAATGACCACCACCCTTTTCAGACCACTTTACACTTTCAAACAATAACACTTAGAAGTTAAAAAAAAAAAAAAAAAGGAGATTATCCGGACGAGGGGAGTTTGATTGTTTTGTTGTCAAGAACGTGAGAATCCCACCTGGTTAGCGAGGAACTATTCTGATCCAACCCTGACCTTCCTTTTCTCGTATCTTGGCTAGTTAGCTGATTGTGTTCAGACCAAGTAAAAAAGTCGGTGATAGGCACCAACTTCAATCTTAGTGTAAGAAAGAGAAGGGGGGGCCCAAAAAGGGAAAAGATAAAGCAACGGGTATCAGTGTAGGTGAGCACTGTAAACCCTAACTACCCAATTAGGTAGTGACACGTGTCGTACACATCATCCGCACGAAGAAGACGGCAGAGTACTTGTTGATAGAAGTGACAACCACTAACCAGCTGGGAGTGACTAAGTGCGTGGGTAAGAGAGGGCACCAAAAGCACCTTCGCAGCGAAAACTGCGGGAGTACATGTGACAGTGTGGAAACCTCGACCACCCGCTCAACCCGGGCTTTCCCCTAAACTTTTCCCTCCCTTTATTTTTCTTTTTTCCTCTTTTTCCCCTTCTTTCCTCTCTCAAACAAACTTTCTCAGTTTGCATAGCGGGACATACCATTACCCATAACTTATTTTCCATCCTGAAATCTGTCCTTTCTTTCTCAGCTCTCAAGCTTCTTACTTCTGGATAAAAATGGCGATCAAGCTAAGCAAGCCGTGACCATTATATTGGTGACCTAAAAAACCCATCTGCAGGTTAAGTAAGTAAATACGTATGGAAGAAACAAAAAGCTTCGTGGTTTTTCAAATTTCACATAAAAGTATGTACCCACCTAACACTAAATTTAAAAACCCATCAAACGGTTATATAAAACTTGGGACATTAGAGTTCATTTGCAATGAATTCTGCTGTACACAAACAGTAGGTTCGGAGAAAAAGATAATTTAATTACTGCTATCTATGTGAAGCTTCACTGTAACCAGCGGATAAACTATAGAAACCAAAATAGTAAGAAAGGGGATAGGAAAACCACACAACATCACAAGTAAGCTTGATATGCAACCAATATGTAATCATTACTCATGCCTTTACATCAATTTTAATTTATCGAAAGAAAGGTGATCATTAATTAGCTGGTGGTTCCAGACAAAATAATGCGGTAACTCACTGTCCAAAAAGAAATATAGTGATTTTATATGATGAACACAGCTAGATCGTCGCCTTTATATCCTCGTTCTAGGAGTAGAAACCCAACCAAACACCAACAAAATTTTCTGGAATAATTTCTGCTAACTAATTAATACCACTTTCCTACAACAAAATTATGTCCTAGCTTGCTCTGAAGACAAATTTATCTATCATTCATGATCTGGATGTGGATGGAAAGCATTGCGACAAGAAAATACAAAGGAATTCCCTTACAAATTAAGAGGAAGTCCAAAGAAAGTGCAATAATGTAGTAAGAAGATAAGCCAAATAATTCTGGCCAAAATCCTTGTTGTCCTCTTGAGATGCAAAGTTTTAGCATAAAAATGAGCCAGCCAGATTTTGGCAGCAAAATACCCGTTCGAGCACGTGAATATATGCCCATACGAAATCCAAATGAAAATCTGCCAACGGTCGCATGTCCAAAGAGACTTTTACATAAGTGATTATATATGAGAAAGCATATAAAGAACTCGCTAAAGCTCTCGTGCTAAGACAATCTGAACACGAGGCTATTTTTTTAATGAAGATAACATCACACCTGAAAAGTTAATTTGTACTTCCAAAGTAAATTAAAAACAATAGTTGCCAACCATTATCTTCGATTCACAAGCTTTTCTTTTAAGATCACTCAGTTTTTTAATTGTCATATTTAAACTTTAAAGCCTGCCATGCCCATTCCCATAAGTTGCATGTCAGAGAAATGAGAGAGCATTACAACACAAAGCAAGTCGGTGATGTTCTTTAATAATGAAGTTTTTCCTACCTGGGGATTGAAATTATGTTAACTAATCAAGTTTCAAGAAGATATAGCTGCTGCAACTTCACTTTATCAGTAGTCAGTAACCCACACGACAAGTCCCAAAGGTTCATTTTCTCATTTTCCACATCTTACATTCACCACTCATGATCCATTGAAATTTGAAATTGTTATAAAAATATCTTCGACAAACATTATCACAGCTATCACAATCACATTAAGACAATCTCCATTATATATCTTAAGATAAAATCAGCATATAATACGGACACATATATATGTAACACTCACTGATTATCACATAAATGCAATAATGTTTGATGTTCGAGTGAGAATTATCCACATCTATATCCTTAATGGCATTTCAAACTATTATCATTTTTTGCCTAAAAAAATCTACAACAGTGATGAATTCAAGAAATTATTGTTGGAACAAATATATGGGGGTCACTGACAAATGGTCTCTTGGGCTTCTATTTAATACTGAAAGAATATATAAACTCAAAATCAATTTCTATATTGAAATATTTGAAAACAAAAATATATAATTTTATCTTTCCTACTAGAATTGTAATGTTATATTTGGCACGACACACTAATTATTCTTCTTAGTAAAAGCTCTAGTTACACAGAAGGGCAAAAAAAATGAGATTCACTTGTACTTTTACATAGGATTTCTGAGAAAAAAAAGTTATGGAAAAATAATAGCCACTTGTGAAACCAATAGAAATTTTTCACCTTGTTTTTTAGTAAAAGCAGGGAAGAATAGGACTTCTACCTTCAAGAATATATAACAAGGCCAATTGAATTGTGTTTAGGTTGACAAAAAAAATTACACATTCACAACATTTTAAAAGATTAAGCAATAGTGATAGAGGAATTGCATACTGAACTCATTGTTAATGTAACAATCCCATGTAACAATTCAAAGAAAAGACACAATTGGTTGAGGCGGCCTGTATTTAGGACCAAAGAATTAAAACCAAGTACCCTCTTTGAATTTTGTCTATAATTAATAGAGAGAGAATTAGAAGCACTAGTTGAAGAGAAGAGAGCATAAACATGAGATTCATATATAACTGAAAGCTTTTACAAGGATTTTCTTTTTTACCACTGGACATATATGGAAAACAATATATTAATTAATACCATACGCCAAATCATATTACTATTTCCAATGTCGTCACACTGAACTCTGAAATGTCAAAATCAGAATCTCTAACACGGAAAAGTTCACACTTCGGGGACTTATTTTTATTCCTTCTTTTTTTTTTTTTTTGGGCATGTAACATTAAAAACGAAAATAAAAATTCAAAAAAAGAGATAAGAAAAGCGAAGAAAAAGGGAACAAACACAACAAACAAGACAGATGAGCAGCCGCAGTTAAACCAAAGCAAAATGTAATAATTAGAACACTAAATTATTAGAAAACACTATTTCGAAGCTTCATTATTGCACTTGAAGATTTCCAATATATTAAATAAAGAATCACCATTCAACGAACAATTAACAAGGTCGTAATCCAAAAACAGCGACTGTAGATAAGAGTAGCAATCAAAGACACAGGCAGACAGATAAATATATAGTTCCTAGGGTTTCGCTGTTCCTTTGTATTATTGGTTGTTAAGACCTTAAATTTTTCAATCCCCGGTAAAATGAAGAAAAGGAGAGAACAAATTAACCTACGTCATTCCTTATTCTAATTTCTAAGTAAACTACCAATTTTTGTTTCCGTCACTCTTTAACACCAAACGGGCAACGGCGATAAAAAAAAATAATATATGATTAATTAATTTAATTAACGTAATAAAAGCAAACAAACCATTAGCATTCGAAACGGAGAATAGTAATCAAAGAGAGATGGTAATTAAAACAATACTGACCGGAAAGGCTTCTGGAGAAGGCGCCATTGCAGAGGTTACTAAGTTGCAGTTCGATTTTGTTCAAGAACGTAGTTGCTTCGTCGAAAGGCCTTTTGAGATCTGATTTGTACTTCACCAACATATCGCAGTACGTTTCCTAAAAACGAGAGTCATAAAATTAACAAAAATGAAAACAATACTTAGAAACGGAGAGATGGAGAGATTTTGATTTGCTAATGGAGAAGAAGTAATTACCATAAATTCATCGAGCTCGGGGTCGACGCCCAAGCACGTGGTGGCAGCGTGACGGTTACAAAGGTCGCTTTCTTGACGGATTCCTTCTAACAAATGTGCAATCTCCGGAGGCGCCCCTACCTGCGCACAATAAACCCCCGCATCTCATTCAATATTCATGCGAGAATCAGTTTGTTACAAGAAAAGAAAAATAAAATAAAATAAAATAAAAATCCTCCACGGACTTCAAACGCCTCGATATCATACAATAATCAACTTAACGAACACTAACAATCATTATTCTCGCCTTCAATAAACAAATTCGGATACACAACTGACAATTCTCATCCCCCGCAGTTTTCCCTCTTTCTAGCCAAATTCTGAAATCAGATAGGCGTAATCATGCTATTCTGCAAGACGTTCGAAGTTTAAAAGAAAGAGAAAGAAATGAAAGGAGACAAAAACTGAACCCTCGGCAGGTCAAAAAACCGAGAAAGAAAGCGTTCTAGTAAATAGCCAAATTCTCTCTATCCTAGTTAATTTCGTCTTCGTTGACAGTGTCTGCGGAAGCATTTAAAGCCGAGAAAGTTTTTGTTCTCTGGTTAAAAGAAAGAGAGAAAAAAAAAATATTGATAATAATTAACAAAGAAGGAGAGAGGATTAGGATTTAGGATTTTATGAAGCAAAGCTGTGTTAATAAGAAAATAGAACCTAGCGGTTTTCACCTTTTGGCAGTCAATATAGGCATCGAGCAAACGAGGATAAGTAGGATGAGAAGAAATTTTAGCTTTGATCACGTTCACCATATCTTCTTCACGTTGAATTTCCGGCGTGATCGATGCTGCTTCAGCTTCCGAAATCACCGATGCTGCTGCGGAAAGCAGTTCGTTGGATCCAAACACCGGAATCCGATCACGAAACTCTCCAGAACTCACGAGAAGGCTGTGATAATCCGGTGGAAGAATCAGATTCTCCGGCGACATCAAGGCCTTATCTGAATACTCCGCCGTGGATTGCAAACCGTACATTTCTTCCATAGTAACAGTATAGCTTATAGAAAGCAGAAAAAACAAAGATAGAGAGAGAAATCGCCGGAGGATGTGTAGATGATGATGAACTGGAGATTAAAATAAAGAAGAAGAAAATATAATCGGTGTAGGAATAAGAGGAAGAGATTGAAGAGAAAGAAAGAAGGTGAAGTTTGCCGGAATTGGGAGTGGCAGAGAAGAAGCGCAGGTGTTCTCGAGTAGTGTGTTTTTCCGAAGAACAAACAACGAATGAGATGCTTAGGTTGGCTCCCGCACTGTGCGAGAGCTTAGACGAGAGAAAGAGACGGAGCCACTTTTTTTTTTTCTTCTGGACTCCACCTTTCCTTCTTTTCTTTTTTTCCTTTTTTCCCCTCTTTTTGTTAAAACCATTTTAATAAATATAATTAGCAGCACTTGCCATTTTAAATATTACAAAATAAATTTGATCCATTATTTTCTTTTCTTTTTTTAGTTTAAATGATCCATTATTTTTCTTACCTCGCTCTTCCATCAAATAAAGAGTAAATATTAATTTATACCTCCAAATTTTGAATGTTATATATAAAATTAATAATTATATCAATCTAAACTTTACGGTTTATAAATGTATCGATTTAAACTTTTAACAATTGAATACACTTATGAACTTTTAGGGTTTAAATTCATATACATATAAAAGTTCAAATTTTAAATTGATATATATGAAAATTTAGGGTTTAAATTGATATAATTATTAGTTTAGGGTTTAAATTGATACTACCCCAAAGTTCAAGGTTTAAATTGATATAACTATTAGTTTATGTTTTAAATTGATACAACTCTCAAAGTTGAGGGATATAAATCGATATTTGCCCTAAAAATTATTATTAGAGATACATTGTTAAGTGATATATTATAAGTTAAGTGATTTAGATGGTTTTTTTTTTTTAACTTGAGGGACCGTTTGGTTAAACTTTTATAAATGTTTGGGAATAAAGGATGTCTAAGAATAAGATGTATGTGAATCAAAGATGATTGTGTTTGGTTGTGCATGAGAATGTTATCATACTTTTTTGAACAAAAATTGTGTTTGCATTTAATTATGTAATTAAACATGAAAATCTCATTATAATTATAATAGATTAATAATTTAAAGAATAAACAATATTTAATATATCAATAAAAAGTTAATTACGAATCAATAATAATTTTAACTATAAATATTTGAAGACTGAGTAATTTATAATTAAAATTAACCAATTAATGTATTTAATGAACGGCATTCTAATTATCATCTAATACTTAATCATTTTTATTATTAATTAAATTCGACATTAGTAATTTTAATATTAACTAAATAATATAAGAAAATATATGTTAATGGACAATATATTATATAAAAAGGAAAGAAAATGAGATAAAAATACGATATATTAATAAAGATACTAAAAAGTATTTTGTAAATATGATATGCTAATAATAAATTGAGTAATAAAATTTAATCATAATAAATAATTAATTTCTTATAAATAATCAATTATGATTATATGTTCATAAATGATTAAATTAAAATTAATCTCAATAAAGAATTACTTGATATTAAAAAAACAATAAAGTAATAAATTATTATTATTGGAAAATGAAGTTTAATATCAACTAAATTTAACTAGTCCTAATTTACTAATTAAATATATTTAAGATAGTGTTGGCTAATAAATTAATAGTTTACGAAAAAAAAATCCATTCATTTAATAAAATTTTATTATAAACAAATTATTTACATATTTTAATAGAACATTATTGATTTATTAAAATAAATATTTATATTATTTCTCTTAAATTAATATTATTTAATTAATTAACCATATTGAAAGTGAAATTATATGTAGAGTGAAAATAGATAGAGATGAGAAAATAGAAAATCCACAATCTTGGAAGAAAATAGAAAACCCTTGTGTATGGAAAATGAAGATGTCTGGAAATAGCTTATTCTCATACCAAAAGTTGAAAACTGTGAAACAAACATGAGAATTTGATATCTATATCAGTTTTCATGTAGAAAACTCTCCTACCAAACGACCCCTTAGGGTCTATAGAGAGAAGATCGAATCTCTAATTTCAAAATTAATAGTATGTACTTTACGTGAATTGAACTTAATAGGCTCATTTTGATGTCTTTGATTTTTAATTTTTTTTTTTTTTTTGCCAATTTAGGCCATAAATCTTTTAAAAATGGCAAATAAATTGCTACATTATTTTTATTTTATTCATCTTATAATTCTTCAAATTTTAATTTTTTTGCTTAATGTGTTTTTACCTATTTGACGTTGATGGAAAATTACATAGATACAAAATTTAATTGTCAACTAAGAAAATATTGAGTATTCCATATACTTATTAATTAGAAATAAAATTAAAAGTTGGAGAATTAATTTGAAAAATTAAAATTAAGGAGCCTATCAAACACAAATTACATAAAAGTTGATGGACCGCAGTTGAAATTCAACTTATATTATTTAATTTTTAGGTCCCACACAATTCTAGTCTTAAATATTTTCATACTATTTGTACTAGAGACGTTCCCAGATTTTATATCAAATCACGTCCATTTGATTTAAAAATAATATGGTTTTTTTTAACAACATAAAAGACAATAATATAGTAATAAAATAAAATAAAATAAAACCCTTGTTGTTCTATTCCAATTCCTACAATAAGTAAGTTCCTAAATTTCAGAATCTGATTATTTGTACCTTCCAATGTAAGTCTTGTTCAATTGTAAACCCTTTGAATTTAAAGCATTTAATTATTTAGGTACATAAATTTTACTATAATGTTTGATTAAAGATTTTAATGTAATTGTTGTTTTATGAAGTATTGGAAATGTAATGTAAGGTAAAAGGAGGGGGGCTTAGTAACAAAATAAGAATTTATAATTTTTAATGATTATTTATTGGTTGCATTATTTGAGAGAAAGGGAGAGAGAGAGAGAGACATGCAGACATGTGTGTGTATGCATTTTCTTGGAACTCGTAGTTGTCCTCACAGTATGGACCTTTTAAAGCAAAGTCCGTATCATTATCCAATTAAAATTAAAGTCACAATTTTAAATTTCGCCCCTAAATCTTTTTAAATTATAAACTTATTTTTTGAATTTAGGACATCTTTAATATTTATAAAGACTCGGTTGATAATTTTTTTTTTAAAATTTTTAGTTTCTTGAAATTAAATAAACTTATTGCTTTGTTATTTATCGTTTATCAATGTTTTCAAAAACTAAGATCAAAACTACAAAAAGCAACTTTCAAAAACTCATTTTTTATCTTGAAATCAGATAGAAAAATTCAACTTTTACTACTAAAGATGTTCAAATGATCCGACAATCAGAACAACACGGACTACTCAACTTACACTATAAAGGTTGAGTTGAATTAATTTTAATTTTGGATTAGACTGGGTTTGAATTTTTTATTTTTTTTTCTATATATTATTATTATTATTATTATTATTATTATTATTATTATTATTATAACTTGTATATATTTTTATGATGTTTATAATAGATATCTTGGATTTTGATATTTAACATTTGAGTGTTATGAAGTTTTAGTTATTAATATGTGTTGTCCACGAATTTAATTATTTTCAATTAATAAAAAAAAACGAAAAAAAAACCTAACAACCTAACTCAACCCAAATTTGAATTCTAAAGATTGGAGACCTTATTTGGATAATTCCGATAACCAATCCGACAAAATCCCAACTTAACTCATGTACACTCCTATATTCTACAAAAATAATAATAAAAATGAAATAAACTTAATTTTTAAAAATTATAAATTAAAAATAAGATAATTATGGGCCAAGAATTTTGCACTTTCATCCCATATAGATTTTATATTTACATTTTTTTCAAGTCTTATTAGATAAAATAATCTCAAGTTCAATGATATATCGTTGAGAATGATTTATTAGAGACTTTTGAAAATTTAAAAATAATCGAATACATACCATTCAAAGTCTAAATACTCGACTCATAACTTAATTTGATTAATTTATGCAGCTAAGCTTTAAAATTGTATTATTAACATGCCTGAATTAATACTCACATCACTTTTAATGTTAGACTTGCTAAAAAATTAAAACCTACACTTTTATTAGTATATTATGTAGATGATTTATTAATTATTCATTGCAATGTTTGCTTTATTCTATTTAAAATCACACTTAAAACGTATTAAATAACAATAGTATTCTATCTAAATCATACTAAAAACAACGAGAAAAAGTAATACATAAATTTTCTTAAATAGGTTGACAAAATATACAAGAGAAGACAAAATATTGTTTATACACATTAATGAAAATTGTTAGCTGTTACTAACCACTTAGTTTATTTCATTTTTAGTGTTATTTGTTTAATATATTGTTAATCTCTATTTAAAAAGTAAATTTTAATGGATTCACTTTTAAAAGTTTAGAGTTTTATTAAATACATAATTGATTTATTCATATTTTGTCTCTATGATTATGTTTATAATTTTTTCAAATAAATAATGTTTTAAATCCTTTGTTAAATTTTGCATGTTGTATTTAGTATAAATTGTAGGCAATTTATTTCTCAATTCAGTATCAATTTCTGATCACAAAAGTTCGCATGGTACTCGTGAAATTTCTATTAAATTTAAATAATTTAACTATTAAAATAAATAAGTATCTATTTCTAGTAATTGAGAACGAGAACAACAAACCAGCTTTTCCCCAAAATTTACGTTCTTGTAGAGTTCAAGAAAATTAAAATATCATGATCAAATGCAAATATTATTCATTAAAATAACATTAAATAACAAACATTTTCAAGTGAAATATTTCAACTTGTTTTTGTTTAATAGGTTCGATTTAATTATTTAAATTGTGTTGCTTTTGGATAAAGAAAAATGAGCCAAATTATTTGTCTCTATCTATGCACAGTGATATTTTATTATATTTAAAAATATTTTTAGAAATTTTATCTTTTAAAATAATTATCCATTTTTAAATGTAATAAATATTAATGAAATGATTGATGAAGAAATCAATAAGTAAGTCTATTTATAATTATGTTTTTTTTTTCATAAAATTCCAATTCGCTAAATTTCAGTCAGCAATCTTTGAAAAGAAAAAACATTTTTTCCTCGTCAATCAAATTCAAAAAAATCCATCGCTACAAAGTTATGATTGTGTGATAAGTTATGTCCTGGGGCCAATTGAAAACAAAAAAAAAAAAAAAAAGAAAAAGAAAAAAGAAAAAAATGGAACAAAAATGACAAATTCGATAGTGATTTCTATACATACCATATATTTTACAAATAATATGGGTCACTTAATAATTTTCTAATAATTATCAAATTATGCACATTAAGATGTGGTGAACGATTATTGTTTTATAATTAATGAAACATGTTATTGATGGTCTTATGATAAATAATTTTGGACTCATTTTACCTATAAAAAAATGATTAAAATATTTATAAATATAATAAAATGTCACTGTCTATAAGTGATAGACATTGATAATCACATTTTACTATATTTAAAAATATTTTCAATAATTTTTCCATTAAAAGTAATTTTTCAATAATTTTCATATTTTTTTTCAGAAAAATATTTTGATTTATGAGATCTAATTTAAGTTGCATTCGAGTTGATGAATTTTCAAATTCGAAATTTTCATTATTGAGATTTAGGTTAATTTTGTTTGTTGTTTTTAGTAAAAACATTTAGGATAATTTTCAAATTTTTTACTGTTGACACTTTTGGTCTTTCTCTATTAACTATAAAGTGATTAGACAATTTATTTTTATTCTTTTCAAGCTAACATATCTTATATATATATTAATTTTATATTTTTAAATTGCTCATGTGGATTTTATTTATTTTATTTATTTATCTTCGTGCCTCTCCTCTCTCCTTTCTCTCCCATCCCGTCCATGGTTGTCACTACGGAGCTCTTTGGAGATTCACAATTGAATAAGTTTGTATTATAATATAAACCAAAAATCATATTTGGATTGAGTATTTTAAACTCGATTTTTAATATTAAATTCATTATAGTTTTGACAGTTTTCAATCAAACCCTCCTTTCTACCGTCTTCACATTTCACGATCTTATTTTTGTTCCACCATTGATTTCTCACATATTCCAATATTACTTTGCTTCTCAGTAATATTGCTACATTTCAACCTCTCACATTTATCTCTATTAGGAGGTAAGTTAAAAAATAATGTATTTTTTTAAAAGTAATGACAAAAATATGGTATATAAGAAGAAATTATAAAAGTAAAATGGAGGAAAAAAGTATTGACAAAAATAGGATAGCAAAATCGTACACAATTTTGATGTCAACAAACAAACTCGTGGACAGGGCCCACGAATTCCATATTTTTATTATTTTTTATTGCTTTTTGATTTAAGTGGATAACAAATCTATTTGAATTACACCGTAAAACAAATCTATGTGGAAAAAATATTTTTTGTACAAAAATAAAAAAAAAAACAGTAAAAAATAAAAGAAGATGACAGAAGTTGGGGAAAATGTGAAAAAAATAGATTTAGCCTTAAATCGTGGCTAGAAATTTGATTCGATTTTTATTATTCTCCGAAAATGCAAATAAAATAAAAAAAAATAAAAGAATAAGACGAAAAAATAAAAGAAGAGACAAAAGTTGGGAGAAAATGTGAAAAAAATAGATTTAGTCTTAATTCGTGGCTAGAAATTCGATTCAATTTTTATTTTATTGTAAGCTTTTAAAAATTTGAATTTCCCAGTAAAAGATTATCCGAAAATGCAAAAAAAAAAATACTAAAAATGAAAGAAAAGACAGAAGTTGGGAGAAAATGTGAAAAAAATAAATTTAGAATTAATTCGTGAATTCAATTTTTATTTTATTGTAGACCTTTAAAAATTTGAATTCGTGATTGGCATTAAATCGTGGACGAGTATATGTGCTGACTCAAAACTCTAGGACCTCGTTCACGATTTCACAACCTATTTTTGTTAAAAGTTTTAAACAAACCCTATTTTTATCAATAAATATTAAAAAAAAAAAAAAAAAAAAAAAAAAAAAAAAAAAAAAACTCCTCTATTAGTCACAATCAGCCTTCATCAGCGTCATTGTCTCATATGTCACAATTCTTTTGAGATTTTGAATATTATTTTGAACTTTAAAAAAAAATATTTTTAACCATTTTAAAATTACTTCTAAATTTATCCTACATCAATCTTTCGATAGTCTTTCTTTAATTTTTAATTATATAATAGAAGAAAGACAAGGTACTGCTCTACTTGCTTCAAAAACATTCTTTTGAATTGTTTTAAGCTTGAAAAAAAAATTACTGGATTAAATTTCTTAAACAATCACGAAAGAAAGAATGAAAATATACATAGTGATATTCGTTCTCTCTGCAAGATTCATTTTCCAACAGAGGAAAATTTCCATTTAGATAAAAAATAGAAGGGTGTTAAGAAACCTGACTGAAAAAATCAATTAATCCAATCTAATTCGTATGGTTTGAGTTGGTTTGATTCTAATAAATAAAAGTTTTATGGATTAGGTCAGTTTATGAGTTTACCGAAAATAACTCAAAACAAACTCGAAATTATTATTCACCTTAAAATGTATATTTTGATTTTACTTATAATAAAATTATACATATATATGTTTATTTAAGTTTTATTTTTTTTGGATAATTTTTATTCTCCACTACTCCTAAAAACAGATTTTTAGCACTTTAGAAAAAAATATCATTATATAAATCAAAATTGAATTGTTAATTTTAATTCAATAAATGAAAATAATTAAATCATATTTTTACGTATTAATATTTTTGATTATTTTTTAATAACTATAATTTGAATTGAAAAATTAAAAATTCGAGTAATTGGGTTGGATGTTAAAAATCCTTCTACTCCCTCCACCTAACCTGAGGTATTCGATAGAAATAAAGAAAGAAAGAAAAAAAAAGAAAAGAAAAACTAATGGAATGGTGAATTCCCGCTCCCAATCCCTTCAAGATCAATAATTAAAGAAATAAAAAAATAAATAAAATTCTCTTTCTAATTGCGCTATAATGTCTTTCTTAAATGTATTAATATATATGGAAGCATCCACCTTGGTTGCTTCCATATATATTAATATATTTATTTACAATTTCATTATGAAGCTGTTTTATTCTATTTCCTTAAAAGATCAACAGTTCATTTTTTTTAGTTTGTTTAACATAATTGGCAATGTCAAATTATCATGATTAAATTTCAACCCCAAGGGGGTTAGGCTCCTAACAAAAAGTACATGTTAGGTTTAATAGTGGCATGATTTTACAAATTTGCAAATATAATCTTAAAACTTTACTTCTCTAGTCAATAAATCTCACATCTTAGACTAGGAGTGAACCAAAAAACCAAACCAATCTAAATCCATCTAATGGTTTTTTTTTTTTTTTTTTTTTTTTTTTTTTTTTTTTTATAAAATTGTTTATATTTAGAGAAAACCAAAGAATATTAGTTCATATTGATTTTTATTAGAAACCAATCAAAACCGAACCAATTTAATGGTATATATACCCTTAAAAATAAACCATCTATTAGTATTTTAATCATTATAGTGTATGTATATTTGTTCTTTAGGAAAAAACCAATTATTATGGAGCTTCTATACTTTTTATTTAGAAGAGTTCAAAGGGGAAAAAAAATGTCAAATTTCAATTTATGAAAAAAGAAATAGACCCAATTTAAATTTTAAATTAGCAAAAATGACCAATTCAAAACAAAGTGGTAATAAAAATAAAAATTGGAAGAAAAAAGGAAAATGTCAAAAACCGAGAACCAAACCGATAATAGATTGATCTAAATAAAACCAATCAAATGGTTTTGTTCTTTATTGGACATCGGTTTGAATCTCTTTTTTGTAAAACAGATTGGGTTGATTTGATTCTTGGTTGACCTTAAAACCGAAAAAATTGAATCAACTATCACCCCTACTTAAATAATGTATAAACATTGTTTTTTTATGAGTTTAATAATTTGTAAGGATAGAAATTGAACTATACTTGATCCATTATCTAGGAATTCTAGTTGGATTGTACACTAATAGATTTTTAAACTTTTAAAGTTTGTATTTGATATGTACTCAAATTTATGCAACATCGTTTAAAATTATGAGACATGATACTTAATATATGTAAGATTATTCAACATCTTTTAAAATTGGCATATACAATTTTTTTTTCTATTACGCTCATGATTTCTAAACTAATTTTTTTTTTTTTAAATAATATATAGGATGAAAGAATCAAACATCTGATTTTGAAGTTAATTATATGGAAGCACTACGTGAGTTGAATTATATTCATTTTGACAGTTCTGCAAATCATAAATTTATAATCCATGACTACTAAATATAAGGGTAAAAAAAAATAAAAATAAAAGTTTAGAATCGTACGGTAAAAAATTCAACCAGTTATTAAATATTAAATTATAAACCTAATCCTTAAGGCTCCATTCAATAATGTTCATGCTTTTTTTTATTTCTTATTTTTTTAATAATTAGAAACAAAAATATGTTTGATAACTATTTTTGTTTTTTGTTTTTTTTTATTTTTGAAAAAAAAGAAATATAAACAAAAATATAATTCAATCTTTTATATATACATATATAACATTTTTTAAATGTATAAAGAATAATGATATTTGTAAAATTAATAACAACAGTATAATTGTTTCTATTTTTCAAACGTTGTTCAAATTTTATTTGCAATGTTAATTGTCAATCAAGTCATTCGTCTTCAATAATGTTACTTAGAACTAATTCTATTATATTGTTTTTGTAATTGTTGGAGTTGTAATATATTAAACTGAAGTTAAATGTATGTTTAAATAGATTGGATTTATTTATTAAAAAAATATACTTATACATTACAAAATTTTAATTGGTTTGAAGTGGACTAAAAATTAAGATTCAAAATTATAATAATATACAAATAATCACCATTAAATTGTTTAAAAAAATTAAAATTTAGTTTTGAATTCCAATACAGTTTTAACGAAAATACAGTTTTCATACATCAAAATTGAATGTTTTAGAATGGAGTTAAAAATAATAAAAATTTATTTTAATAATTTTAAAATGAGTGTATAATATATTGGTACTCCCTTAGGTCGGAAATTCAAATTATTATACCCATTTTTGCCCTTAAAAAAAGAAAGGGAAAAAAAGAGGGATAGCATGACGATGGGAATTAAACGCGGTCGTAGTACTTTACTTATTTATGTTTAATTTTTAATTTTGTAAAATGAAATAAAAGGGAATTTAGGAATGCGAAAAAAATATTCGAGAAAAAAACCTTTTTTACACGGTGGCCGACATGATTCTGGTAATGTGATAGGCGAGGGCCGACAGAACCCCAAGTTGATCACCTCCTTCGAATTAATTAAACTTAAAAAAGGAAAAAGAAGCTCCACCAATGTTACTGTGCATACTCGGGTGTGGGGTCCATGGATCACCAACCGTCCGATAAGAGTGGTGTGGGACCAGAGTGGACTTACAGTGGGGTGCGAAGTAGAGGATCAAGTGCACGTTTGGAAAGGAGGGAAAAAGTGGAGGGGTTTCCAAGTTTGTTGGTAGGGTCTTTCTGTATGTTGCGTTTAAATAAAATACTGCTTACTAATTATTCAACTTTTTCATATACTCATTCATTGATTGATTGATATTTGATCCATTTATCTGTTTTAGGGCAAGTGAAAACAAAATCATCCCTAAAAACACCATCTGTTTTATGGTAAATCCTACGGAGACATTTTCAACGATTTCATTATTATAATTCTAGGTTATTATAGTTAGGTTATAATAGTTTATATCTAGGGTGTAGATTATTTTAGTTTGAATTATAATAATATGTATTTGAGGTGTAAACTATTTTAATTTGAAAAGAAAATAGTAAACACTATAACAAAAAAAAATGATAAATGTAAAATAATAAAAATTGTAGGAAATAGTAAATATAGTAGTAAATTGAGGTTTTGAAATAGTGTTCTTTGTAACTAATTATGGACTACAAAATAATATTTACTTTAGTAAGTGGTGATTATTATAGGATTATGATAGTCATTGCCCCAAATGTCTAAATATTTAGGGCATGCTTAGCATAAAGACTAGTAGTTTAAAGAAATAAGGTTATCAACTTTGCTCGTTATTTGGTCCAAGAGTAGGCGCTAACACCACAATTAAGAAATATCGATTTGATTTCTAACTTTTTACTTCGTTAGTCCTACGACGGAATGACTTTATGTACCAAATTTTTTAAGATATTGATATCGACCAAATATTCTTGTAAACCAAATAATTTATAAAAATTAAACTAGTAATTAATTTAATTTTAGCTCTTTAAATAATTTATAGATTTTGTTGTTATTATTATTCACTTACATAGGTGACAAATTGATAGATTTTTTTAATCTCATTTTTAAGTGTTATACGAGATATGGGCGATATCATTCTGTTTTGATATTGATGTCGAACTTTTCAACTTAAGGATGTATCAATGATTTGATGAATATTTTAATTATTGGCTAAACTCGTAGACTAAAAATTTTCAAATTGTCAAAATGAGCATAACTCAACTGGCATAGTGTTTGTACCATCAATTTTGAGGTTAGAGGTTCGATTCTCCCACCTCTCGTATTTAATTACATATCTTTGCAAAAGAAAAAAACAAAAATCAAATCAAACCTGTACCCTTCAATCTTCCGTTCTCATCAACTTCCTCGTATGGACAACCATCTGATAGTTGAGAATTCGAGTTCAACGCCAATGTTCCTGTAAAAAAAAATAAAAAGCTTTGAGAAAGTGCTCTTATAATTGGAGACGAAGAGAGATAATTATATGTGATTGTATCAATTTTTCATCTAGTGGATTTTAGTTTTTCTTCAATTTGAGAGTTTTTTCATGTATCTTTTAATTTCTCTATTATTTTTATGTTTATTCCGGCATAGAAGTGAGAATTCTTTCCCAATATATACCATTCACTCTATATTTTATAATCTAATACATATTATTGATTGAGGAGGTCACTCTAAATTTGAATTATTGACTATGATATGTTGATATTGTTGAACTGATAAAAATAAATAAATGAAAAGTTAACATCTAATGATTATGCATTTTTTAAAATTTCCATAAGTTGTATAGATGATCTAGATCTAGGACCAACTAAATTTTATAAAAATTGTCTTTGGAATGACTTTTAAAGGAGTTGTTTGGTAAAGCTGGGGATTCTTTTTGTTGTTATTTGTTTTTTATTTTATATTTTTTGAAGATCGTTAAATAAGTTTGATGATATCTCTTTTTTCTTAGTTCCATCTATTTTCTACTGAAAAATCAATATTGTAACTCGTAAGTGCTCGAAATTATTGTCATTTTTTTTTTTTTATATTTGTTTTGTACTTTACAAGTTAAAAATAGCATCTTTGCTTTTGTTTTTATTATATAAAAATTGTGAATAAGAAATCAAATTTACTATTTTCATACCAAAATTTAAAATTAGAAAGAAAAAAAAAAAGAAATGCAATCAAACACACTTTTTTTTTTTAATATTTATACCAAATAACAAAATTATATAAAGACTGGTAGAAGTCCATTAGTGTCTATTAGTGATAGAAATTGATAGAAGTTCATCACCGATAGACGTCGATAGAAGTCTATCGATGTTTATCAGTATTTAAAAATTTCATATGACACAAAGTCGATCCATTGGGATTAAAAACTATGTTCCATGCTTTTGTTCCTATATATTGAAAGTAAACATTGGATAATTTAAAGAAATTCAACAAAAATAAAATTTGTTAGTATTGGAATTAAAATTTTAAAGGAAGAGGATAAAGCAAAACGTTATTACCATTATGAGTTTTTTTTTTTTTTTTTTTTTTTTTTTTTTTTTTTTTTTTTTTTTTTTTTTTTGATAATATATGTAGGGATCGAATCTGTGAGCTCAGAGTAAATTGTTGAGTAGGATATTCTAATAAGTTAATTAATGGAGATTAAGATGCTTAACTTAACCAGCTAAACACATTAATTAGCATTTCTCTTTCATTAATTTATGATATAATATTTAAGTGAAAAAAAAGAGAGCAAGACGTCTGGAAATGGAAAAAGAAAGTTGAAAAATGAAAGAAAAAGAAAAGGGTAAAAGAAATGACCTGAACTGAGACATATAGTTGAGAAAGAGATCTCCAAAAAGAAATGGCTTGGATTGAATGAACAAAAGGGAGTGTCCGTGTGTATTTATAGAGAGAAGAAAAAGGTGGTGAATTGACCATCAATGGTGGTGGGTTTTAACTTAAATGGTAATGCTTTTTCATTTTAAAGGGAGAATAAAAAAAACCAATATCATTTTTTTATATTATACTCTAAATATAAATTTTGGGTTATATCAATTATCAAATTAAACCCTAACTTTTGTAAGTAAATTAATTTAAGACAATATTTTCTTGGTAATCTGCGTAGCTATTTTCACTTGATTTCTTCCATTTAAAATCATCATGAAAAAATCACTTAAATAAAATTGTTTTGCCCTAGAAATTTCACAAAAGTAACAAGAAAAAATCATCACGTTGTTGAGGAGTGTGCCCCAGGTAAGGCTTAAAGCTAACTTGTAGGTGATGTGGGGAAACACACTTCCAAAAGGAAAAAGTTCAAGCCTTGAGTTCCAAGCTGACCACTCGAGCCAAAGAAAATATATATATGAAACGGGAAAATAACCAAGCCGAGCTTGGTTCTGGTTCCATATAAACCACACTGACATCATCAACGTTATATGTAACCACAAACGAGGATCAGAATGAAACCCATTATAAATAACCACATTCGACAACATCCAAATCAGTATTCTAGACCTTACTTTAGTTATGTGTTTAGTTGAACTATACACTCTTTGTACTAATTTAGATATTAAAATGTTGTAGACTCAGACCATACTCGTGCAAGCAAAATAACTCTCACGCAAGTCAACTCGAAAAACAAGATCATACTAAAGAAGTGAGCCGACTGACAAGCCAAATAAGGACCCATGGTGACGACGAACGTGCGCGAGTTTCTTGCACCAAAACACATGTAAATGTCTTTAAATAAGTAGGAGAATAGATTAAGATAACTATATTGAAAAATTAATATTATTTCATTTAACCATTTTAAAATGGAATTTCAATTGAAGATCTAAATAGATTCATTTATAAATATTTATAGTTTAAATTGATAAAGTTATATCACTTTGAAGTTTGAATTAAATTTAATTGTACTCTAAAATTAGAGGGCATTAATTGATATTTGCCCATAAAAAAATAACCTTAGGGCATAAATTGAGATTTGCCCATAGAAAAAATAACCAAGTTAGAACAAAAAGATAGCAGTTTTAGTTTAATTAAAAGATTGGACATAAAGAATTGATGCTCCCTTAGCTTTTTCATGATCATGTCTTGGACAAGCCTTATCGTGATAGTACGTGCACTTGGTGTTAAAAGTTCTACACTAATGTGATCAATTTATGAAAGTTTTTTTAATTTTTTTAATTTTTTTTTATCGAGTACAGTACCGATAAAGAGCATTCCAATTTATTGATCACTAATACATTCGTATTTTTATTGATCTACGCTCACTTTAACATAAAATTTTTTATTTAATAGCAAGAAAACGTGTAAGAGACTAACGTTAGAATAATGTGGTGTTTGTGTTCCTCTAACTTAGTCATCAACTTATAGTATGTTTGGAATATATTTTTAAGTGTTTAATTTAAAAAATAAGTCATTTTATAAGAAATTTGAATGTTTGACAACCACTCATAATAGTTTTTCAGATGTATTTTGATCGATTTTTTTTATATCAAAAGTGTTTAAATAAAAATGAGTTTTTTGAAAAATACTTTTTTCTCAAGTCAATCCAAACGTCCCATTGTCCAAATTTGATAATTTGTAATTTCTTCATAAATTTGAAAAATAACGCAACAATTTGTAATTAGTCCAAATTTTCTCATTTGTTAATAATCATAGTAAATATATTTTTTAAATAAAGAATCAAACCCTCGACTTTAAAAGAGAAAGTGGCATGTCAATTATCATCGATATTGGGTTTTGGTAAAATATTAGAAATATAGTTATTCTACATCGAAAATGTTCAAGAAAGTGATGAGCTTCAGACACTATAAAAGCAGTCTATGTCTCTAGTTTTAAATCATCCCGATAATAAATACTTTAAACTTAGTTACGTTGGCTCTAATATAATTTCCCCTTAATTTAACACAAAACTTGTACTTAGTGTGCATATGAAGAAAGATAAAAGGTTACAATAAGGTTGCACCAAGTATGGTTAAAGCATGGAAGAATCGAAAATGTGAGTATTAGTTGGAAATTAAAAGATTGACACGCACACAAAACAAGGGTAAAACATAAGTTTCATAAAATTTTCTATGAATTGAACATTTTCTTTAAGCCTAAGATTATTTGTTTATAAGAGTCAAAACTCATCATAAAACTTTTGTAACCTATATTTTAAATGAATATATGATTGATTTTTACAAACCATAAACTTATAAATCAAACCAAGTTAGATAATTTTAAAAAATAATGTTTGACTATCAAATTTAATTATTAATCATCATTTACAATTGCCATGGGAATTAAGAACCTTGAAAAGCCAAAACCAAAATGAAGAGAAAGATAAGATGTAGAGAATAATAATCTTTTTTGTTATTTTGTGTAGAAATTAAGAGTGAATAAGTACACGTGTTTCAAAAACCACCTTCATTAGTGAAAGAAGGTTTTGAATTGAACAATGTTTAACACGTCTTTTAATGGTGATTAGCTGGAGATAATAAGCCACTAAGTTCCGATTTGTCGGTTCAAAAGGTCTTCAAATATCATAAATCTTGGTCGAGGATTAAATATATATTATAATCACCATTATCGTCATGATATTAAGCTTTTAACTCAAAAGGAAGAGGACAAGTCAAACACCCACGTGGCTACTCAAAACAAGGCGACATGTCGTTTTCATTTGATACCCGAGAGAGAGAATGAGATGGCAAAATTTCTTATACTTACTCCAATTAAATCGTTGCCATATCAGCATCCTTTGGAAAATAGAGTGGGACCCTATTTGAGAAAAAATAAAATATAGTACTAGCTTAATGGTTACTTTACCTTTCCTAATTTGACGCATTATTAAATTATATATTAATTAACTTATTTTAAATGTATTTCATGGATCTCGTATTATTATTTTTTGTACTCGATGTGATTTCAACGATTACACCATTGCATGTACTCGTAATTACAAGAAAAAAGACAAAGAATATTCAAGAGATTTTCACACTATATCTTTAAAAGTTAGCAAATTTACAAGAATTGATAAATAATTTTGAGACCAAATTTATATATAATATTAGTTCAATGAGTCAATAAGAGAATGACATGAAGATGACACGAGAAAAGTCTTATAGTTTGGAAGATACCATGGAAGTAAACAAAATTTGTATAGATTTTGTGAAGAAAATGTTGTCAAGCGTGCACTACATAAAAATGTGATGTCAAACCTTGTCAAACATGAAAACTACGCTTGCTGCCTTCCAGATGAATTATTTAAGACAACTTGGAGACTTTTTACATTTTTAGTTTTATATTTTGACTAATTAATTAGTATGCAATTCAATTTTAAGGTCTTATGTCTTATTTTCTACAATTTGTAATTAATTGTATTTGAATATCTTTAAGTTATTGGTCATATCCACGACTATTTGGCTTTTAAAGTGACTTACTCTTTAGAACTAAGATTATCAATATTGAAAAACTTGTTCTTATTCAACCACTATGGTGATGTATTTTCTTTTGAATCTTGCTTTAGGTTTGATGTTTAAACTAATTCATTGGATTAGTCTTGATCAAACTAATTTTGGAGTGAGTCGTGTTAAGATCTAAGAGTGATTATCATAGATCCTAAGTTTGATTTAAGTTGGCTTTCTTTGTGAGTGTTTGCAAGAATACTAGAAGAACCTATAGCCTTACATTTATCGAGCATTGTGGGTACTTATGATCATTGTGACAAAGAATAAAGCAATATAGGAAATCTTCCATACTATGGTATGGTACTAAAAATTCTCCAGGTTCATTACTATTAAAACAATTTTTATAAAGATAATTTCATAGTATTAACAAAAGAATAACCATACTCCGATAGAATTCGACAAACAAAACAAGTACCATACTCATATAGAATTATAATTTTTCTAGAATGATCCGAGGACATTGATTAATTACTTTTAAAAATAATATACTTTTTACTTCTAAGTTTTGAGTTTAGTTTTATTTTATTTTTTAAAGAAAGTTTCATTTTTGGTTTAAAATTTTCAAAATTTTACCATTTTACCTTGAGATCTTAGTTTTATTTTTAAATTTTATATTTACATTTTTAACCTCAACTTTTTAAAAAAACACTCACTTTTCATACTTAAGAATTAAGTTTGAATTTTTATTGATAATTATTTTAAATTAATTAACAGACATTTATAACACTTACAAACTTCAATTAAATTTGACTTTTAAAATTAAATAATAATAAAAATAATGAAACCCATGTGGCTTGATGAGATTGGTTCCAGGTTTCTTTTCAGTTATTGAGTTGAATGTATCGAGTTGATAAGGTTTGAGATGAGTCAACAACTGGTCACATGGAGAATGCACTGTTTAGTTAAGATGTTTCATCGTTTTTATTGTACAATAAAACATGTTTAAATAAACAAACAATTAATTTAAATATTAGAAAAAAAAACTTTTATTTTATATAAAATCGAGAACTGAAAAAAGTTGTTGAAAAGAAAAAATTACAAAGTTCATCCAGAAAACATGGGGAGAGATAAGGATGAGAAAAGTTACCGGGGTTGGACTGGGCTTGGCCCGGTCCGGCCCAGTTTGTAAACAATTTTGATTTTTTTTTTTTCCAAAAGGAAAAAAAGGAGCAGATACAAAGCCTGGTCAAAAAGGGAGGTTCCAGGATTCGCTCTTGGGCCATTTTCGGATTACAAATAAATATAATATAATATATTTTTATTTTTATTTTAAAATTTTAAAAATGAAAGATATTCCGAGAGATAAGAGGTAGGGAAGTACCGCCAGTGTGATGATAATAATAATATTAGAGGGTATAAGATATTCCATGGTCTTTTTGACCTATTTTTATATTATTTAATGCTGATCTAATTCAATGAAATTTTTGTTTTAAAATAGGATCGGCCTATATATATATATTGTTAATTCTGTATATAATATTGAATAATGAATGTAATCAGAATATAATAAATTATAGAATAAATAGACTTCAACTTTCAAGAGTACACTCAAAAGAAATAGTAGAAAAAGAAAATACTAGAAAGGAAAAATATAAATTAGGAATGAACCATAACATCAAATCACATTACAAATAAATAACCCTCAGAATAACTTGGACTATCCAACCCAAGATATAAGGGTTGGGTTGGGTTAGTTTTGTTCTTGGATTGTGTTTGGTTAAACGTCTTCTATTTTTGTTAGGTTGAGTTGGGTCGTGGATGGGCTAAAAAAAAATTTGAGTTAACCCAACCCAACCCGAAATTTATATACATTAATAAAATATATGAATATATTTCTCTTTGTTTAAAGTTTGATTACTTTGTATGGATTAATTTGTGAGTTTTTAATATTTTTCTTTTAAAATTGTTATGATATTTTTCTTTGTTTAAATTTTACAATAAATATCATTGATATTTGGTATTTAGCATTTGAATTTTATGAGTTTTAACTATTAGTCATGTGTTGTATATGAATTTACATATTTTTAGTTAAAAAGCAAAAATAAGTTATAACCTGACAACCCAACCCAACCCAACTTAAATTTTAAAGGTTGGGTTGGGTTCGAGTTGAGTTGGGTTATAGACTTCTTTAGGTTGCCAACCCAACCAACCTAAATTTTTTGGTTAGTCTAAAAAACACCCTTAACCTAAACCAACCCAACCTATGTACACCTCTAATTACAAAGGCGAATAAACAGACACCAATAAACCCAATGAAGAAAAGAAGAAATACTATAAAGGAAAATTCTAATTAGGAATAAATCCTAATCTACCCTAATTTTATTCCCAAAAAAAGAGAGAGAAAATAGAAGTTATCTAATAATTATGTTTTTCACTAGATATCATATGGATGATAACCCTTTAGGGGTTGTTTGAGGTCCAACATGAGATGAGTTGATATGATATTTGATGTCATTTCATTGTTTGGGAGCCCAACATGATTTCTCACTAATTTAATTTATCCAACCACAATGAATTGGAAAAAATGTTGGCAAACATCCTATCTCTCGTGTAGTCTTCCCTCATCTCTCGTGTAGTCTTCCCCCATCTCTCTCAAGTCACTTTTCACTCTTCCCTCATCTCTGTCTACCATCATCTCTCACAATCGACTCTTCACTCTTCCCTCATCTCTCATCACGCGTGTACTCTTCCCTCATCTCTCCTCTCTGAAATGTTATCTCTTCTCACTCACGTGATCTTCACTCTTCCCCTCAGATCTGTCCTATCTGAAGCTTTCTCTGTCTGATTTTCATCTCTGTCCGTCAATGCATGTTACTTTTTCGACCGTATACTTTCAGATCTATCGATTTATATTGATTATTTTTTTGTAAGGCCTGTTGATTTTCAAATCTGACCCTTTCAAACCTTTTCAATCCATCTTTCTTCCTCGCCTCTTCAATGAAAACCCCAACCAAATCCTTTGCCGCTTCGATGGTCCAATGTTCATCCATGATTTGATCGACTTACTGTTTTTGGTATTCGACATTGTTCTGGTTGCAATCGTCAAACGCACGATAGGGGGCTAGTTGAAGTCATTGAAGCCCGGTGAGGGAGAATACCATCCAACTCAGGTTTGTTTTCTGAACCCTAATCGACCCATGATGAGTATGCTGGTACATGATTATTTCTAAAAAATTGGAGAGTTAATCGTTTGCTGGTACATGATTATTTCTAAAAGTCAGGTCAACCAAGTTGTGGGTCTGGATGAGGATGATTACTTGGACTTTGTAGATCTTTTTGTTAATGCTATCGAGAGAACATGTGATTTTCTATCCATTCCTTGATGTTAAGAAGAAAGTATTGCATGCGCATATTCGTCAAGACTAATTGATTCTAACTTATGTTTTGTAGGTTTGCGAGTTGCTTTTATTTTTTTGTAACTGGACTTAGCCATTTGTTGGCCATTATTGTATATATATTTTTTGTGCTCCATACAAATGGGTCGTGGAATATGACCCATAGATATAGACACATAATTTTGTAGAATGATGTACAATGCCCATGTATAAGGTCATCGTATTATACATATCTTTTGAGGTGGTTTGACTTTATTTTTAACTCCATTTTATTGATAAAATGAATCCAAATAATTTGGTTGAACTTAATAATTCAATTAAATGAAAATTGTAAAATCCATTGGCTTTGTCTAAAAAAGTGGGTTGGGAATGAATAATTCAAATTTGAACTCTATACCATATTTGAAGATTAAAAAGAAGAAAAAAAAATTGCAATACATATTCTATTCAAACTATAATGGGTAAAATTATTGAATAAAAAAGTTTTTTTCTTAAAAAAATTAATGTTCATACAAGCAAATTATTTTAGAGTAAAAAAAACTGCACCAGGTATCCTTAATATATGTACTCTGCACATCCAAACACAAAGATACGAACTCAGACAAAACGATTTTGCATCCCCTAAACATAGATATATCAACTAAGACAAAACAACTCTACACTCTCAAACATGGACATATGAACTCCACACATACTATATCAACTTAGCGCCCCAAACATTCTCTTAATCTTTTATTATATTTTTTTAAAATTAAATTTATAATCACTATCATCTATGTTTTTTTTTCCTCTCTAAAATACATTTTCAAAAAAGGGAAAAAGGAAAGAGAAGAAAAACCTCTTGATATGGGGAGTCTTTATTTTATTTTTTTATTTTTTATTTTTTAAAAAAATTTATTTTATTTTAAATGTTGTGATTGCGAAAACTATTTAGGGAAATATAGTGGTTTTGAAACTATTCAGAAATCTATGGTTGTTTTGGAGATTTCAAGGCAAGGATTTAGTTTAAAATATTTTGTCGAGGGTTCAACCTTCGACCTGTCGAAAATTAAAGAAGAGATCGAGAGTTTGACCCTCGACTTGAGAAGAGGATGAGGGTTCAACCCTCGACCTAAAGGAAATTGAGAAGAGGACAAGAGTTCAACCCTCGACCTATCGAAAACTAAAGAAGATTTGTAAAGAAAGATGGGAAAATTTGAAAGCGAGATCGTTTGCTAAATGATTGAGCTAGACGATAGGTGCTGGGCGCTAGACGATACGAAGGATCTCGCTAAACGATAGTGCTATACGTTGGACGATAGCGTTAAGTGATGGGGTGTGGACATTGGACGATCGGCATCAACGCTAGACGATGAGCTGCACGAAAAACGCCAGACGATAGACGTTGAATGCTAGACGATAGTGAGCGAGAGATAAGAAAATACTGAGCAAAGAAAGTTTCTTAAAAAGGATTCTGGATTTTGAGTTATGAATTTTTGAAGTTGGAACAGGGAATCGGTGCGTAAGCAGCCAGCTGCTTGGGAAGATTAAGTAGGCAGCTCACCATAGTGAGCGAGAACGAGCGAGAGATAAGAAAATGAGCGAGAGTGAGAGTGAGTAAAGAAAGAAGAGGATCTCGCTAAGGATGCAAATCTCGCTGGAAAGTTACAAATCTCGCTAGAAGTCACAAATCTCGCTGGAAAGTTACAAATCTCGCTGGAACGATTGTTTACAATCTATCCACGATCGCTCAGTATGACTAAAATGATCGCATACTAAATCCTCTACGACTGGCCACAAACTCCTACACGATCGCTTAACTATTACTAACACGATCGCCTTCTCAGAACCTATACGATCGCATACTTTTTACTATACCATCGTATACCAAATGCTACACGATCGCATAGTGGAAGTACACGATGAGGGCACGTTGCGATGGCCTCTCGAGAGCTCTCTTTCCCTACTACACAATCGCCCATAAACTCCTACACGACCGCTTACCTATTACAAATAGACGATGGACTTCTCAAAACCTATATGATCGCCTACCTTTTACTATACAATCGTATACCAAATGCTACATGATTGTTAAGCTTTTCTACACGATTTCATAGTGGAAGTACACGATGAGGGCACTCTTCGATGGCCTCTCGAAACTCTCTTTCCTCACTACACGATTGCCCACAAACTCTTACACGATCGCTTACCTATTACAAATAGACGATGGCCTTCTCAAAACCTATATGATCACATACCTTTTACTATACGTTCGTATATCAAATGCTACACGATCACTAAGCTTCTAAATGATTGCATAGTGGGAGTACATGATGAGGGCATACTTCGATGGCCTCTCGAGAGCTCTCTTTCCTCACTACACCATCGCGTAGCTAAGAATCTGAATCTTTGTAGCGCGCGTTAGAGTGATTTGAATCGTTGACCTTCTTTAGAACGAATCCGAATCTCTGTAGCGCGTCAACGTCTCGTCCCATCCTAGACTACTTTCCCAACCCGTGAGGTCGAGTTTTGTAAACTCGACCATTTAGCTTATAACCCCACCACCTCTTCTCATTTTCTCACACTACTTTCGTTCCTCACTGCCTTTCAACTTTACTGCCTTCGTTCCTCACTGCTTTTCAACCTTTAAAATCAGTCTCTCATTTTCTCCTCACTGCCTTCGTTCTCTCATTCTCACTACATTCAGCAAATCTTCTTCTTCTCCCACATTCGTCCATTAAATTGTGAGGTTTGTGCCTTTTACTATACAAAATTTCATTTTTTTTTAAAGAACCATACATTTTGTTCCTATTCTCATACTATTATATATATATATATATATATATATATATATATATATATATTCTATAGTTTTTGTTGCTGTTTGGGAAATAAAGAACAAAAAAGGTAAGTTAAATTTGTGAGTTTACTATTTATTTATTACTAGTTTTATTATATTTAGTAGATCTATCATGTTGAATTCAATAATATTTACATATTGATGTTAGTAGTTCTTTCTCTATTAGTGTTAATCTTAGTAGTTGTTATTAGTGTTAATCTTATGGTTGGGATGTTATACCAACATATTAATCTTATTTATATTTTGTTTGCTTTTGTTTATATTTAAGTATAGTTTATTGTAAGAAATATACTTAAATAAACTATAGTTTAAAATAGTTGATTTTCTTATGATATTTGAGTTGTCTAGTATTAACTTTGAAAATATAGTTTAAAATAGTTTGAAAAAGTTTAATTTTTTTATTATTTATTTTGTATTAAATTTGAAAAAATAGTTTTAAAAAGTTTACCTCATTGTAATGTTTAAAAAGTTGATGTGTATAGTTTAAAAACTTTAATATTTTTAGTTTAATACAAAATTATTATGATTTTTTGAAATATATTTCTTATGATATTTGATTTTTCTAATATTAACTTTGAAAATATAGTTTAAAATAGTTTGAAAAATTTTAATTTTATTTTTTTTATATTTTGTATTAAATTTGAAAAAATAGTTTTAAAAAGTTTACCTCATTGTAATTTGAAAAGTTTAATTTGTTGTTATGTTTAAAAATAGTTATAAAAAGTTTAATTTATTGTTATGTTTAAAAATTTGATATTCATAAAACTTAAAAAAGTTGATGTTTATAAATTAAAAAGTTTAATATTTTTAGTTTAATACAAAATTATTGTGATTTTTTAATATACTTCTTATAAAAAGTATAATACAAAATTATTGTGATTTTCTAAAAAAGTTTAATATTTTTAGTTTAATACAAAGTTTAATATTTTTTTACCCACAAACATCTTATATTTCCTATATATTTTTTTATTGTGATTTTTATTGTGGTTTGTTTTTGTTTAAGTTTGATAAGTAGTAAAACAATTAGTAATGTATTGTTTTTTTTTTTTAGAAAATGGCGAGCAAATGCTTGGGATTTTTTGTTGTTTACAAACGGTAATATAATTGATGGTATTGATGGAGTTGACTATGACCAACCACCATGTAGGAGTTTTAGCATAAATATGAACAATGGAATTGTATTTGAACAATTCATTGAAATCGTTGGGATGTCACTTAGTGTAGATATGAGAACAAATCAAATAGAAATAATATATAGACATCCTAACCTAGAACCATCAGGATCAATAAGGTTTATGCCATTCCCTATTTCGAATGCACAAGCTATGAACTTGATGTTCTCAATCGCAATGCCACTGCCGAATTTAGTGCATTTGTATGTAAATGTAAATAAGATAGGGGTGGATATAAACTTGAATACATCATTTAGCCAGTTTGAAGATCCAACTGATGTATTGATCCTGATCCGGAGTCAGTTGCATCGCCATGAGATAATGAAGATATGGCGGCTAACAACCTGTATAGAGACTTCAGAACTGAAACGGATGATGAATTTGAGGAGTTGGATTTCGATGGTCGTGAACATGAGTTACTTTCAGATGCATTCAACGATTTGGATATGAATGTACTGGATAACATTCAAGAACATGACCCAATTGTAGCCTCTATAGACGTTGACAATACTCAATTATATAAAGGGATGATTTGTCAAGACAAAGAAATGCCATAACAAGCGGTCAGATGTTTTGCAATAAAATGTCACACACCATATGAGGTTGTTGAATCGACACCGACGATTTGGACAATTTGGTGTAAGAAGTGGGAGGAAGGTTGCAAGTGGAGACTTCATGCAATAAAGAAAAAATCGCATGGCTTGTTCGAGATCACTAAGTACGATGAGCAGCATACATGTTTTTATTCAGAACTAAGTCAAAGTCATGTTCAATTGGATTCATCAATGATTGCACTAGAGTTTTGTGAGGCCGTAAGAGAAAAATCATCTATCAGTGTGGCACAACTGCAGTCCGATATCAAATTAAAGTTTGGATATCATGTTCCTTGCCATAGGGTATGGGAGGGCAAAAGAAAAGCGTTGGCTAAAGTTTTCGGTGATTGGGATGGGTCTTACAAATTGTTATTCAGGTGGTTGTATATGGTTAAGCAGACCAATCTTGGAACACGTGTAGAGTGTAGAGTGGAGAGTGAAAGAAACGCTTACTGAAGACCATGTTATCCTAACTTCTGTATTTTGGACATTTGGTCCTTGTATAGAATCTTTTAATAAATGTCGATTGATAATTCAAATAGATGGTACACACTTGTATGATAAATATAGAGGAAAATTGTTGATTGCTACACAGTTGATTCGAACGACCATCTTTTTCCACTTGCATTTTCCATTGCTGATGAAGAGTCCGCAGACTCATGGGGATGGTTCCTGAAACACCTGAAAGAAATTGTAACACACGAAGAGGTGTGTTTAATTTCAGATCGACATGCTAGTATAATTACAGCAGTGAACAATCTAGCAAATGGTTGGACGGGACCAAAATGTCACCATCGTTTCTGCTTACGACATATCGTCAAAAACTTTAATAAAAAGTACAGATTTAATTCATTGAAAAATTATGTTTATCGTGCCGGGTGTTAGTTTCAAATTCGGAAGTTCAATAAAGCAATTGAAGATATCAAAAGAATAAATCGGAGCAATCTTAGTTTTGTTTTACAACATTAGTTTAGAGCAATGGACTCAAGCACATGATGGAGGATTCAGATATGGGTGGATGATGACAAATCTATCAGAGTGCATAAATGGAGTCCACAAAGGAGCTCGAATGTTGCCTATAAATGCTCTTGCTCAGATAACATTCTTCAAATGCGTAAATTATTTCGAGAAAAGGAGAGAAGAAATAAGGGATGCATTGAAGCATCAAGATAAATACACCCGGTAATATATATATATATATATATATATATATATATATATATATATATATATATATATTTATATATATATGTTATTAACAATTTATTTCAAGCATATTTTATAATACTAAGTGGAGTAAAAATCCAGATACGCACACGAGAAAATAAATAAATGGGCTGCAAGATCTAGTAAACATGAAGTACAATCATATGATCGGTATGAAGATATGTTTCATGTGAAGACCGGACGTCATAGTCTTAATGCCAAAGGAGGAAATGTTCAAATATTGAGGCTAAACAGGTCCGAGCGATACTGTTCATGTAACAAGTGGCAAGCATTCGACATTCCATGCTCACATTTTATGGTCGTTTGCTCACATTTTAACATGAACTACGAAGACTTTATTGAGGACTGATGACATGCATTTCTGCATGTCATCTTAGTCCTTTTACTTAGAATTATAAGGGTTATTAAGTAGAATATGCAGCAATTATGTTAGGAATTCATAAGAAAATGAGCTTGCGTTGTTTAGCATGAAAAATCTCGACTAACCCAATATTATGCATTATTATGTGTACAATGTTCTATTTTTGTAGCTAACGTAGGAAGTGGACGCAAAGCGGAAACCGGACCACCGCATAGACGACCACATATGGAGAAACTCTCCATCGCAATGGCGAACGCATTCGATCAACGCATGGATGTTGCAGTAATCAGCCGCATGCGTCCATCACATGGGAGTTGCGCTCGTCAAGCGATTGCAGTCATCGTGTAGAGTTGCGGTATTAAGTGAATGTAGTCACTGAATGATTGCGGCTACACGATAACGCATGATAAAGGGATCAACGCAAGGTTGGTAGAATGAATGCATCAACTCATCTACCTTGGGAAAAGCAAAAGATGATGTTGACATTTCACCTACGACGCCATTAACAGCAGAGATTCAGAAAGGACTAAACACGCCGAATGTCAGAATTAGAGCAATCCATTAATGCTGTCGGTGATCTAGGCTCAATATAAAGAAGCCGATGAGCAGAATTTCAACTCATCCAAGGTTTTCGCCTGAGGTTCGCCTAGGGCGGATCCTTGTGATCCAGACAAATATGTGAGAGGAAGCTTGAGAGTTCTTCACCTCTTTCATTCATTCCGAGTGACGACCGGAGCCTTTGACCAAAGCTAGATCTCAGGAGAGTCAGCTCCACCACCTATCCATGGCACCACCGGCAACCTTGACGCACATCCGCTGGAAGCAAGTCTTTGCTTCCAACTGGTCACTTCATTTTCTCTTCCTTTCTTATATTGTATTGTATACATTTTGTGATTAAGAAATTAATACATTTTTTGTTCAATGCATTTATGTGTTTCCTTCAACTCCATCTCCATCTTCTTTACTCAACATCTTTAACTTCATTACATCACTTAGTGAGATTGCTATAGTGTCGCATACTTAGTTATGTGGATTAGAGATATGAAGTATGTAGCAAACCACCGGAAGGTGTGTGTTGCATGAGTGTGCGAGAAAACCTTATTTGCTTAGTGTGAAGCTGTTGCACGCTTGTCCATGAGTAGAGTTAGCAATAACTAACTGCACGGGAGGGTAAGTGGTTGGTCTCATTAAGCAATGTAAGCAAGTATTCACTAGGAATAGGAACAATCTTACGTTAGCCAAGTTCATGCAGTTACCTTGTCTTATGTATGCGTCCACTGCACCTTTAGAGCTACTCGGGAGAGAGCCTAAAGAAAGAACCTGACTCGAGATAGTTAGGTTAGAATCGATGCTCGGAAGAGCTAGATTAGGTTTGTATAAGCAAGAATGAGGACTTAGGAATAAGTTCTGTTTTCCATCACACAACGTATGCAACCTACGGATAGGATATTGCATGCGTCCAGGAAGTAGGTTATGGTAGTTATATGCGGCCATCACGCTCATGCGGCGAAAGCTCGTTTGTAGGTTATAGGGGTTTAGGCTGGCATAGGCTTTTCGGCACTTTCACATATCCATCGCATACGTCCTAGAGTTAGGCTTAAGTGTGTGTAGTATGATCGCATGGCTTGCGTTGACTAAGGTTGCCCTTGCGGTCACTCTTAAGAGTTTCAATGAGGACGTCTCCTCATTTTATCTATTTTTCCCATTCATTTGTTTCATGACTAAGGTTACCTCTCATTCATATTCTCATTGCATTGTCTGTTAGCTAGGAGTAGGAGTAGTGTTAGTGTAGAAATGCCTCCATCATTCTTTTATTTAAACCGGCGCATGCACATTTCTGTATTCACCCAGCCACAAGTTCCCGTGTTCGACCTGGATCACCCGAGAAACTTGCGTTCGCGTTATACTTGGCGCCATCAAGTTTTTTTGCGCTCACGCCAAGTATAACGTGAACGCAAGTTTCTCGGGTGATTCGAGGTCGAACACAGGGACTTGTAGCTGGGTGCATGCGGTAATGTCCAATATATTTGCGTAGTAATTCTTTGACAGTGTGATTGACAAAGTGTATGCCTTCATCACTTATTATGGCACGTGTGGTGCCAAAACGAGTGAAAATATTCTTCTTCAGGAATTTGGAGACTACCGCCGCATCGCTTGCGGCGCAAACCACTGCTTCTACCCACTTGGACACGTAGTCGACGGCTAGCAAAATATAGTTTTGACCATTCGATGGAGGGAATGGTCCCATGAAACCAATGCCCCAGACGTCGAACAACTTCAGTTCTAAAATGGTGTTCATGGGCATCGCATGTTTCCATGAAATATTACCCGTGCGTTGGCACCGGTCACACTTCATCGCGTAGTCTCTTGCATCCTGAAATAGTGTTGGCCAATAATACCCACTTTGTAATACTTTCGCTGCTGTGTGCTGGCCTCCAAAGTGCCCACCATATGGTGAATCACGACATTGCAATAATATGCGTTGTTGAGCAGCATCCGGTACATACAGTCGCAGAATCTGGTTTGACCCCCTTTTATACAGATTTGGCTCATCTAAAAAATATGATCTGCATTCATGGTTGAGCCGTTTATTTTGTTGGTCGGTATAGTCTTCGAGAAATTTCTCGCAAACCAGATAATTTACCACATCTGCGTACAATGGAAATTCTTCAATCTAAAATAGCTGCTCATCTGGGAACATTGCGCTCACTTCTGACTGATTACGGCCAATCTCTAGATTCTTTAATCTGGATAAATGATCCGTAACTTGATTCTCCATCCCCTTACGATCAATTATTTCTATATCGAATTCCTGGAGGAGGAGAACCCATCTAATCAATCTCGACTTCGCATATTTCTTTTTCATTAAATATTTTATTGTCGAGTGGTCAGTATGGATGAGTACTTTTGTTCCCAGCAAGTATGCCCTGAATTTCTCCAACTCAAATATTACCGCAAGCAACTCTTTTTCTGTGGTGTTGTAGTTAGTTTAAGTAGTATTCAAAGTTTTACTCGCATATGCGATGGATGCAGTATTGTTTTTCTCTTCTGCACCAGCACTGCTCCCATCGCATAACCGCTTGCATCGCACATTAATTCAAAGGGAAGTGTCCAATCTGATGCGATTAAAACAGGCGCGGTCGTTAATACGTTCTTTAAAATCATGAATGCGTTGCGACAATTGTCATCAAAGTCAAATTTTCTATCGGCCTCCATCAACGCACTCAGCGGTTGTGCTATCTTTTAAAAGTCCTTGACAAAACGTCTGTAAAATCCGACATGTCCCAAGCCTGATAGCCTTTACATTCGTTGAAGGTGGAAGCTTTTCAGTCGCTTCAATTTTTGCCTTGTCCACCTTCAACCCGTACCTAGAGACCTTGTGCCTCAGCACAATGCTCTCATTCACCATGAAATGGTATTTCTCCCAATTAAGCACGAGGTTTGTCTCCTCACATCTTTTCAATATCTTCTCCAAGTTGGAAAGACAGACTTCGTATGTATGCCCATATACAGAGAAGTCGTCTATGAATATTTCTAGAGAGTCTTCGAGATATTCTGAAAAGATGGCCATCATGCACCTTTGGAAAGTGCTTGGTGCATTACAAAGGCCAAACGACATGTGACGAAAAGCAAAATGTTCCATACGGGTAGGTGAATGTGGCCTTTTCTTGATCTTTAAGAGCGATCATAATTTGGTTATAATCGGCATACCCATCAAAGAAGCAGTAGAAGTCATTTCCAGCTAGACGATCCAGCATTTGGTCAATAAAAGGTAAAAGGAAATGATCTTTCTTCGTTGCCGCATTCAGTTTCGGTAGTCCATGCAAATCCGCCACTCGGTGGCGGTCTTTTGCGGTATCAGCTCGTTATTTGTATTAGAGACTACCGTCATCCCACCTTTCTTCGGCATGCACTGCATGGGGCTAACCCACGTGCTGTCTACTATTAGATAGATGATGCCTGCGTCTAACCACTTGATTATCTCTTTCTTTACGACCTCCTTCATTGCAGGGTTGAGTTTGCGCTGTTGTTCAATCGATCCTTTATGGTTTTATTCGAGACGAATTCTATGTATACAGTATGCGGAGCTAATTCCTCGAATGTCTGCGAGCGTCCAACCAATTTCTTTTATATATTTTCTCAGAATGCTCAGCAGCGCATTTTCTTGATTTTCACTAAATGCAGAGGAAATGATTATCGAAAGCTTCTCATTCGGCCCTAGAAACGCATACTTCAGGTGGTTAGGAAGGGTCTTCAGCTCTATTATTGGTGGTTGTTTTAAGAACGGTTGCGTTGTTTTTCTTTCTTCATTCACTGTCGGCTCAACTTCTTGGGTTTCGATCATCTCATCTTCCTTGTTGTTTTTTCTGTGATCGTATTGCATGTAACAATGGATACGATCGCATCCTCATCTTCGTTTTCATCTTCAGGCTTCTCTTCTTCACTCAAACTTTGTTCATCGTCGGATTCATTAAGGTCTTCTTCATCAGGATATTTCATGGCACGGATAATGTAGAACTTGAGCTTCTGTCCATTTACGCTCAAGGTGATCTCTCCTTTGTGCACATCAATATGGGCACGATTGGTCGATGAAAATGGATGCCCCAGAATGATGGGCACATCTTTTTCTGCTTCGTAGTACAAAATGATGAAGTCTACTGGCAGTATAAATTTGTTGATTGTAACCAACACGTTCTTCACCTTCCCCTCTGGATGCACCTGAGATCTATCGCTAATTAGAGAGTCACTGTCGTGGGTGCAAGTTTCCCCACATTCAACTGCTTGAAAATTGATAGAGGCATCAAGTTAATGCTGGCTCTAAGATTGCATAGCTCTTGCCCGATGTATAATCCTCCAATGGAGCAAGGATAGTAAACTCCTAGGGTCGCGCATTTTCGGTGGGATTATAGATTTTAAGCCTTGCGTCAAAGCCACCGTGGCGAACTCACTAGTGCCTCTCTTCTTTGTCACCATATCCTTTATAAACTATGCATATACGGCCATCTTCTCAATTGCTTCAGTTAACGGAATATTAATATGCAATTGTTTTAACATATTCATGAAGTGTTGGTATTGTACCTCATCGTTTTTCTTCTTTTTGAGTCTCTGTGGGAAAGGTGGCAACTATAGTCTCACGGTTCCCTGTTCTTTTGGCTCTGAGGTGGACGCTATCCTTAGCTCTATCACCTCTTTTTCTTCTGCTTCTTCTCGAGTCATTGCAATCTCTGGTTCCAGAACAATTGGAGCAGTCCGGCTAGGCTCCTTCTTCTCCCCTGACACAGTCTTTCCACTCCGCAACGTCACGATTTGACATTGCTCTTTACCTGTACTCCCTGGGTTGCGTGGGAGTTTTGTTGAACTCGGCAGGGCCCCTTGCGGTCTGTTCTTGAGTTTGCCCGCAATCTGGCCTATTTGTATATCCAAGTTGTGGATAGACGTCGCTTGGTTTGGAGGCATAGTTTCATTCTTCTCAATATATTGCTTCAACAAACTTTCTAAAGAGGAAGATTGTGGCGCCTGCAAACTGTTGGCTTGATTACTCGTCTGACTGTTGCTTTGCAGGAAAAATTCTGGTGGCCCTTCTTTTTACCACTGATTGAAAATTTTGCTGCTGATTTTTCCATGCAAAGTTGGGGTAGTTTCTCCACCCAGGGTTATACATGTTAGAAAATGGGTTATTCTTCACAAAATAAATTGACTGTGGGTTTTGCGGGCATTCCTCCATTGCGTGTCCTTCACCCCAAGTAGCACACCTTGCGGTAGTCTGGTTGATTGTGTTCACTTGCCCACTATGCGTTGTTGGGCTGTTGATTGTGATTCCATGTATCAAGTTCATCATCGCAGTCATCTGACTCGAAGAGATGCGATAGCACCATTGTTCGCGTCATTATCTTTTATTCTCAATCTTTGATCGCTCTCTCTCCAGTCCTCGTGATTTTTTGAGATGCGATCAAGGATGTTCTTGGGCTCATCATACATTTTATCTAGCAGACCTCTAGCGGTTTTCGCGTTGGCAGCGGTCTGCGAAGTAGGGTTTAATCCATGATAATATCTCCATCTGTAAGCAGTCTGGTAATCCGTTGTGCGACTAGTCTCTTACCAGCCTCTTAAACCTCATCCAAGCATCGTTGAGTGATTCGTTCATGTCCTATTCAAAATTGGTTATTAATTTCCTTCTCTTGGCATTCTCAATTGGTAGGAAATATTTCTTCATAAACTTCTCTACTACTTGTTCCCAAGAAGTAATCTCCCCCAGTTCGAGAGAATACACCCATTTTCGTGCCTGGTCACACAATGAAAACGGGAACAAAGTTAATCGAACTTCTTTGATAGAGATATTCGGGAACACAAAAGTGTTGCGGATTTCTATGAAGCTCCGGAGGTAGGTGTGCGTGTCTTCGCCACGTCTCCCTCCAAACTGCCCAGCAGTTTGGATCATCTGTAGTATCACCGGTTTCATTTCGAATCTTGATCCATCAAGGGCGGGGCTCATGATTCCTGGGGAGAAATCGTAGAGGTTGGGCGACGCATAGTTCTGAATGGGCCTATTGCGGTTGTTCGCCAATAGGATTGGATTCGCCATGACATTGTTTTCATTTGGTGCTCCATTTCTAGGTTGTTCCGCCATGTTGTCCTTCTCTTGTTGTTGGCGGCTATCTCTCAATCTTTGTCGGAACGTTCTTTCAATCTCTGGGTCATAATTCGCCAGAGATTGAAAGTTGCAAAGAAATCAGAAAAATTACCGTTAGCACACTAAATTGTCGAAGTCCTCAGCAACGACGCCAAAAACTTGATGTGTTATTTTATGCGGTGAATTAATGAAAGGAATTGCGGTGATGAGAAATACGTTGTGCAACAAGTTTTCTCAGCAGGACCCAAGTATAAATCCTACTGAATTTCCTGGTAAGTCTAGGGTCGAACTCAGGGACTAAAGAAAACAATATGCGACAATAATTTTTAAGATGACTTTGCGGTAATCAATAAATTAAAGAGTTGTTGGGTTATTCTTTGCGGTATAAAATGTATGCGGCAGAGTTAAGAAAAGAGTTAATAATACGGAAGATGCGATGAATATGTAGGGGAACGGGTTGAGAAGGGGTTCAGCTAACACTTCCTAGGATTGCGTTCATGTTATGCGATCATGCAACACACATACAATAGGAAATCATCTCTCAATGCAAATGCTACGGCTTCTAGTTTTAGAATGCATGTGATATATGCGATGAAGTCTATAGGACCTACACATAAGCCTCTATTCTTGTTTATGCGATGATGAATGAGATACATACATATAAGGCAACCGCATAATACCATAACCTATCTTTTGGGTGCATGCGATGCATGTTAGCAAACAGAGCTTATCTCTAAGTTCATATCTCTTGCTTATGCAGATCTAATCTTGCTCCCTCGAGTCTAGATTCTAACCTAGCTCTCTCAAGTCTTAGGTTCTTTCTTTAGACTCTTTCTTGAGTAGCTCTAAAGGGGTGTTGGGAGCAACATAAGACGAGATGATCGCATGTAATGAAAATCCTAGGTCGTGTTAGCTAAGTTCTTCTCAATCCATTCGATAGATTTAGCTACTCATGCGTACTTTTAAAAGAGTGAACAGATGTAGATAAGCAAGTTCCATTTTATAGATATAGAATTGAAATACAAAATAACAATGCAGAATAGGAATAAAGAGTCTGGTAGTAATCTCTTGCTTCCCAAGGCTTTTACACTGTTCTTTTTTACTCTGCTCAAAAGATAATCTTGCTCTCGCAAGAGTCGGCCCTCTCTCTGTTTTTTCACACCTCCTGGGTTCTCTCTCGAGCTAACCAGGGCGATCTTCCAGCGTCTCTTCCCTTCTCTCGCTCTACCTTCTAAGTAAAAGAAAAACTATGAACAAGGCTATTTCTATCTATGGAGAAAATTATCTAACTCGACGAACTCCTTCACTAAAGGTGGCCTCTGGTATTTATAGAGCTTCAGGGTGAAAGGCTTCTTCTCTCTTATGATTGCACTGATGGGATGACATTAATTCTCTGTCTGATGCGCCGAAGATTTGTCACCGAAAAGTTGAGTGTACTTGCTACAGTAGTTCATTAACGGCTTGTCAACTTAATTCGGAATCAACCGTCATCAGCTTTCTGTCCCATCGTGATTTATTACGCTTTTCACTCGGATTCGCCCACCAAGTTGCTCCGGCTCTATGCGGCAACCTTCTTGAGCAGATATTTACGAGCACAATTTTGATCGCATAGCCTTGCGTTAATGCAATCTCTTAATGCACTCGGCCGTTGATTTCTTTGGATCGCATTTTCCGCCTTGCATCAATGCATATTCTGCACAAAAATACATAAGTTAACTGTTTTAATGCGATGGACGCATGTGACCGTAATATTGTGAACTTAATGCTTTTTGGATACAATCTTATATATTTTTATCATCGCAATCCTGCATTGTTTAATAACTTAGCACTGTAATAACATGCATTTCTGCCCGTTATCAGTTACATTAAGTGGCCGGTTCAACTTACCAACTTTATCTTTAAACTTAATAAAGAGTATGTGTAAAACAACAGGGTATGATGTGCAACATAACTTAAGCCATAACAACCCTAGGGCATCCACATTGCTGGACCTGTAGGAAGATTTAGCTTATAACGAATGATAAAATAATGACCTTATTAGATCATAAATCATAGCTACAATATGAAGTTGATATTCAAAGAAATAAAAGAACTACATGAGATAAATGGATAGAAAATACTGGAAATTACAACTTAAGGGATCTTGGGACAAGTCCTAAAATTCTTAGTCTTTCCCTAAATTGATTCCCCTTTTTCAAGAAAGAGTTGGTCCTCACCAAATGCTTTCATGGGATGAGATGACCTAGAGCTGCTACGCCTTAGAGGTACTTTCATTCTTGAGCCCATTGACTTAAGAAGTTCATAAAATTTCCAAGATTGATGGAATTGGCAGAATTTGTGAATGAAGAATGATGAAATCGAAGGTGGAGATTTATGTCTTGAAATAGAGGGCTTCTCCTCTTTATATAGGCGCCACATCGATTGAGGATGACCAAAATTCAGGCTCTGAAGGTTTGCCAAGCAAAATTGAGGTTGCCCAACTGATTAGAACGTGAAAAGCGCAACCATAATTGACTGGTTCGAAATCTGAAAAATTAGGGCTCATTGATGCGGTCACATCAGCCAAAAATCTACCATATGGCCTAAATCACTCGCAATCACAAAATCAACTCCAAATTAGTAAATAACATCTTTTAAGCTCAATTAAACTCTCATAAGCTCATTTTAATTAACTAAGATTAAATTTAGGAGCAAATACATACAAAAGTCTATTTTTTCAAGTAAAAGTGCACAATTAAAAGCCCAAAAACATGTATTTCATGACATGTATCACACCCCGAACTTAAATCTTTTCTTGTCCTCAAGAAAGCATCATAAAAATGACTCTCATAGTTCAAAACATGCATGCTCAGTTTGATAAATGCAAGGATAGCAACTTTCAGAAAGGGTCTCCAATTAAAGTACCTTGCATATTTACAAGGTCCCAAGGAATCCACAGAAGAGTTTCATTTGAAAATAGGCTCAACTTCCCTCAACTATCTACCTAAACGTGTCCAACCAACCTAGTTACTAATCATTGAACCTAGTGAGATTCTTAACATACTACAATTCTGTCGATCACTGAGTCTCGTATGAAGTATAAAATTTTCATCTCCCCTGCCCCAACTTAGAGTTTTGCTAGGTCTTTAGTCACTGTTATTTATTTTCCTTTCTCTTTCCTAGGAAAAACCCGTCGTCTCAACCTTACCTTCATTCCAGCTTGCCACACGAGTGTCATGCACAACATCTAACTACGAGCAAGGCTGACATTTTAGGTTCCACTCATTTACCTCACTAATCGTTTTGCTACAAAAGAAAGCACAGGTGTCATGCTTGCCTCTGGCTACTTTAGTTAGTTTGGAAAGAAGGAGTGTCATCCTAGCTTTTTTCCCCCCCCATCCTAGTACACATACATACAACACATATATACACATTCAATTGACACACAAAATACGAAAGTTCTCCCCTTCCCCCTTCCTTCCCTCCTCAAACTTAAAAATGGAAATGTCCTCATTGCTTGAAAAAGAAAAACTACAAAAGAGGCAAAAACAAATGACTTTTTGGCTTCGTTGCAACATGCAAGGCTAATCCTAGTGCTAAACTAGTGAACATGTAAGAGACTAGCCTAAGAAGCTTGGTTTTCTTTTGGGGTTGAATACAAGGTATGAAAAAGGAGATATGCTCTAGGTATCATCATCAAGAGCTACTTTTCACAACAAACAAACAACATGCTTCAAATTATTTACAAATAATGACAGCCATATAAACATAATTCCAGCATAACAAATAAAACTAACCAATCAAAAGGGAAAACTAACCTAATTGCATATAAAAGAAACTAAAAGCAAAGTAAAAATAAAATGAGTTATGATATTATCAAATAAAGAACAAGAGAAGGAACACAATACTCCCCTAATAAGATGAAACATCATCTTCAACTTCTGGATCATGTTCTTCTTCCACAGGATCATGAAGGATATGATTTAGGAAAGCATGAACAACAAGGTAATATCCCGATCTAGAAGAGATAAGGAATTTTCTGAAAGCCTCGTCCCCCTCCTTATCGTATTTCCAGTAAGCACATGACTGCTTCATGAACTTCTCCATCGGTTAACCATATATCCCATCACAACGGTGGCATGAACAGATGGAACATTGCCACCATATGGCTGCAGAGGAGGTTCTGGGGCACATCACCAGTTGTAGAGGAAAGAGTGGCAGTAGAAGAAGGAGGCACTTGACTAGTAGAGGTAGGGGTAAAGACTGACTTTTGCTGATGACTAGATATTGGAGTCTTTCAAGCAAGAAGAAGGTGGCATCATCAAGAGAAGTGTGCATCAAGATCCCTGAGTGAGTTGTCTTGGAGGAAGGAGAAGTCACTGATGAAGATTTGGTGGTCTTTCTCTTCCTTGTGGTCATATTCCCTTGCAATCTTCTGATCAAGCTGAGATCAATAATTGGTTTAACCTTGCAGCAATCCTCGACCAAATCAACTACTACCTAAGCCTAGGCACAAAGCTTTGCAATGAAGAAAGGAAAAAATCGATGCCCTCTTGTCCTAGGGCCACATTCGATCATCTCTTGGTTTCTCCCAAGTTGATAGAGAGGATTTTTCGAATGCTATAAAGCAGCATAACGCTACAGAGACATGGTCGTGTCATGAGTGGTTGGTATGATCTGATGTTTTATGAAGTAAAGTCATATTTCCAACCAGTATTTGATGTCTCTAGGCCTTAGAGTGCGATAGCCTATTAAAGAGATCATCCACTCAGCTCTAGGAACTCCCACCCTCTTGAGAGCATCATTTGCTTGTTTCTCAGATGGAGCATACATTCTCATAAAACTCTCTTCTTCATGCTCATTAATAACGGGTAGAAATGTATGTTATCATAGTGCTAAGTTCTTAAACAATGAGGGATTGCGTTGATGAAATATGTTAAATTGCGTCCATTAAGCATAAATTCTATAATATTGCGGTTGCATGCGTCCAACGCATTAGAACAGTTGATCTTTATATCTTTGTATAGAATATGCGTTAATGCAATGCAAAGATTGCAATCATAGGAATTTATTGGTCGAGCGAAAATTCACCGCAAGTCTTTGCATTGATTGTGCTCGCACACATTCACCCGAGAAGGATTGCCGCAACTTGTTCAGCACAACATGGTGGGCGGATCCGGGTGAAAGGATAATTAAGAGCGATGAGACAGAAAGCTGATGATAGTCGGATCCAAATTAAGTTGACAATTGATAACGGTCACAAAGTACATTCAGCTTCATCGGTGACAATTATCCGGCGTATCAGTCAAGAATTAAAGCTGGCCCATCTGTACAACCAGGAGAGAGAAGCCGCCTTTCACATGGATGCTCTATAAATACCAAGGGCATTCTTCAGAGAAGTGGTTCACCACGTTCACCACTTTTATAATCTCTTGTCCTAGTTCGCACGTCTTCGTTTTTAGTTCTCTTTCATCTTAAGGCGGACACGAGGGAGAAAGTTATGCCGGTAGATTTTTTTGGTAAGCTTGGGAGAGTGCCGGAAGCTCCAAAGACAGAGAGGGCCGACACTTGCGAAAGCGGGAATATCTTTATATCAGAATAGAGCTTCCAGTGTAAAAAGCCTTGGTCAGCAAGGAATTGCTACCAGGCTCTCTATCTTAAACTTCCATTGGCATTTTGTACTCAACTCATTTATAAGAATGGAATTTCTTTCTCTATATCTGTTCACTTTCTATGATTCACGCATGAGTAGCTAAATCAGTTGAATGGGTTGAGAAGCATTTAGCTAGCACAACTAGGGAATCTTCATTCTTTGCGATTATCTTGTTTATGTATGCTTCATTCGTCCATTAGAGATACTCGGGAGGATAGTCTAAGGACAGGATCTAGACTTGGGAAGGTCAAGTTAGAATCTAAGTTGGAAGAACTAGATTAGAACGCATAAATAAGAGATAGGCGCTTAGGAATGAGCACTATTTGTTATTAGCGCGTCACATGCATCTTAATGATAAGATATGATTGTATGCGGTCACCTTGATTTCATGCACTTGCATCAATGCATAGGACAAGAGTAGAGACTTAGGGATAAGCTCTATGGACACTTTGCATTCAACACATGCGTCCTAGACTTAGGAGCATCGCATTTACATTGGGAAATGACTTGCTGAGCATGGTTGTAACATGATCGCATAATCTGATGCATTCCCGAGTAACACTAGCTAAAGATCTTCTCAACCCGTTCATCGCATACTCATTGCATCTATCATCGCAACTGTCTTTCTCAAATCCGCCACATTTATTTATTTCTTTTTCATCAACGCAAACAACAAACCAAATACTTCATTTATTTACCTGGTAACCGCAAAGTTTTCATCAAAATTACCAACGCAATCTATTTTCCCAAGTCTCTGTGTTCAACCCTGGAGTTACCAGGAAACTTAGCGGAATTTACACCTGAATTTCGCTAGGAAAACTTGAGTGCACAATGCAATCCATCAACGCATATCATCCGTATTTCCATTCAATAAAATAACGCATCACTCATCAGGGACTAAGTAGATGAAGTTAATGGAGGAACTCATTTTACAGAGAATCTATGAGTGGAAGCGGATCGTCCAAATCCAATTTCGATTGAAATGAACATTTACAGTAAACAATACAGATTATGCATTAAAATATAAATTACAGCATGCTTTTTAATAAGAAAAAGAGTTTAGAGATTATACCTTCGAAGAACTCTTCTTCGCGTTAATCCCTTGAACTTGCACGAACACTTCGAACAACAATTGAACTCCTCGAACAACAACTAAACTCCATCCAAAGGAAGAGGACACTACCACTTAGTTACCTTCGTATTCTCGGTGTGAGAACCCAGGAGTAGTGTGTTGGGATTGGTGTCTTAATTCTCCCGGTGGTCTCATAGTTTGTAAATAAGTTGTACACACATTGTTATTAATAAAATAAATGTTATTTTATTTGCATTTATTCATATCCAATAAACTAAGATCCGTGGTTATTTTATGTAACTTAAGCATGTATGTGAGACATACAAGTGGATCATGCCTTAAGTAATAACCTAAATGGTCTGTAGTATAAGGATAAAGAAAGGATACCTTATCCTGGTGACACTACGGATACGACCCAGTATGTAGATATTTACAAGTGTTGTAAAGTGCTACAAATGGTCTAATCCTGACTATTCATGTGGAGACATGCGAGCGGGGGTGTCCTATACAAAGAGTTTGTACCGGACCACGAGATGGTTAGTCTCTTTATATAATGTTGTTAATAATTGAGACTTACATGTCACTAAAATGACCATAGGTGACATGACCTTAATCCTGAATCTTTTGGGAACTCCTGCCTATGAAGGCGGTCCTTTGATTAGTATGAGTGAGAATGGCCAGATTGCCAACTCAACAAGCTTACCTTTTTAGGGATTCGTCTGATTGGAGAGCTGGGAACTCAACTACACAAGATGGAATTCACTCATTCCCTGAAGTAGGGGTAAGTAGATAAATTGATCCCTTAAGGGCTGATTCCGGGTCTTGAACATAGTGGCCATACCCTCTCTTTGGAAGAGAGGATTTAGTCGTAGTAGGACTATGACTTATTGTTCATTAGAGGAACAATGGTACTTAATGAGTTAGATGTAACTATAGGGGCAAAATGGTAAATTGGCCCAACTGTACTTACGAGCGATTTGTGAAGGGTCATCGCACTATTGATTGGTCATATGGACACAAAAATATATCTGTAGTGAGAAGAGTGCAGTTATCGATCTTTAGTAAAGTGCTCGACAGTTAACGGATGATGGATCTCGTGACTAAAGAGTTTAGTTGTTATTCACCTACCGTTGAAACTTCAAACTACAGGTCCATGAGAATCAGATTTTGGGTTACTTTGAAGTGTTCAAATTAACAAGAGAAAATTCAATTATATGTGACATAATTGTGGTGATGTATTAGATACATTAATTGGAGGAATCAATATAAATATGATTTATATTAAGTACCATAAAATAGAAAAAGAACTATGGTTTATATGTTTCATATGATGAAATATTAAAACCATAGGTTATAAATTTAATATGATAAGTTGGTTATCATATTTATTTATAATATATTAATTATATGATAATTAATTCTTTTTCTCTAATAATCAATTTGAGTGGGAGGTTATTGGAAGTTTTTTGGTAACCATGAGATAAAAGGAAAATTGTTTTCCAAATTTAGTAGTTGATTCATTCGAAAAAATCTCACGGGAAAAGGCTATCAAGTAAAAAGAGTTTTTACTAAGCGATAGCCGTTGAGAGTTTACATGATCAGCTGAGCTGACTATACGATAGTTACTCGTTGATCATTTCTACACGATCGATAGCAAAGTCTATGCGATAGGCTTGTGTTTTCTAAATGATCGAGTACATCATCTATGCGATAGACACTGTTCATATCTCCCACTTACTTGATCGTCTACTCGATTGCACACCTCTTATCTTCCTCAATTCAAGATCATACAGAGCCACAACTCTTGGATTCTCACACCGAGAATATCAAGGTAACACTTGTGGTGGTGTTCTAACTCTATTCGTGGCTCGAGTTGGACTCGATTGGGTTCGAGGAGCATTCAGACGTTCGAGGAGATTGTGTTCTATTCGTTGCGTTCAATTGTTGCTGTGGATGCATTGAGACTGATCGAGGGATACTTGAAGAATGGTTCTTCAAAGGTACACATACTCTATCCCTTGTATTCGCTTGTTGCATGCTGTAATTTCTGTTGATGCATAATCTATTTGTTTCCAGTTAGGTTGTAATTGTTGTGTTCAATCTGAATGGAATTTGGAATGATCCACTTCCATTGCTCATGGAGATCTCTGTTTGTGATATACTTCATGGTGGGCTCTGGCTACTTTGGTTAGGAGCGAGTTTGTGAGATTTAGAGGAGGAAGACGATTGAAAGAAAAAGTAACACTATCGCATAGAGTTTTCTTCAATCATTTAGACTTAGTGAGGCTATCGCATAGGCTCTATAAATCGTGTAGAAGACTTAGAAAGAATAAGAAAAACTATTTTTCTTTTTATTCCATTTTCCATAAAAACCACTAACGTCCCACTAAGGTGGTTAGAGAGAAAAAAGGGATAATTATCAGATAATTAATAATTATAAATAAACATGATAATCAACTTATCATATTATATTTATAACCTATAGTTTTAATATTGCATCATATACAATATATACTATAGTTCTTTTTCTTTATTTTATGACATTTAATATAAATCATTTTTATATTAAATTTAACAACTATGAATCTTATTCATAGAAAATATATTTGAATCATATTCAAATATTTGTTCCTCCAATCAAATTATAACGTATCAAATACATTATGTCAGTTATATCGTATATAATTGAATTAATTTATTGTATCATATATAATTAAATTCCCTCTTATTAATTTGAACATTTCAAATTAACCCAAAAACTGATTCTCAACTAAATCCTTTTGAGCTACCAAGGGGGCCTTATGGACCTGTAGCTTGAAGCTCCAACAGTACGTGAATAACTAATTAAACTCTTTAATCACATTATCCACCATCCATTAAATTATTGGACACTCCACTAAAGATCGATAGCTGCACTTTTCGTGCTACAGATATATTTCTATGTCCATTGGATATAACCAATCAATAGTATGATGACCCTTCACAAATTACTCGTAAGTACAACTTGGCCAAATTACCGTTTTGCCCTATAGTTACATCTAATTCCTTAAGTACCACTGATCCCTCTAATGAACAATAGATCATAGTCTCACTATGACTAAACCCCTCTCTGGCCAAGAGAGGGTGTTGTGCCACATTGTTCAAGACCCGAAATTTGCCTTTAACTGAGCAATTTATCTACTTAGCCCTACTTCGGGGAAGAAGTGAATGCCATCTTGTGTAGCTAAGTTCCCAGCTCCTCAATCAGACGAATCCTCAAAATGGTAGGCTTGTTGAGGCGACGATCTGGCCACTCTAACCTATACAAATCAAAGGACCGTCCTCATAGGCAGAAGTTCACAACTCACTCAAGATTAAGGTCATGTTACCTATGGTCATCCTAGTTAAATGAAAGTCTCTATTATGAACGGTGTTATATAATGAGACTAAGCATTTTGTGGTTTAATCTTATACAAACTCCTTTGTATAGAATATCCCCGCTCGCATGTCTAATACATGAATAATCAAGATCAGATCATGTTGGACATGGTTCGGTCTATGATGAGTTATGCTCATTTTTCAGACTCGTTTTGGGGTTTTGCAGTGGAGACTGCATGCTATATCCTGAACAACGTTCCCTCGAAAAGTGTTTATGAAATACCTTTTGAGTTATGGAGAGCCCGTAAAGGTAGTTTACACCACTTCAGAATTTGAGGCTGTCCAGCATATGTGTTGATGACTAACCCGAAGAAGTTGGAATCACGTTCGAAGGTTTGCCTCTTTGTAGGCTACCCCAAGGAAACGAGAGGTGGATACTTCTACGACTCGAGTGAGAATAAAGTGTTTGTTTCTACAAATGCTATCTTATTGGAAGAAGACCACATATGGGATCATAAGCCACGGAGTAAGCTCGTTTTACGTGAGATTTCTATTGAGACTGAGACTGTTGAGGGTTCAACAAGAGTTGTTGAACAGACCGAGAGATTAACAAGAGTTGTTGAGGTCGGTACATCTAGTCAACCAGATCTAGAGTTGAGACTGTCTCGACGTAGTGGGAGGGTGATGAACCCACCGAATTGCTACATGGGTTTAACTGAAGCCCATAACGTCATTTCTTATGATGGGGTCGAGGATCCATCATTTTTTAAGAAAGCAATGGAGGATGTTGACATGGATGAATGGATTAAAGCCATGAACCAAGAAATGGAGTCTATGTACTTTAATAACGTCTGAGAGCTTATTGATCCGCCTGATGGGGTAAGACTTATTGAGTGTAAGCGGATCTATAAGCGAAAGAGAGATGTAGATGGAAAGGTGCAAACCTTTAAGGCTCGACTCGTGGCAAAGGGTTATACCCAGGTCGAGGGAGTTGGTTATAAGGAAACTTTCTCATCTGTTGTCATGCTCAAGTTTATCAGGATACTCCTGTCTATGGCCACATTTTATGATTATGAATATGACAAATGGACTGATAACTGGTAGAAATACAAGCTATTACAGCTCAAATTTGTAAAACAATGGGAGAAAATGATGGTAAATTAGGCATTATTATGTTTGAAAGCGCCAAACTAAAAGAAATTGTGATCGCTAATGCTCATCGCATAAAAGCAGTTAATTTTCCTATTCTGTGCAGGTACAATGCGATGACGCATATGAAATTGCGATCCAACTGCACAATGCGATAGCGAGCTTGAATTTGTGATCGTAAGTCATGCAATCGTGAAAAGTTTCTCAAAAAGTACTCGCATAAAGACCTCGCATCAAGGCGACAGCATAATAAATCATGATGGGTTGTAAAGCTGATAATGGTCAATTTCGAAATTCAGTTGACAAGCCGTTAAAAACTATACTGTTGCAAGTACATTGAACTTTAGGTGACTTTTAAATGACGCAACAGAGTAGGGAAATTAATGCTGCCCATCGTTGCAATCATTAGTAAGAAGAGCTGCTTCAGCTTGAAATCTATAAATACCTAATGCTACCAGAGAGAAAGAGGATCTACGGAGACGGAGAGAGAGCAAGGAGACCAGGTGAAGCCGAGAGAAATCACTTTTCGGTCAGATCGAGAGACTACTGGAAAATAATACAAAGGAGAGAAGGCCAACCCTTACGAGAGCAAGAGTCCGAAAACTGGAACAGAGATGAAGTGATAAAGAACAGTGTAAAAGGTCACGGAAAGCAAGACATTCCTTACCTGGCTTGTTATTTCTCAATCCATTTGTTGTTTTATACTCAACACGTTATTTGCAAAAATGGACACTTCATTTCGATTTATGTTCAATCTCCCCACACCATACATGAATAACTAAATTTATGAATGGGTTGAGAAGTACTTAGCTAGCATGACTTAAGCTATGCATTTTATGCGATCATCTTGTCTTGTGTATGCGTCATTCATCATTTGGAAGTACTTGAGAAAGTAGTCTAAGGATAGAATCTAGGCTTGAGAGAGTCGGATTAGATCGCATAAGCAAGAGTAGAAACTTAGAAATAAGTTTTATCTACTGCTTTCATACACATCGCATGCATCCTAGAAATAGAAAATGTGGCATTATGCATTGAGAAATGTAGTACGAATATTTGTGTATAGCATGATCACATGATTTGTACACCATCTTGAGAAATGTTAGCTAAATCTCTTCTTAACCCCTTCATCACATACTTGTTATAACTCTATGCTTTCACCACTCTGCATTCAACTTCATCGCATTGGAAAGTCTAAATAAAAACATCATCTACTTCTTTATCATCACCACAATAGAATCAGAGACATATCTATTTTGTAGTCCCTGTGTTCGACCCTGGAATTACCAGGAACCTAAGAAGGATTATACTTGGGCTTTGTTAGGAAAACTTGTATGATCATCGCATCCACACATCATCGCATGATAAACCAACGCATCAAGTTTTTGGTGCTGTTGCTGGAGACTACGGTATAGATTACGTTAACATCAAACTTCTTTGATCTTTGCAGCTTTCGACCTTTGTTGCATTGTCATTTCATCTGTAAAGGAAGAAGCAAGCATCGCATGAGCAAATGACACACTCTTGAGCTCAACTATGACCCAAAGATCGAAAGAATCTTTTGCAAAAGCCAGAAAAATAGACGTAAACGACAAGGAAGAGTTCACAGAATGGCTGAACAATCTGAAGAACGAGTAGCAAACGAAAACAACATAACAACAAATCCTATCCTATTGGAAAATGATCGCAATAGACCCATCCGGGACTATGTGTCACCAAACTTGTATGATTTCTCTCTAGGAATTATGAGACCAACATTGGATGGATCAAGATTCGAGTTGAAGCCAGTAATGTTACAAATGATACAAACAGCAGGACAGTTCGGAGGACGGTGCGATGAAGATCCACTCGCCCATCTACGAAGCTTCATTGAAATTTGTAACACTTTTATGATCCCTAATATTTCCCCAGAAGAGGTTTGACTCACGTTATTTCCATTTTCACTATGCGATAAAGCAAGAAAATGGGCTTACTCTCATGAACCAGGAGAGATAACTTCATGGGAACAAATGGTGGAAAAGTTTATGAAGAAGTATTTCCCTTCCACAGAGAATGCAAAAAGGAGGAAATTGATCACCAATTTTGAGCAAGAAGAAGATGAATCGCTCAGTGACGCATGAGCGAGATTTAAGAGACTAGTATGCGACTGTCGACACAATGGAATGCCAGATTGCCTCCAAATGGAAATTTTCTATCATGGACTCAATTCTGCATCGCAGACGGTTGCCAATGCGATAGCAGCAGAAGGTCTGCTGGGTAAAACATATGATGAGACAAAGAACATTCTTGATCGCATCTTGAAAAACCACGAAGATTGACAAGAAAGCAATCGAAATAAACAATTCAGAAAAATCAGATGAATGCGATGATAAATTTGTTGCAAGGCATTGCAATAAACAATTCTGGAACTCGAAGTGGGCAGGTCAGTGCGATAGAGCAAACAAGCACCAATTGTGTTGCATGTGAAGAATCGCATTCTGTTGAGGAGTGTCCACGAAATCTTCAATCAATCTACTTTGTCAAAAACAATCCTTTTTCAAACACCCACAACTCAGGGTGGCGAAATCACCCTAATTTTTCTTGGAAGAACAACCAACAGCAAGGCAGTCAACCTATGGCTTAGAGAGAAGGACCACCGAGATTTTTCCAAAGAACTAACGAACAACAGCAACAGCAAGCTAGCAGCTCTCAAACACCACCACCATCATCCCTGGAAACTTGTTGAAGCCATGCATCGAAAAGAATGAAACAGTCCTTCAAAACCAAGCTACATCCATCCCCAATTTGGAAATTCAGATTGGACAAATTGCGGGAGAGTTAAAGAACAGACCTCAAAGGACATTGCCTAGCTCAACTGAGCTTCCACGCAATCCAGGGAATATAGGGAAAGAACACTACCAAGCAGTCACCTTAAGAAGTGGAAAGGCGACAGTAGAAGTTAGAAAAGATCCTAGCAAGACCGATCCAAAGGAGCAACCTGCAATTGAATCAAAGAAACCGTTGTCGCAAACTGAGTCAAAGGAGTTTGAGACTATGGAACCTGAAGATGTGATCACCTATAAGCCTCCAGAACATGGAACAGTGAATGTACACCTACCTCCATTTCCTCAAAGATTGAAAAAGAAACAAAATGATGAAGGTCAGTATCATCGCTTGCCAGAAATATTGAAACAACTACACATCAATATTCCATTTATAGAAGCGATAGAGCAGATGCCGGTGCATGCCAAGTTTTTGAAGGAATTGTTTCGAAGAAGAAAAGCATGAGAAAATTTGCCATGGTGGTATTAACACAAGAATCAAATACTATAATCCCATTAGAGATGTGCGACCCAGGCAGTTTCACAATACCCTACTCAATAGGAGGGATCTATATTGGTTAAGCATTATGCGATCTTGGGGCAAACATAAACTTAATGCCCCTTTCAATCTCCAAACAATTGAATGTAGGACAGCTAACACCCACAACATCGACTCTCCAACTTGAAGATAGGTCCTTGGTACACTTTGAGGGAAAATTAAAGGATGTCTTGGTAATAATAGACAAATTCATTCTACTTGCAGATTTCATTATCTTAGATTATGAGGCGGATAAAGATGTGCCAATCATATTGGGACGACCATTCTTGTCTACAAGTCGTGCTCAAATAGATGTGCACAAGGGAGAAATCACAATGAACATCAATGGAAAGAAGCTCAGGTTTAATAATATCAAGGCAATGAAGTTCCTAGAAGAAGAAGGCTTATTAGATTCTGACGATGAACACACTTGCGTTGAAGATTGGGAGTCCGAGGAAGAAAATGAAGAAAGAGAGGATGCGATAACATCCTTAGAAACCTGCCATGCAATAACATAGACAGTGAACAATGAATAAATGTTTAATTTGGATAAGAAAAAAAAACACAGAAACCCTCCCTAGAGCAACCACCTACACTGGAGCTAAAAACTCTACCAAACCACTTGAAGTACGTTTTTCTTGGCAAGAATGAAACCTTACTAGTCATCATATCTTCTGCATTACCCTAAAGAAAAAGAAATTGCGCTGCTTAGTATTCTAAAGAAATATATTAGAGCAATCGGATGGACGTTCGCAGACATCAGAGGTATTAGCCCGACGTATTGCATGCATCGAATTTGGCTTGAAGAAAACCAGAAAGGCTCGATAGAACATCAACGCAGACTGAACCATGCAATGCATTTCCAAGAAGGGCGGGATGACAGTAGTCCCTAACGCAAACAACGAGTTGATCCCCATGAGGGCTGTCACAGGTTGGCGGAACTGTATGGACTACAGGAAACTCAACGTGGCGACAAAGAAAGATCATTTTCCCTTACCTTTCATTGATCAAAACCTCGACTGACTAGCAGGAAATGACTATTTCTGTTTCCTTGATGGGTACGTAGACTGTAACCAAATTATGATCGCACCAGAGGATCAAGAAAAGACCACGTTCACTTGTCCATAGAAATGTTCGCCTTTCATCGCATGCCTTTTAGATTATTTAATGCACCCAACACATTTCAAAGGTGTTTGGTGGCAATCTTCTCCAAGTACCTTGAAGATTCCGTTGAAATCTTTATGGACGATTTCTCAGTCCATGGGCAAACATATGAATCTATCTAAAAAACTTGGAGAGAATACTGAAAAGATGTAAAGAAACTAATCTGGTGCTGAACTGGAAAAAGTGTCATTTCATGGTTAAAGAAGGAATTATGCTTGGGCACAAAGTTTCAAAGAATGGGCTAGAGGTGAATAAAGCAAAAATTGAAGCCATAGAAAAACTTCCACCTCCAGCAAATGTGAAAGCTTTAAGGAGTTTCTTAGGACACGCGGGGTTTTACAGAAGATTTGTGAAGGACTTCTCCAAAATAGCTCGACCGTTGAATGTGTTGTTGGAAGCTGATAGACTTTTTGACTTTGATCCACACTGCCTGACTGCATTCAAAGCACTAAAAGATGCCTTAACTACAGCACCAATTCTGATCGCATCCGATTGGGGAAAGACATTCGAGCTGATGTGCGATGCTAGCGGATATGCGATGGGGGCAGTCTTGGCACAAAAAGTAAGGACAATGTTACACCTCATTGCATATGCTAGCAGAACATTGAACTCCACGCAGGCGAACTACACCACCACCGAGAAGGAGCTTTTGGCGGTAATTTTTGCGATTGAAAATTCAAACCTTACTTGTTTGGATAAAAAGTTATAGTCCACACAGACGACTCGGCGGTAAGATATCTGATGACCAAAAAAGATGCGAAGCCTAGACTAATCCGATGGGTTCTCTTACTCCAAGAATTTAACATAGAAATAATCGACCAAAAGGTAATGGAGAACCAGGTCGCTGACCATTTATCGAGGTTAGAGAATCCCGAAGTGGATCGTATACAGTCGGAGGTGAATGCATCGTTTCCTGACGAGCAGTTACTTAAGATTGAAGAACTACCCTGATATGCAGATATTGTAACCTTTTTGGTCTGCAAACAATTTCCTGAAAACTACATATCCCATTAGAAGAAGCGGGTCATTCATGAATGCAAATTTTACTAATGGGACGATCCAAATCTCTACAAAAGGGGACCAGACCAAATATTGAGACTCTGTATTCCAGAGACTGCTTTCCAGCGCATACTTTTTCAATGTCATGAATCACTCTATGGAGGGCATTTCGGGGGACTGCGCACAGTGGCAAAGGTTTTGCAATATGGGTATTATTGGCCAACTCTGTTTAAGGACGCACGAGAATATTCCATGAAATGCGATAAGTGCCAATGCATTAGAAGCATTTCAGAAAAATATACGATGCCAATGAACATCATATTGGAGGTGGAACTATTCGACGTATGGGGTATAGATTTCATGGGACCATTTCCATCGTCAAATGGTCATAAATACATTTTATTGGCCGCTATTTCATGTGTTGCAAACAATGCGCCAACAGTTTCTAAGTTCTTACAGAGAAACATCTTCACTCGCTTTGGTACTTCAGTGCCATAATAAGTGACGAAGGGACCCACTTTGTGAATCGTATTGTTAATAAACTGCTGATCAAATACAATGTCTACCATAAGATCGCCACTGCATATCACCCCCAAACAAACGAACAAGTGGAGGTTTCTAATAGAGAAATCAAGTCGATTTTAGAAAAGGCTGTGAAGCTTGACGATGCCTTGTAGGCATATAGAACTGCTTATAAGACACCCATAGGCATGTCACCATATGCGTTGGTATTTGGAAAGACTTATCATCTGCCGTTAGAACTGTAGTATAAGGCGATGTGGACATTTAAGAAGCTTAACTTTGATCTAAAGGTTGCAGGGGAAGAGAGAAAACTTCAGCTACTAGAGCTGGACGAATGAAGATTACAAGCATATGAGAATTCCAAAATGTACAAAGAACGCACAAAACGATGGCATGATAAGCGTCTTTGTGAAAAAAATCTCCAGGAAGGTCAAAACGTATTACTATTCAATTCTAGACTACGTCTCTTTTCGGGAAAATTGAAATCGCATTGGTCCGGGCCTTTCATAATTAAGGTAGTATTCCCGCATAGGGCAGTAGAATTGACAAACGAAGATGGGACCAATGCATTTAAGGTAAATGGACAAAGAGTAAAGATGTATCATGGAGGGGATTTCCAATGCGAGAAAACCTCCATTGATTTAGGCAGCCAGAATAAAGAAGAAACACTTAGTCCCTGCGATGATAAATGACACACATTCATTAGGGACGAAGTATATCCTTTTTTAGTATCCTTTTTCTGTTTTTCTTTCAAGAATCTATCTTAATTTTTGCATGGTTACTACTCTTTATAATTGGCAACTCTTTCTTTCATACTTTTTATCCTCTTGATAATCATCACACTGGTCGTAGTTAACGATTGCGATGGAGCAATGCGATAACCTCAAAACACGCGACCAGGTCGATCAACCCATCGCAATCAAAGAATCAACCCACCACAAGAACGGATGCGATCAAAATGATGCGGACGAAAAATTAAATTTGGGGGTTGTATCCTTCCTTGCCTCATCTTATTTCAATTTTTGCACTTCTTAAATTTCAATTTTATATTGCTGAATTCTGCTATCGCATCCTCTTTCATTTGACTCAATCCTGAATTTTTTATTGCTTTATTTAGTCGTTGCATTTACCCCTTGCCCATCATGACTTCAATGATGAAATTTATGCTTATTCTCTTACCAAATGTACTAGAGTCAGATTAATTTCAAGACAATCAATTCACGAAACATTTCTAAAATTTAGTGGTCTACCAGCTTTTCTTCAAAACTATTTTTACGAAATTTCCTGAGTCCATCGTATGAATTATTTCATCTTTCATCAATGAGGAAATTGCTGCATATTAAATTTGGGGGTAGTAATGTTATTTTCAACCTTGTTATTTTTGAAAACTTCATTTCATTTTTTAAAAAAATTATATAACGTTGAGATTAGATCCTGCTCGTAGTTGGATGTCTGCATGACACTCGTGGAGGCAAGCCAAAACGAATGTGGGAATCCTGATCAACGTAGAAACCAAGTGATTGCAACTCTGCTGCCAAATAAAGAGATGGGCATGAGTTTTAACTGAAAAAGAGCACCTTGCTCGTAGTTAGATGTCCGCATGACACCCATGGGGCAAGCCAAAACGATGGCTAGGCACTCGAATCAACAAAAGATCACAAAACGAATATTTGAATCATGCGAGGGTCAAAATCACTTGAACACCCCGATTTGATAAAGTTTGAAATAAATCATGCGATGTCCTGGATGTTGGATTTTATGTCCTAAAACTTGTGGTATGTAAACAATGGAGCTTATTCTGAAAATTCAATAAAGATGTTATTGAATAAATCTATTGCTTGAATAGAAATCCAATAAACCTAAAGTCCCTTGACTATTGGATGAGTACTTGAACTTTATGTGGAGACATAAAGGTGGATCAGGTTCGAGTAAATAGTCATAATGATCTATAGTACGTGGATAAGGTTGTGTACCTTTACCTTATTCTAGTAACACTATTGGATACGACATGCTCTTTAGTTGTTACAAGGAGTTGTAAAGTGCTACAAATAAAGTGATCCTAATTCGTTCATGTTGGACATGAGAAGTGGGGTTGTCCTTGTGCAAAAGAGTTTGTACAAGATCGGACCACGAAATGAGTCACTCTTACTTTATAACGTTGTTTACTATTTAAGACTGACTATTTCAAAGCGATGACCTAGGTAACTTGACCTTAATCCCGAGCTAACTATGAACTCCTATTTATCTGGAATTACCCTTAGATTTGCATAGGCGAGGGTTGACTCAACAGCGTGGCTCAATAAGACTGCCATTTTAGGAGTAAGACTGGATAGATGGCTGGGGACATAGGGTGCAAGAGGGAATTCACTCCTACCCGCTTTAGGGATAGTAGAGAGGTTGTTCCCTTAAGTGCTGATTCTAGGCTTGAACAAGAGATTCTGCCCTCTCATTTGGTATAAGAGGGACTCAGTTTTGTGATTGGATCACAAAATAATTGTTTACTAGGGGATCAGTGGAGACTTAAGGAACAAAAGGTAATTTTGGAGGTAAAACAGAGATTTGACCCAACCATTATTACGAATAATCTGTGAAGGGTTAACTTACTAATTATGGTTATATCGAGTGGACATAATATATCTATAGTGAGAGGAGTTCAACTATGGGCTTTAGTGGAGTGACCCATTAGTTAACGAATGAGGGTTAGATCGGTCTAATGAGTTTAGTCGATTAATCTCGGATCGTTGGAGCCCATGATCTGTATGTCCATGAGGTCCCTCTACTAGCTCGTAAATGAATTAGCTCTAGAGTAGCGTGATAAGTTAATTTGAAACGTTCAAATTAGAATCAAACGAAATTGGAGAAAATATATTTAAATATGATTTAAATATATGAAGATAAATTTGTGTAAAAGTTAATTTAATATTGGATATTAAATTAATTAGAATTATTTAAATTGTTTAAATAATTATTTGTTAATTTTATTAGAAAATTAATCAATGAAATTAATTTGTAAAATTAATAATTTTGATTTTAGAAATAAAATATGATTTTAAAATAAAAATGGATTTTTGGAAATTGAAAACTTACACAAAATTGATAATGAGGTTTTCATGTTCATCTTCAACTAGCTCACAAGGAACCCACCCACTTCTTCCTTGATTTACTCCAAACGTGAACTGCATCCCATGCATCAAATCTCTTTGCATGGTAGTTTACAATATATTGAAGAGATTAGAGTGAAGAATAGAGGGTGAACTGATTGAATTTTTGCTGAAAAATTCGGATGAAGAAGGTGTTCTTCAATGGGTTGGTTCAATGAGTTTTTTCCATATTCCCTTTGATTCTAGCTTATTTTGAGTCTCACAATTCAATCTAGAGCACCAAGAGGTTAGTAGGAAAGATCTTGTGGTGATCTACACAAGGATTTGGAGGATTTTGCAGCTGAAAAATGGAGATTTCGATGGTTCGACCAATGTATGTTCTTGAAACCCATTATACTATGTTTTAGCATGTTTCTTTTCAACTAAAATTAATGAATTAGAATGTTTATGGATCCTGATTTCTTCTGCTGCGTGCTGCTGTCAATCCAACACTGGAAATGAGTAAATATTTTTTTTTTTAAGATTAAGCTCGTGGTCCCTAAAAATTAGAAATATTTTAGGAAGAGATTAGGATAGAAATTAAGAAGGCATTGGTTCAGCAATTTGAATAAGGCACATTGATAAGCCTAGGTAGGATAAAGGCGCTTGAAATTTTAAAGGTAATCTTTAGTTTATGCTTGAAGATAAGCATTGTTTTAAATTTAGGGGTGTGATAACTGGTAGAAATACAAGTTATTACAGCTCAAATTTGTAAAACAATGGGAGAAAGCGATGGTAAGGCATTATTATGTTTGAAAGCACCAAAATAAAAGGAATTGTGATCACTAATGCTCATCGCATAAAAGTAGTTAATTTTCCTATTTTGTGCAGGTACAATGCGACGACGCATATGAAATTGTGATCCATGGGCACAATGCGACATCGCGCTTGAATTGACGATCGTAAGTCATGCGTTCGTGAAAAGTTTCTCAAAAAGTGCTCACATAAAGATCTCGCATCAAGGCGACAACATAATAAATCATGATGGGATGTAAAGCTGATAACGGTCAATTTTGAAATTCAGTTGACAAGCCCTTAAAACCATACTGTTGCAAGTGCATTGAACTTTCAGTGACTTTTAGACGGCGCAACAGAGTAGGGAAATTAATGGTGCCTATCGTTGCAATTATTAGTAAGAAGAGCTGCTTCAGCTTGAAATCTATAAATACCCAATGCTACCAGAGACCGAGAGCATCTGTGGAGATGGAGAGAGAGCAAGGAGATTAGGCGAAGCCGAGAGAAATCACTTTCTGGTCAGATCAAGAGACTACCAGAAAACAATACAAAGGAGAGAAGGCCAACCCTTACGAGAGCAAGAGTCCGAAAACTGGAACAGAGTTGAAGTGATAAAGAGTAGTGTAAAAGGTCACGGAAAGTAAGACGTTGCTTACCTGGCTTGTTATTTCTCAATCCATTTGTTATTTTGTACTCAACACGTTATTTGCAAAAATGGAAACTTCATTTCGATTTATGTTCAGTCTCTCCACACCATGCATGAGTAATTAAATTTGTGAATGGGTTGAGAAGTACTTAGCTAGCATGGCTTAAGCTATGCATTTTATGCAATCATCTTGTCTTGTGTATGCATCATTCATCATTTGGAAGTACTTGAGAAAGTAGTCTAAAGATAGAATCTAGGCTTGAGAGAGTCGGATTAGATTGCATAAGCAAGAGTAGAAACTTAGAAATAAGTTCTATCTACTGCTTTCCATACACATCGCATGCATCCTAGAAATAGGAAATGTGGCATTATGCATTAAGAAATGTAGTACGAATATTTGTGTATAGCATGATCGCATGATTTTTTCACCATCTTGAGAAATGTTAGCTAAATCTATTCTCAATCCCTTCATTGCATACTTGTTATAACTCTACGCTTTCACCACTCCGTGTTCAACTCCATCGCATAGGAAAGTATAAATAAAAACACCATCTACTTCTTTATTACCACCGCAATAGAATCAGAGAGTCCGTCGCATATCTATTTAGTAGTCCTTTTGTTCGACCCTGGACTTACCAGGAACTTAAGAAGCCTTATACTTGGGCTTTGTTAGGAAAACTTGTATGATCATCGCATCCATACAACATCGCATGATAAATCAACGCACCATGGACGTCAAGACTGCCTTTCTTAATGGTAATCTTGAGGAGACCATCTATATGACTCAACCAGAGTGGTTCATAGATCCAAATCAAGAGCAAAAAGTTTGCAAGCTTAATAGGTCCATTTATGGGCTGAAACAAGCGTTTAGATCATGGAACATTAGATTTGACATTGCGGTCAAGTCATTCGGATTTGATCAGAATGTTGATGAGCCTTGTGTCTACAAGAAAATCATCAACAGCTCAGTAGCTTTCCTGGTAATGTATGTGGATGATATCCTACTTATTGGGAATGATGTAGGGTTTCTGACTGATATAAAGAAATGGCTAGCTGCCCAGTTCTAAATGAAAGATTTTGGTGAGGCACAGTACATTCTAGGGATCCAGATCATTCGGGATCGTAAGAACAAAAGGTTAGCCTTGTCTCAGGTATCGTACACTGATCAAATGTTGATCAGGTTCGGGATGTAGGATTCCAAGAGGGGTTTATTACTCTTCAGACATGGAATCGTTTTGTCTAAGGATCAGTGTCCTAAAATACCTCAAGAGGTTGAGAAGATGAGACAGACTCCCTATGCTTCAGCTGTTGGAAGCTTAATGTATGCAATATTGTATACCAAACTCGACATTTGCTATGTAGTAGGGATTGTCAGTCGGTATCAGTCCAATCTAGGATTTGATCACTAGATGGTGGTCAAGATGATCCTCAAGTATCTTTGGAGAACGAGGGACTACATGCTCGTGTATGGAGAAAAGAATCCGATATTTACAGGATACACGGATTCTGACTTTCAGACCGATAGAGATTCTCACAAATCAATATCGAGGTCGGTATTCACTATGAATGAAGGAGCTGTAGTTTGGCGAAGCATCAAGCAAGGATGCATCATGGACTCCACTATGGAAGCCAAATACGTCGTTGCTTGTGAAGCAGCTAAAGAGGCTGTTTGGTTGAGGAAATTCCTTTCAGATTTGGAAGTTGTTCTAAATATGGATTTGCCTATCACTTTTTATTGTGATACTAGCGGGGTTGTGGTAAATTCGAAGGAGCCTCGGAGTCATCATCGTGAGAAGCATATAGAGTGAAAATACCAATTGATCAGGGAGATTGTGCATCACGATGATGTGATAGTCACGAAGATCGCGTCGAAGCACAACGTTGTTGATCCCTTTACAAAGACTCTCATAGCTAAAGTGTTTGAGGGTCACCTGGAGAGTCTGGGTCTGTGGGACATGCGACATCTTTTCAATGGCAAGTATTGTATTGTACATTAGACTCTCGATGCATTAGAAAAAGCTGAAGATTGTTGGGACTGGTGTCCTAATTCTCCCGGAGTCTCGTTGTTTTTAATTATACTTATTGTTTATGAATAAAATAATTGTTATTTCATTCTTGCTTTTACTCATATCCAATAAACAAAGTTCTATGGTTATCTTATGTAAACATAAGCATATGCGATATACAAGTGGATCATGCCTTAAGTGATAATCTAAATAGGTCTGTAGTATAAGGATTAAGGAGGGATTCCTGATCTTGGTGACACTACGGATATGACACCTTTGTAGGGTTTGCAAGTGTTGTAAACTACTACAGATGGTAGATCTTGACCATTATGTGGAGACATGCGAGCAGGGGTGTCCTATACAAAGAATTTGTATAAGGTCTGACCACGAGGTGACTAGACTCTGTATATAATGCCGTTAATACTGGAGACTTACATCTTACCTAAATGACCATAGGTGACATGATCTCAATCCTGAGTGTTTTGGAAACTCCTGCCTTTGAGGGTAGTCCTTTGATTAGTATGGGTAAGAGTGACCAGATTGCCAACTCAACATGCCTACCTTTTTGGGGACTTTTCTGATTTGGGAGCTGGGAACTCAGTTACACAAAAAGGAATTCATTCCTTCTCTGAAGCAGGGGTAAATAGATAGATTGCTCTCTTAAGGACTGATTTCGTGGATGGAACATAGTGGCCACAACTTCTCTTTGAAAGAGAGGACTCAGTCACAGTAGGGCTATGACTTATGTTCATTAGAGGGATCAGTGGTACTTAAGAAGTTAGATGTAACTACAGGGGCATAATGGTTATTGGCCGAGCTGTACTTACAAGCGATCTGTGAAGGGTTGTCACACTGTTGATTGGTTAAGATGGACACATAATATATCTGTGGTAAGGAGAGTTTAGCTGTCGGTCTTTAATAGAGTGCCTGACAGTTAATGGATGGTGAATCCCGTGACTAAAGAGTTCAGTCAGTTATTGACGTACTGTTGGAGGTTCGAACTATAAATCCATAAGGTTCCCTTGGTAGCTCAATAGATTCAAGTTGAGGATTAGTTCTTGGTATTGATTTGAAATGTTCAAATTGACAAGAGGTAATTCGATTATATATTATATGATCAGTATAGTGTATGAGATAGATCAAGTGAAGGGTTAATGTAAATGAGATTTACATTAAGTGCCATGGAATAAAAAAAGAGCTATGGTTTATATGTTTCATGAGATGAAATATTAAAACTATAGGTTATAAATATATTATGATAAGTTAATTATCATTTATATTTATAATAATATTGATTATTGGATAATTATCTCCTTTTCTCTAATAACCAATTGAGTGGGAGGTTATTGGTGGTTTCATGGCAACCGTGAGATAAAAGGGAAAATGTTTTCCTAAATTTAGTAGGTGTTATTTTGAGATTTCCAATCTCGGAAAGTTCTAACGGATAGGTTGTCAAGTAAATCAGATTTACTAAATGATAGCTTGGAGAGACTAGACGATCATGGAAAGTTTCTATACGATAGACTCTTAGCTGACCTATGAGCTAAACGATCGCATAACTTTAGCTAGACGATTGCATAGCTTTTGATAAACGATTGGGCATCGACCTATACGATAAACTTTATCGTCTCCCACTTGCTCAATTGTTTACACGATTGTTCTCCTCCAGTCTCATCCTCTAACCAAGTCCACACAGAGCCCACACTCTGGATTCTCACACTGAGAATACCGACGTAACCTTTTTGGTGGTGTCATACTCAACGCGACACACTCGAGGTTCACTGGAGGCCGTTCGTGGCGTTTGGGGTGTTCGTGACTTGGTGATCGCTTTGTTCAAGTTCGTTGTGATTGTGCAGTGTAGCGGTCGTGTTATACGAGCATTCGAGTGTTACGGATTGTTCGAGCATTCATGATCAAGGAACTTGAAGATAAAGTCTTCAAAGGTTTGTTAATTCTTTCCCTTGATCGTGTAGTAAAACATGTTGTAATTTCTATTTTGCGCATAGCCTATTGTTTTTGTTTGTGACTATAATTATGTATGTTCATATATGATTGAAATTTGGAAAGATCCTTCCACTGCTCATGGAAATCCTCATGTCTGATTTCCTTCAATGTTTTCTTCTAGTTGCATCCCCAAAAAGAACTTCCTTACAAGGGCAATGCTGGTAGGCCAGGGTTGCTTTGTTAGATTCTTGATAGGATACACAAGCATACAATGGAAGCAAATAAGATCAATAAGCACTCTACTTACATTTAATTTGAGTTCTAAAACATGCATATTCAAGTGGGATTTAAGTTACATACTTTTTAAGTTGAAATCTTCAAATCCAAGCTGCTTTTCACTCCAATTCAGCTCCAAATCAGTCAGTGAACTACCAAAAGGTCTTTTCTACTATTCTCAACCTTGAATTTGAGTGATGGAACTCAAATTTTAGTGAATTTAGTAAGTAAATATGTGGGCTTGAAGAGGAAGAAGAAGATGAAGTAGAAACTGTTTTCCAGCATTCAAAATTCTTTGTCCATCATCCTCATCTCAGCCAATTTGAAGTGTTTTATTACTCAGCTACATGCAAACTCCTTCAGTAATGGAATTAACCAGCAGCCACTTCAAATTAGAAGATGGATTTATGTGTGAACTAGGTAGGGACACATCCTACTAGATTCAAATTTGGGAAAAACCCACTTTGAATTTTAATTTCCAAAATTTTCAATTTCTTTCTTTTAATTAATTCTAAACTTAATCAAAATTTGATTTAGTTATTTCTCAATTAATCAAATCCAAAACTGCAAAATCCAATTTCTCAAATTGAATTTAAAAATGAGAATTAATTTGATTTTTAATTAATTAAACATTATTAATTAATTAATTTAATATAAAATTAATCACACACTAAATTTAAACATGAATCCTATTCATGTAATTGATATTTAAATACACTTTTTAATATAATTAACTCAATAAATTAAACATTAATGATATAGCATATAATTAAGCAAACCTTAATTTGATTTTGAACTAATCCAAACTCAAAAACCCTAATTTCAATTTGAACAATTCAAATTGATATCATTCCAAATTCACTCAATTTAATAATTTAAGGTGTTCATGTTTTACGAGCTAGTAGAAGGACCCTATAGACCTACAGATCATGAACTCCAACGATTAAGATTAATTGGCTAATCTCTTTAGACTAAATTAATAAATATTCGTTAACTATCGAGTCACACCACTATAGCTTGATAGTTGCACTCTCCTCACTGTAGATATATTTGTGTCCACACGATTTAACCATAACTAGTAAGTCTTTCACAGGTGATTTGTAATACCGACTGGGTCAATGTGCCGTTTTACTCTTGATATTATGTCTTGTTCCTTAAGTTCCAATTGATCCTCTAATAAACAATTTGTTTATGATCCAATCACTAAAACAGATCCCTCTTGAGCCAGTGAGAAGGTGGGGACCCTTGTTCAAGACCTAGATTTAGTACTTAAGAGAACAACCTTTCTCCTATCCCTAAATTGGGTAGGCGTGAATTCCGTCTTGCACCCTATGTCTCCAGCTATCTACCCGGTTTTACCCCTAAAATGGGAGACTTATTGAGCCGACGTTGTTGAGCCAACCCTCGCCTATGCAAATTTAAGGATAATCTCGGAGAAATAGGAGTTCATAGTTAGCTCAGGATTAAGATCGAGTTACCTAGGTTATCTAAGCGAAATAGTCAGTCTTAAACAGTAAACAATTTTAAAAGGTAAGAATGACTTATTTCTTAGTCCAATCTTATGCAAACTCATTGCATAGGACGCCCCCAATTCTCATATCAATACATGAACAAATCTTGATCACTTCGTTTGTAGTATCTTTACAACAACTTGTAACAGCTACAGAGTAGGCTGCATCCAATAGTGTTACCAGAATAAGGTACCCAACCTTAATCATGTACGATAGACCGTTTTGGCTATTTACTCAAACTTGATCCATCTTTATGTCCACAAAAGTTCAGGTATTCATATAATAGTCATGGATCTTAGTTTATTGGATTTAGACTCTATGAATGAAATTAATAGATTCAATACCTTTATTGAAGAAATGTTGAATAACTGTTGGAATGTACCAATGTGCAGCGGAAGAAAATAGGATCCATAAGCACTCTAGTTCATTAATTTTGGTAGAAAAGAAAGCATGCTTCAACAGAAAAAAAATGGGTTTCATGACATATCTTTGAAGAACTTCCTCTAAGCTTCGATTCAGCTACAAATCTCCATAGGATCTTGTTGTAGACCACCCCAAGATCTTTCCTACTATACTCTTGGAGCTCAAGATTGAGTAATGGGATTCAAAATAAGCTGGAATTAAGGGAATTTGGAGAAGCTCACAGCAGCAACCATGGAAAAGAACACCCTTCTTCTCTCAAATTTTTCCTCAGAATTTTGTTCGGTTGCCCCCAAAGCAAAACACTCCAAAATATTCTATATATTGCAGACATTCATGCAAAGAAACTTGCTGCATGAGATGCACCTCATGCTTGGAGTTAATGAAGAGTTTAAAGTGGGTTGTTGGTGAGCTAGTTCATGAAGTAAATGGAAAATCAAATTTTCCAACTTTGTGTTTTTCTTTTCTTTTTCTATTTTATCAAAATTGATTTCAAAAATAAATTTTATTTAATAAAACTGAAAATATTATTAATTTTACAAAATTAATTTTCTTTAATAAAACTAATAAATAATTATTTAAAAAATTTAAATAATTCTAATTAATTTAATATCAAATATTAAATTAATTTTTAACACAATTCCATCTTCAAATATTTAAATCATATTTCTCCAAATTCATTTAATTCTAATTTGAACACTTCAAATTAACTTATCACGCTATTCTAGAGTTTATCCATTTACGAGCTAGTAGGGGGCCTCGTGGACCTACAAATCATGAGCTCCAACGATCCGAGATTAATCGGCTAAACTCATTAGATCGATCTAAATCCCATTCGTTAACTAATGGGTGATTCCACTAAAGCCCATAGCTGAACTCCCCTCACTGTAGATATATTATGTCCACTCAATATAACCATGATTAGTAAGTTAACCCTTCACAGGTTGCTCGTAATAATGGCTAGGTCGAATCTCTATTTTACCCCCGAAATTACCTCTTGTTCCTTAAGTTCCACTGATCCCCTAATGAACAATTGATTTGTGATCCAATCAACAAATCGAATCCCTCTCAGGCCAATGAGAGGGTGAGGCGTCTTGTTCAAGACCCATAATCAGCACTTGAAGGGAACAACCTCTCTATTAACCTTAATCGGATAAGAGTGAATTTCCTCTTGCACCCTACATTCCCAACTATTCATCCAGTCTTATCCCAAAATGGTAAGCTTATTAGCAGAGGCAATCGGCCTACTCTCACCATTTGCAGATCAAATGATAATCCCGAATAAATAGAAGTTCATAGTTAGCTCAGGATTAAGATTAAGTTACTTAGGTCATCGCTTTGAAATAGTCAGTCTTAAACAGTAAACAACGTTATAAAGTAAGAGTGACATGTTTCGTGGTCCGATCTTGCACAAAACTCACTTGTACAGGACACCCTCATTCTTCATGTATTAACATGTACGAATTAGGACCACTTCGTATGTAGCACTTTACAACACTTTGTATCAACTACAGAGTAGGCCGCATCCAATAGTGATCCACTTGTATGTCTCCACATAAAGTTCAAGTACTCATATAATAGTCAAGGGACTTAGGTTTATTGGATTTCTAAAAAACAATATATTCAACAACTTTATCGAATTCTCAGAATAAGTTCTAATGTTTACAAACCACGAGTTTTAGGACATAAAATCCAACAATAACATCTTTTATTGATAATAGAATATGTTTAATTTTACGAACTGCGAGTTTTAGGATATAAAAACCCAACAATTCTTCCATTCATAATGAACCACCACATATGTGATGAATGATGGTAGCTCACTAGCCCAATCAGAAAAGGCATTATCTTCAAAGATCTCCCTTCTCCTCAATATCTTCATTTTCTTAGCCAACTCCTCATTTTCTTCATCCTCGTCCTTACCACTAGATGATGAAATCAACATCCTAGAGGCATTATTCATTCTTGGTCTCCTTGCCTCAGTCTACTCCTTTCTCTCTTCAACTTTTCTCTTGCTAGTCGATCTTGTGATTCTCTTGGGAGCCACTTGCTCAGGCACAAGTTGCCTAGTTTCTTCTTTTTGAACTTCTTCCACAGTTGCAGAGTGCTCTTGCTGTTCTTCTTATAAATTTGGCTCTTAGACCTCATAAGTGAAGAGGTCATCAAACTTTTCTTCTTCCTCAACAATGTGGGCCTTGCCCTCCTTCTGCTGGAAAGGCTCTGCGACCGCATGATCTTCATTAGACTTCTTAAGGGCTGTAACCTCGAGTGTTTATTGCGGTAGGGGTGATGTGACTGTATCATCCTGTTATTGCTTCTTTCTCTTCTCTTCCTCAGCTTTTCGATTGCTCCAGAATCCTCCGGCTCTATGTTTTGAGTTTATTTTCTACTCAATAGTGGCTCGGTCTATATCTTTTCTTATTTCTTCCTTTTCATCTTCCTATTCCTTCCTATCAGCTTCTTCTTTCTTTCTTCTTTCTTCTTCATCCTCAGCTAAGGTCTGCCTCAAGGCTCTTTCGGCCTCTTCATAACGTATGTCCTACCAATATTGTTGGCAGCATTCCGCCGCCTTGCGAATGACCCTTCTCTTTACTTCCCTCCAAAGAGAAACAGAGGGGCCTTTTTTTGGGCATGCACGTTCGTGGCAAAAAAAAGACAAGGGGTTAGAGGGTTTTATGGGTTTACCTTTTTCAACCGAAATAGTGTCTTCGATTGTGCTTTATCAGCATCCACTTGGTCTTGGGCTCGTCATTTTTCGACCCCCATTCTTCTGATTTCTTCCCACCAAACCTTAGAACGGACCCCTGGTTCGTTGAGCTCATGCATGGATGATCGAAAAGTTGAGCCTTTCCTCGAATTGCTTGCTCTCTGCACTGATTGAGTCTCCTATGCTTTGGGTGGATATGCAGATCGTTCTGAAGTGGCCAAAAACATGCATTTCATGGCATGTAACAGGTGCCTCATGGTTTAAAACACATGAAAAGAAAAAAAATAGATTGAGTTGGGCTAAGTTGTTGAGATATGTTTTCTTTTTTTTTCTTATCTATACTATCTAAAAGAGGCTATGGAGAGAAACATTTGATTTTCCATTTTTCACCTTTTAGTGATTTGTTATAAGGTTATATAATATAATTTTACATTAAATCATTAAAAATAAATATTTTATAATTCACGTAAATTAAAATTTATCTCTAATATTTGATTCCAAAATTTATCCCTAAAAGAATTATATCATTTAAAAAAAAAAATCTCATTCACATGGATTTAAAGAAAAAAAGCATTCACATAGATTTTTATTGGTTTAGAAAGTGAATGTCCCTAATATTTTATTTAAGATCTCTAATATTTGGTTATCTCTTTCATCTTTTTTTCCGTAATATTTTTAAATAAAAAAATATATCATTTCTTTAATTTACTATTAATTATATAAGGATTTTACTTTGTGAAAAATCATTAATTTCATTATCAATAAAATTTTAGAATTTTTTATTATTTTCTTATTGACATTATTTTGTATATTAATTTGGGTTGATATTTACTTAATGCGGAATATTGCAAATTATTGTTTCCTTTATTTAGTAGATATTGTTTATTTATTTATTTATTTTTATATATATTCCTTGCTGAAAATCGACCTATCTTCGTTGAAATTTCAAATATATGTGAAATATATTGACAATTTACAAGAAATTGTAATTATACATTACATATACTATAATTTATTTTTTGCCATGTTTACAAATAGACTAGAAGATATATATGAACATCAAATATATTGTTCGATATATAAAACAATATATAAAATAAATTGTCTTGTTCATGCCAATATCATATATACCCTAGTTTATTTCAAAAAAAATCAAATATATAGTATTGTATATATCAAATCTATCTTGTTTTCTTCTTTGAAACTTCTTGTCGATTCTTGTTTTTATTTACGAGGACAAAAATTTTTGGTTTTGGAGCCTTACTTGTGTAAATTTTGAGAAAAAAAACTATTTTAGGAAGTTAATAACCGCAAGAAATTTACACCAGTTGTTGTAATATCAATAATAACAATTATAATATTATTATTGATTATTATTATTAGAAAGTGAATGATAAGGAGGAGCTAAAAAGTAAATTTGGCAAACTTTTATGTAAAATAATAGCTCATTAGGCTATTCATGTAAAAAATTATGAAAGTTTAGACAATTTTGTAATTAGATCTATTTATTTAGGCTATATATGTAGAAAGTTCAAAAAGTTTAAAGGGAGATTTGGGCCATTAATTTCCTTTGGTGGTGTGAGCTATTATAACCTATTGAATGTATGGTTCCTAATTATTATAATAGTTAAAATTCCTAATTATGATAACTCATTCTTAGCTAAAATTATTGGAAAACCTTCATTATCTAAGTGTTTATTATTTTGTAATCATCATCTCTCATCATATGTATCTCAAACTAAAATAGCCTGCACCCCAAACACAAACTATTATAGCTCACATCCTATTATAACCCATATACTATAATAACCAATTCGATGCTCTAAACCTCCAAGTAGTGAAATAGTGAGCTCCAAGGAGTTATAAAATCTAGAGAGTTATAAACTTTTGGGACCCATAGTGTGAGGAGTTAATAAGATAGAAAATTGATGTTTTTTAATAGTAGAACCCACAAACTTCTTAGGTCAAATAAAGAGTTGAGTTCACAACCCCTACTACCTGATTCTTTGGTCCAAGGAGTTGGGAAGTAAACTCAACTCCTTGTTTGGCCCAAGAAATTGGTGGGTTCTATTATTAAAAAAATATTACTTTTATACTTTATCAATTTCTCACATCGTGGGGTTTAGGAGTTCACAACTCTCTAGACTTTATAATTCATTAGTTCTTGTTATTCCACTTCTTAGTTCTTATTCAAATAACCCCTAACGAGTTTGATTTTTAAAATTTGAAGTTTAATATTGAAATTGTAACTACTACTACACTTTAAAAATGATGTTTTGCAATTCACCCTTATTTCTGTTTGTTTGTTATTTGTTTTGAAGTACTATCCGGATTATAATTTATAGTTTTGTTAATAATTTATCTCTAAGGTTCACATTATAGGTTTTTTACTCTCGCAATTTTAATAATGATGAAACATTATACGAAAACCAATTTAATTCTAATAAATTTAAGCTTGATATTGACGTTATCGTTGAAAAACGAAAATCAATTTTTACTATGAATTGGATCACGTGTTTGAAATTTCATTTCATCCTATTGAATTTTAGATGTAAACACGTGTCTCAATTTTTTTGTTTAATTTTCTTTAGGTGAACTACTAATTCATATTGAAGACAAAATCCGGGGTTAATTAGATTTTTGGGGTGGAGTTTTATTTTAATTAGGTAAAAAGGGTAGTTTTCCACTTATTTAGATAAAATGGGATGTTTTTTTTTTCTTTATCTGAAACGGACGCATTCAGTGGGCGTCAGAAAGTGAGTTGTCAACTCATTATGAATGCGTCTGTTCAACAGAGGCATTCTGATCGAGTTTGTCTTCTTCCTACTGTCATCTTCCCCTTCATTTCCAACTTAAAACCCTTAAACAAACTTCATTTTTTCATCTTTTTCCTTTACAAACAACAAACACCCGAATTCTATTTTCTTCCCTTCACTTCTTCATCTTCTTCCTTTACAAACAACAAACACCTGAATCCTATTTTCTTCCCTTCATTTATTCACCTTCTTTCTTTATTTTCAAATACCGATCATCTTCTACCTTCATTTTCAAACACCCAAGAATCAAACTTCCATCTTCATATTTTCTCCCCAATTTGAGCCCATCCCCGATAGAAATGTTGGCCTGATCCTAACTTTCCCACTATTTATCCAAACAAATCACGAGTTAGAAGAATTGGCAAACCATGTACTTCTCGCATGCAAAACAAGATGGATTGGAGGGAACGTTACAAGACACGGTTCATAATTTGCAGACAAAAAGGGCATAATAGACGAAATTGTCCCAATCGAACTCGTGATGCGACTTAGTTATTTATTTGTAATTGTCCTTATTGATTGTAACTTCTTTTACTTATTTATTTATTGACTTCTTGTAATTGGTAACAATGAAGGGTGTATTCCTTATTAATTGTCAGTGTATTTATTGATTGTAATCACATTGATTTTTAGTAAATATTTAAGTTAAATTTAATATTATTTTTATGGGATCAGATGGACGGGGATGTTACCACAGGGCCATACAACGACTCAGTTTTGTACTTACAGTGCAGCCATAGATCCAAAGCTGTTTGGGAAGACGAGCATATTGATGCTATGCATTATCAACAACAAGAGGCTGTTATTCGAAGGCAAGAGGGCCCAGACCCTAGTATATTGAATTATCTACGAGCTGTAGGATTCTACGGAGTGTCTTGTATCAAATTTATACAACTAGACTGGCATATGATAACAACATTAGTGGAACGATGGTGGTAGGAGACACACACTTTCCACATGTTGTATAGAGAGTGTACGATTACACTTCAAGATGTAGCTATCCAATTTGGACTCCCGATTAATGGAAGACCATTAATCGGGTCACTAAACTATGACTTGGAATAACTTTGTGCCCTTCTTTTAGGTGTAACCATGAGTGACGCCGTTCTTAAGGGAGGTCATCTTAGTCTGCCATTGTTAGCTGATCAATTCAACAACTTTGCCCATCTACCAAATAATGCAGATGAAGAGGAACTGCAACGATATGCTCGAGCATATATTCTCAAGTTGATTGGAGGATTGGTATTTCCCGACAAATCCAACAGCAGAGTGCACCTAATGTATCTTCCACTCTTAGTAGATTTTGATGTTGTCGGAACTTACAGTTGGAGGGGCTAGATGTCTTGCATGGTTATATAGGAAACTATGCAATGATGCAGTTATAGATGATAAAGACATTGCAGGCCCACTTCTATTGCTGTAGATTTAGGCATGGGATCGATTTCCTCTTTTAGCGCCTCGACGACTCCATCGATATAAGAACGACTTAGGTGACAGACCACTTGCAGTACGGTAAGCATATTTACCTCATTATTGTTGTGTTCATTATGAAATACTAAAAGCTAAAATTCAGCTTGTGATTTTGTAGATGGAATGACAACTATTCTGTAATTAAAGCACCGACGCATGTTGTAGCACAGTATAAGTACATACTAGATACGCATATGCCTAACCAGGTAATATTTTATTCATTCATATATCATATATTGATAATATTTCAATCTTCTGGTTGATTCATATTTTGACACATATGCATGTAGATTATTTAGGAGCCATACAATCATCTCATCCAACTATTGCCTGAAGGAAATCGAATCACGAGGATTTTCATGAGCAACAGAATAGATCATTCCAAATTATAATCATGTATGAACATTACACATTACATTCGTAAACAAAACATACAATTATGCAATCAATACAGAAATTACAGCATGATAACTACAAATGAACAAGGAAAATGCTACGAACATTTATAGACTCGTCTCCACGCTCCTTGCTCACGAACGCTTGAACACAGCAACATCAAATGCCCAATCATTTAGCTAAAGCTAAGCGATCGTCTAGCAAAAGCTAAGCAATCGTTTATCTTCGTGTCTGTCGCTTACGAAACACTACATGATCGTTTACTAAAACAAGTTGTCGCTTAGTAATCTGTATTTACATGACAAGCTCTGTGAGATTCTTTCCTAGAGAGAAAAATCTCCAAAACAATTTTTGCAAAAAACTTTTCCAAAAACTTACTAAAATTAGGAAAACAATTTTTCTTTTATCTCACTTTTACCATGAGCCACCAATAACCTCTCACTCAATTGATTATTAGAGAAAAAGATTTAATTATCCAATAATTAATATTATTATAAATATAATTGATAACCAACTTATCATACTATATTTGTAACCTATAGTTTTAATATTTCATCTCATGAAATATATAAACCATAGATATTTTTTCTATTCTATGGTACTTAATGTAAATCTTATTTATATCAATCCTCTACTAGATGTATCTTATACATCATACCGATCATATCATATATGATCGAATTACCTCTTGTCAATTTGAACATTTCAAATTAACACCAAGAACTGATCCTCAACTGAATCCATTAAGCTACCAAGGAGACCTTATGGACTTGTAGCTCGAAGCTCCAACGGTACATGAATAACTGACTAAACTCTTTAGTCACGGGATTCACCATCCGTTAACTGCTAGGCACTCCACTAAAGATCGATTGCTGAACTCTCCTTACCATAGATATATTATGTGTCCATCTTAACCAATCAGAAGTGCAACAACCCTTCACATATCACTTGTAAGTACAGCTCGGCCAATAACTGTTATGCTCCTGTAGTTACATCTAACTTCTTAAGTACCACTGATCCCTCTAATGAACATAAGTTATAGTCCTACTATGACTGAGCCTTCTCTTCCAAAGAGAAGTTGTGGCCACTATGTTCAAGCCCCAAAATCAGCCTTTAAGGGAGCAATCTCTCTACTTACCCTTGCTTTGAGAAAGAAGTGAATTCCATCTTGTGGATTGAGTTCCCAGCTCCTAAATCAGACAAGTCCCCAAAAAGGTAGGCATGTTAAGTTGATAATCTGGCTACTCTCACCCATACTAATCAAATGACCGCTCTTAAAGGCAGGAATTCCAAAAACACTCAGGATTGAGGTCTTGTCACCTATGGTATTTTAGGTGAGATGTGACTCTCTAGTATCAATAATGTTATATATAGAGTCTAGTCATCTCGTGGTCCAAGTCTTATATAGACTTTTTGTATAGGACACCCTCGCTCGCACCTCTCCACATGAATGGTCAGGATCTACCATCTGTAGTAGTTTACAACACTTGTAAACCTCTACAAAACGGGCCGTATCTGTAGTGTCACCAAGATCAGGTATCCTACCTTAATCCTTATACTACAGACCTATTTAGGTTATCACTTAAGACATGATCCACTTGTATATCACATATACATGCTTAAGTTCACATAAGATAACCAAGGAGCTTTGTTTATTGGATATGAGTAAATGCCAGAATTGAATAACAATTAGTTTATTCATCAAACAATGTGTATCTTTACAAAACAACGAGATTCAAGGGGAATTAGGACTCCTATCCCAACAATGTTGTCTTGTCTCGATGGTAATGAGATGTGAACATCCAGATGTCCACTCATATGCTTTTTCGTTATGGAGTGGCATCACCTAGATCGTGTGATGCGTCAATTTGGGATGTTGTAACAAATTCCTCAACCCTGCAATACAGACACTTGACTCCATTCACACGATCTAAGGAACATGCATGAGCGAGACTGGATTGCATATTTGGCTTTTCAAATTTCAATATGGAAAAATCATCAAATTTTGGTTGTTAATGGACCTCCTATTAACAACGGTGTAGATACTGGGTCCGGATATATTGAATGGTATTCCACTGCTAGCAGGCGATACATAACGAAAGTAGGAGCATCCTATCACTTGTTGGTATGAGTTTATTATTTACTAAGATTGTTTGATTTTATTTCTGCATTGTACACCAAAATAAATTTTAAAGTCTTTAACTTGTTATTCAATTCTTTTTAAGGCCAAGCTTCCAAATTTGACATTATCTGCTAAAAGAGCCTTGCGTAGACTCACCTCTATATATATATCAAGTGCGATATTTCGATGGTGCTGTTCCAATAGAAGAACAAGGTAATCCAACAAGATATCATGATGTACCTATTCGACCTAATGTTCGGAATGAATATCCAACAACCCCACTCGATCATTTTACACATACTTCCATGATGTCCTTTCTCTCAACATTTGAATTTTTTCCAGATGTCCATGATCAGTATGTGGCATATCGACATCGTGGTGAGGGTATACACTTTACAGAGGAAAGCCAACCATCAAGTGTAAGAGGTCGTCACGATTGTGGACACTATGCGACTCAACAAGGTTGATCTAGGCGTAATAGAGGATATTCTTCTAGTCGTGAATGAAGAAAATTGTACATATAATTAAATTTATTGATGAAATTCAAACACGAAAATGCACTTCAGTCTACAATACATCCTAAGGAATCTTGAATATTATTTATCATAGTCGAAAGTTAATATCTATATTTTTGCATAAGTTTCTAACAACTTTAAACAAAAACAAAAATTTGAAATTAAAAATTAATATTGAGTGTATCAAAACAATCATAGAAATTTCTTGATCTCAAAGTAACATTATTTTTTATACTATTAAAAAATTAGTAATATTACTATTAAAATAAAAAACGAGATTAGTGAGATAGTTGATTTTATGTAAAATGATTTAGAATTAAACAAATGGAATATTATTATTATAAAAAACATAAGTAATGAAAGAGTTGATTTTAGAGTTGTTAAAAGAATGAAAAAAATAAAAACAAAAATATTTTTCTTTTTTTATTATTATTTATGAATGCATCTCTTCAAGAGACGCATTCTTAATTTTTTTTTTTTTTTTTAATGAATGCATTTCTTCAAGAGATGCATTTTTTTTAATGAAAGAGATGCATTCATTGCATGGAAAAAAAAAATTCAGAATGTGCATTCAGATAAAGACAGAAAAAATATCCCTTTTACCTAAATAAGTTGAAAAGTACCCCTTTTACCTTATTAAAATAAAATTCCATCCCAAAAATCTAATTATCCCCAAAATCTGGTTAAAAAGTTAAAGTGACTGATGCACACCGTTCAAAAGTAAAATAAAAAATAAAATAATAATAAAAATAAATAAAATCAAATGGTGAAAATTTCAATAAAATACCCTTGATTAACTAATGCTCTTTTTTTGGTTTTTGTTGTTAAAACTTCGTGAGTTGAATTAATATAAATATGATAAAAAATTAATTTTAAAAAAGAACTTAATTATTTAAAACTAATGAATAGAAAATTAACATTCATGATTAAAAATAGATATTAACTAAAATTCAAGATTACAAGTATAAAATTTTGAAGCGTAGGGATGAAAACAAAAACTAAACACAAATGTCGAAAGGTACAACTCATATAATTCAACCATAAATAATACATATATTTGATATCGAAGGTTTAAATTTTCATCTCTCACTCTTAGGACCCGTTTTGATTGACTTGAGAAAAAAATGATTTTCAAAAATTTCATTTTTATTTAAACACTTTTTATAAAAACGGATTAAAATACACTTGAAAAGTTATTTTGAGTTGCCAAGTACTTTAATTTCTTCCAAGATGACTTATTTTTTAAATTAAACACTTGAAAATATATTCTAAATACACCCTTAGTCAATTATAAAATACGTTTTTATTCGGTCTTATGTCCCAAAAATTGACACCTTAGTCCTTGACATTGACGATTATATTGGGAGGTCCCTTTTTCACTTTAAATATATCTATGTTCTATTCTAGAGTGTTCTCCAACAACTTTAAGAAATGTATTTTTCTTATTTGATCATGAATTTTTCTTAATCATCAAATCCGCTACATAAAAAACAAAATTAGAGAAATAGCTAGTTAGATCTACAACTCTAATTAATCTAAAATTAACTATTAATGTAACATCCCAAATTTTAGAAAAATTTAAGTTAATTATCTAAAATTATTGAGTTTAAATTTCCCTCTCATTTAGAAAATTAGAATTAAATTGAAATAATTGAAAAACTTTTATTGATTAAATTGAATTTAATTGATTAGATATTCGATTTGATTATCTTGAAAATATTGAATTTTGCTTCCCTTTGACTTTGGATTTTAGGGCCAACTTTAAAAAAAAAATAAAAGATAATTAAAGTGATGGATCTTATGCCATTTAATTTTGGTTTTTGAAGCCTAAATTAAGATAATTTGAAAAATTAATTGATTATTAATTTAATAGGATCTTTGGAGATTTTGAAGATATTGTGATAAAATATTTTATTTATCTTTTTCAAAATTTGAAAAAAATAAAAAAATTGAGATTTTTTTCGAAATTAAATGAGAGTGAAAAGAAGCCAAAAATTGGGGAGAAAGCAATTCGATTTTTCAACAACAGCTTCCACAAAATTTTCGATTGCTGGAGTTTGAACCGTTGGATTGTGCTAAAATATGGTCAGTCTGTTCGAGACATATATAGTTTCATTTGTACGGTTGGATCGTTATTTAAAGCTCTAGTTTGTTCATATTCGCTGCTAAATAAAATCTGTAAAACTAGAAATTCCCCTTATTTCTCACTCTCCCAAACCCTCCTCATGCAAGACCTTCACTACCAACTGCTACCTTAAACAATTTTTGTCGTTTGACAGCAACACCTGCTGCCTATTTATGGTAGCCACAAGCCGACGCGCCATTAGCGACCACTACCCGATCTTTGCCAGAATCTTGAGAAAAACCTTGGGTAAGCCACCACTGTTCCTTATGACCACAAATGGATCTTTCGTTATCATCAGATATGTGCTTTCATTAAATGTTTTATGGAAAATGTGTTTAAAAGCCTTCATGTCTAAGCTTTATGTATTGACTGAATGTTATTGCTAGTGTAAAAACCTAAAAGAAGTTAATATGAGATGACTATTTTGTTTTGGTGTTATGGAAAGAAAAAAGGATCATAATAAGGCCATTTGGCATTAGTTTAATTCATGGAAGGGCTATTAGAAATGAACATATATTTCTGTTCAGGGATATTGAAACCTGATAGAACTATGAAGTGTTATACACTTATGACATGAAAGAAAGAAATGGATGTATTTGGTTAAGCTATAGAATAAGGTAGGTGAATTAAATTCACTGGGAAATAATATTATGTTTTGCATTACGAGAATAGAACTAGTGGTGCTACAAGAAACTTTATCACAAGGCACACGTTCTTAGTTCGAGATTAAAGTTTCTTTATAAGATAAGAAAGAGGTGAAGAAGAGACTATAAATTCTATTAAGGATTACTAGATATTAAAGTCAAAATGTTCCAATAAATTTTTTGAAAGGTTTAATAGGTCATGATCACTTTCGTGGTATCGAAGTTGGTGGACCGAGTAATGTATGGTGTTTTAGTTCTTTATGTAACGTGCCTAAAAGGAAGAAGAATAACTAGATGGAGCAGAAAGTGATAGTATGAGGAACTCTTTACAAGATAGGTAAGATGAATTAGTCAAGGAATGCCAAAATGGTTGAAATTATAGTTGCCTTTAGATGGGGAGAAAACTAGTTGTTGGATTGAAAAATTCTTAAGGTGTTTGGGTTTAAACTATGTGTTTGTCTCAATGAAAAGGTTCAAGTTTAGTTAACCATACCAAGAGGAAGGATAAACGTTTTGAAGTTTAAAAGCAATATTATCTTGTGGGGATACCCTACTAAAGTTCCAAGTTTGGAATGAAATATTAGATTTCTGGAAGAGGTTATAAAGGGTCACATGTCTTGGTTTAGGGATTATGTTTCACTAGAAAAGTGAAAAGTGCACCTTCAAGTTGTTGGGTTAAACAAGGATAAATGTGAAGAAAATAATAGTATTTTGAAGAATCTCTTAACAAAGAGCATCCATGAGCACCGTCGGATCTCTCCAATTTCACCATGACTGAACAACACCAAATACATTCGAACATATAGTTATGCAAATATACAATAATTAACGACATGCTTTGAACACTAAAAAGTAAGGGAAATAGTTCTCATACCAGTTAAAGACGCTCTACAAGCTTTGGAACTAAATGCAACGGAAGATCTCTACTCGATCAACAAATGCCCAACAAATGTGTCGGTTGCAGCTGCACGAACAACCACAAACAAGAAAACGACGCGGTTTTCCCACTAACGTATGTCCGAGAGAGTTTTTAAGTTAATTATCATATAATTAACCAAATAAATTATTAATAAATATAATCATATTATATTTTTACCCTATAGTTTGATATCACATATCTACTATAGTATTTTCTCCTCTACTTGATATAAATCATATTTATATCTAATTTCCTCCAAAATAATGTATCTCATACATTTAACCAATTGTATCATATATAATTAACCAGTCCAATTATATCATATATAATTGAACTTCCTCTTGTCAATTTGAACATTTCAAATTAACCCAAACACTTGTTCTCAACTTTATCCAAGCTACCTAGGTGACCTAATGGACCTGTGGCTCGAAGCTCCAACTGTACGTGAATAGCTGACTAAACTCTTTAGCCACGAGATCCACCATCCGTTAACTGTCAGGCATTCCACTAAAGACCAACAACTGAACCCTTCTTACCACATATATATTTCTGTATCCATCAGATATAACCAATCATGAGTACGATGACCCTTCACAGATGCTCGTAAGTACAGCTGGGCCAAATTATCGTTTTGCCCATGTAGTTATATCTCACTTCTTAAGTACCACCGATTCCTCTAATGAATAATACAACATAGTCCAACTATGTGTGAACACCTCTCGGGCCAAGAGAAGGTGTGTGGCGCCATATCGTTCAAGCCCTGGAATCAGCCCTTAAGGGAACTATCTATCTACTTACCCTACCTCGGGGAAGGAGTAAATTTCATATTATGTAGCTGAGTTCCCATCTCCCAAATCAGACGAATCTCCAAAACGGTAGGTTTGAATTGGCGACCTGGCCACTCGTACCCATACAAATCAAAGGATTGCCCTCAATGGCAGGAATTCCCAACTCACTCAGGATTGAGGTTATGTTACCTATGATCATCCTAATGAAGTGAAGTCTCTATCATGAACGGTTTTATATAACGAGACATTAACACTTTGTGGTCAGGTCTTATACAAACTCTTTGTATAGGACGCCCCCGCTCGCATGTCCCCAACACAAATGATTAAGATCAGACCATCTGTGACAAGTCACAATACTTGTAACCATTCCTCAAAGCGGACCGCATCTGTAGCATTACCAGGATAAGGTTTCCCTCCTATATCCATATACTACATACTATTTTGGTTATCACTCAAGACATGATCCACTTGTATGTCACCATATGCATGCTTGAGTTACATACAGATAACCAAGAATTTTATGTTTATTGGTTTGTGGTAAATCAAATAAAACATGCAACTGAGCAAAATACAAGATGTGAAGTAAAGTATCATATATTATACAACACAAGCGTTCGTACAAAGTGTTTACAAACTACAGGACACGAGATTTTAGGGCATCAAACCCCAACAGTATTTAAGGAAAGGTTTTATTCATTTGGGGAGATAAATGGAAATTAATGTGTTTAAGATTCTCAAATAGTTAAAAACGGTTTGGATTTTAAGACATGATATGGGTGGATACAAAGCATGGTTTGGTGTAAAATATGAATCTCTCATTACCATTTGGAACTTTGTACTGTAGTATGCATTGTATATATATATATATATATATATATATATATATATATAGCTTCTTAGGTTGTTGGATTGTAGACTGTGAAAGGGGATTCGAATAGTCGCATGTTTTGGTATAGATATATTTCACTAGGGAAGTGAAATAGAGTATCTTAGATCTATTGGTCTTGGAAAAGATAAGGGAAGATGAAAGGATTTGAGAAATATTTTGTTGTTTTGAGAAGGGAAGGGGAATTAATATTTGAGATTAAGAACAAAAGTTTGGTTTGGTATCCAAGATAGGAAATATGTGTTTACGAACCTTTAGAGTTGGTATGAACAATCTCGTTACTATTTGGAACTATGGATTTAGTATTTATTGGTTGAATGGATATCCTACCTAAGTTATTGATCATGGAACTCAGTTTTAGCATGAGAATTTGATTAAACTAGACTATCACACGTTGGAAGAGTGATTAGCAATCTTCTTCAAATTATAGTAGAGTCGGAGCAAATAATTTTTTATGAAATGATGTTTAGTAGCAATATGTGAAACCTGCATTCCTATTTCCTTATATAAACTCATAACTAGGAGAATCTGACTAGGTATGAAACCCTGCGCTAAAAAGGAAGAACTCTCAGTGTTGAATAAATGTTCTTCAAAAGTTGAAATTTAATTAAGTGCAAAGTTAACACAAAACCAAGCGATTGTTGTTAAACGCATAAAATAAAACTAAGTCAAATCCAGTGTGAATTTGAGAGCTTGACTCTTGGGTAAAGCTCGGGAAAATTGGCTAAGTATTAGACAATGCGTTGGCCTTATGCTAAACGTTGGTGTTGTGTCATGCGTTGGCCATTAGACTTTGAGAAGTTATTTAGGCATTGAAAGAGGCTGAAGTATGGCCGAAAGGAAAGGCTTGCGATGGTGATATGTGGCAACACTATGCGATGGTGCTATACGGCAACATTATGCGATGGTGCTATGCGGCAGCACTATGCGATTGTGCTACGCGACAACACTATGCGATGTTGCTATGTGGCAACACTATGCGATGGTGCTAGGCGACAGCGATACTAGACGATGAGCTATGCGACTGTAACGACCCGAGTTCAGGAGGGGTACATGAATGAACCGATATCACATCCGAATGAGAGGGATGATGAGGACATGAAAGCATGACTAAGAAAGACTTAAAAGAATTGAAAGTTACTACCTATACCAACAAGGTGCACCTTTCTTTTCGGTGGCTCAATCATAAGAACTCCAAAGTTAAGGGTGCTTAGCTTGGAGCAATCCTATGTTGGGTAATCTCGTGGGAATTTTCCTAGGATGCATGTGAGTGAGGACAAAGCATGCTGAAAGGACCCGTGTTGGTTTATGGGGACAACTTTCATTTCTAAAAAGCATTCAAGGCAAGGGAGGAAGGGAGGTTGACATTGCCAAGTCGCAGGGGACGTAGGGGAATGTCGAGGCCATTATGGGTCGAATCCGGATTTCAAATCCTAGTCTAGGGGTGTTACAGCGACGATGAGATGAGCCATGGTGGACGCATGGTGAAAACGTCTTGCGTTGCTAAGGCTTGCAGTACATAGGGTTGTTATGCGTTGATGATGTGCTATACGTGTTGGACATCCGAGGGCATGTGGGCGCGTAGGATAAGGCTAATAGTATGCGATGGAAGGGTGTGGGTCATTATCCTAGTTGAGTGCATAGGGCAAAGGTAAGCCATACGGTAGAGGGCATGCCTCCAAGGAGGAGCCTTGCGAGCGTCAAGCATATGTGACCAAGTTGCATCAATCGGATGCATAAGGTAAGGTTGCGTTAATTGAAAATGGCACCATCAAGATTAGTAGGTCACATATGGGGAAGGTGATAGGCAATAATGGCTTGAAGGGTCTTATGTGGAGATTTGAAAAGACACCGCAAGAGCACGAAGATTGGATGTACGCATATGAAGTTGAGTGGACGCATCTGTGGTAGATGGGCGCATATGAGATTGAATGAACGCATTCAAGTTCGTCATCCGGACATGTGGCCTATTGGGAAGAAATCTTAGGCCTTAAGCAAATAAGGTGGATGCACAAAAAGACATGCAAATTTAAGCATTAAGTATTGGCTAAGGAAGAGGAAGACACCTTAGGTTGCGTTGATAGTATGGGGAAAAGACACATCAAATAGAAGGTGGAAGAGGCTGGGCATTGAAAGGACGCTTCATTTTAACCCACAAACCATTTAAGTCTATAAAGATCACAAAGAAAGGAGAAAATAAAAGATATTCGTATGATTGAACGAGGGAAGAGAGGCGTTGATCGGATGAAAGTACAAACAGAGGTGCTGAAGGAAACTATGTGTATGGATAAACGCCTAGGCTAAATTCAAACGAGAAGTTATTCCAGACTACTCGTGCAAATCAGGAAAACCGAGAGGTACTCACCAGTGGGGAAATAGTCGAGCCAGGGGAAGTAAACTCAAGACTCGAAACTTTCGCCAAGGAGTTTCAAGGCGAAACTCTAAGGGTCCAACAAAAGAATAAGGGAAACCAGGTGAACTGGGAGGGAAAATCTCAGCGAGTCACTATGAGTGATTTCTCCTTTTACTCTTGTAAGCATATTTAGAAATAATATGTTGTAGTTTATATTATGAGATGAATATGAGATGGGGATGGTCAGGGGGTCGATGGACCTAGAACCTGAGCCCAAAATAAATCCTTACAGGATGGTCAGGGGACCAAGGAGTCTAGTTCCTGAGCTTATGGGAAGGAAAAACCTTGAACGGGATGGTCAGAGGGCCGACGGGCCTAGCTTTTGAGCCCATGGAAGGAAGAACTATGTGCACATAAGTTGATATTTTTAGATGTGAAATGTTAACTATCTACCGTGTATGTAGGTAGGTTTGTGAAAAGCTTCATGGTTTGATGGAGGTTTGCATTGGAATCTCGTGATATAATACTTATGATTCCACTCACTGAGCTTTGAAAAGCTCATGGTTCATTTTCTATGTTTCTCTCGCAGGTAGCAGAAGAGTCCAAGTTGCAAAGTTGGTCAAGGTCTGCCACAAGTTTAGAAATGTACTAAATGAGATTGGTAGTCGGGTAGTAACACCCATGTAAATGTAACTTGAATTTGTAAACTAGGTTCCTAAATAAAGCATGTAAGATTTTTCAGTTGCTGTAGTAAATAAGGTTCTAAAAGGAAACTAGTAAGATATTATCAATAAAAAGTAGCATTAGTTAATATCACACATCTCCTCGGGCTCAAGAGTGCGGGCTAGGGGCGGGGTGTGATACCTTAGTATCAGAGCATAAGGTTTTGGGAAAGGGTAAACTAGAGAAAAGCATAGTGATATTATAATATGTCTACGTGGTGTATTATAGGAATCATGCCTCGTGGAAGACCGTGCAAGCAACCGGTGGGGACTCAAGATGCTACCTCAAAAGCAACGGGAGAGGACCAAGGCGGGTCAAGTCATTCGCAAGTAGAAATGGGAGGTGAAGAGCAAATGATGGGAAAATTTGCTTGATATTTGGCCGAGAGTTTAGGAGGGGTGTCAGTAGACCCTGAGAATGGTTTGGTATTGAACGATTGAAGGCATTAGAAGCCTCAATCATTGAAGAAACAACGAACCCAGTGGATGCAGAAGCTTGGTTCGTGATGATAGAGAAATGTTTTAGGGTTATGTGATGCCCTGAAGATAGAAAGGTGGCACTAGCAACTTTTCTACTTTAGAAAAGAGCTGAGGATTCGTGGCGGGTATTTGAAGATAGAAGAAGGGGAAAGGAAGAGGTTACTTGGGAGGAATTTGGAAAAAAACTCCCATGAACAACTCTATCCCCAAACATTTCGCGATGCAAAGCGAAATGAATTTCTTAAACTCGTACAAGGCTCATTATCAGTAGCTGAATATGAACAAAAATATACCAAACTTAGCAAATATGTCGTCGGCATAGTACTAGACAAAACTGAAAGGTGTAGAAGATTTGAGGAGGGGCTACAAGCTGAGATACGAACACACGTAACTGCCAGAACGAATAGGGCAAGAGTTTCCAAAATTAGTGGAAACAGCGTTACGTGTAGAAGTTAGCTTAGGAGCACCAGGAGGAATAGAATTCGAGGGGTGGAGAGAAAAGAGCCAGAAATTCTCCTTGGGGGTTCTAAATAAAAAGATAAGTAAGACCGATTCCAGGAAGCAGAAAACAAAAAGGAACCCACTCTGGAAGAAGTGTACATGCCCAAGGAATCTATAGCCAGTACCCAAAGGCCGTGGTGTTCAAATTGTAAAAGGTATCACTTTGGGCACTGCTATGGAGGGGCAAATGTGTGTTATAACTGCGGAGAAATTGGTCATTACAAACGAAACTACCCCCAGTTAGGAAAGGAGGACAAAGGCAAGGGAAAATCCCAAAAGTATAAACAGATGCATACTATTTTCTATTATAAATGTTTGTATAAAATTACTCTCCTGTAAATATGTTTTATTTGTGATTAATAAATATATTTTGACAAATTATGTTTGTTTGATGTAATGATTGCTAGCTAAATGGGATTAAGTCAAGCAAGAAATCCTTTATGCGAAAGGCTTGGGAAATACCACCCTGGAGAATGTTTGAAAGGAACGGATAAATGCTATATTTGTAGGCGCACAGGGCATAAAGGGAAACAGTGTCCAAAGTTTCAACATTTCCTTAGTCACCCGGAACCAACCTTTGACGTGAGTAGAGACTACCCCTGTCGTAGATGTCATAAAAGCCATCAGAGAGACCGAGAAGGGAGAAAAGGTTTATGCTTTAAATGTGAACAACCCAGTCACCAGTGTAGGGATTGTCCAACCAATATTCCAGCCAGTAGCTTAGGTGGAAATCACGCTTGGAATGATTATTGGTATTAAAAAGGAAATAAAAGTGTTTGTAAATAAAACCTATGTGAATAAATAAAGTTGTAAAAGGTTGTGGTGATGTATTTTGGAATGACAAATGCTCTACAGTATATGGGGACTTCAAAAGCCTCATTTAAATGAGATTTTCAGACTCGTGCATAGGAGGGTCTAAATGGTGATATGTGTTTATTTTAAGATTAAAGAGTAATATGATATTGTCTCAGATAAGTCATACAATTCATGGTAGACGGTGAAGACTTTCTGAAACGTGGAGTTAGCGCTAATTAAAAGTTCTTTGGCAGTATTATCGGTCTGAAGAAGTAATTTGGAAACATGAAGATGAGACCAGAACTAAGTATCACGAGCCTTTAAGGACTTGAACTTTCAAGGACGAAAGTCTCTTAAGGAGGGAAGAATGTAACATCTCGAATTTCAGGAAAATTTAAGTTAATTATCTAAAATTATTGAGTTTAAATTTCCCTTTCATTTGGAAAAAGGATTAAATTGAAATAATTGAAAAACTTTTATTGGTTAAATTGAATTTAATTGATTAGATATTCGAACTGATTATCCTGAAAATATTGAATTTTGCTTCCCTTTGATTTTGGATTATAGGGCCAACTTAAAAAAAAGAGATAATTAATTTCATGTGGTTTTGAATTGATTTAATCTTTGAAATAATTTAATTTGTATCAAATTAATGGATTTTGTGCCATTGAATTTTGGTTTTTGAAGCCTAAATTAAGGTAATTTGAAAAGTTAAATGATTATTAATTTAATTGAATCTTTGGAGATTTTGGAGATATTGTGATAAAATATTTTATTTATCTTTTTCAAAATTTGAAAAAAAAATAAAAGAATTGAGTTTTTTTTCGAAATTAAATGAGAGTGAAAAAAGGCCAAAAATTGGGTAGAAAACAATTCGATTTTTCAGTGATAGCTTCCACAAAATTATTGATTGCTGAAGTTTGAAACGTTGGACCGTGCTAAAATTTGGTCAGTTAGTTTGAGACCTATAGAGTTTCATTTTGAACAGTTGGATCGTTGTTTGTAGCTCTAGTTTATTCATAATCACTACTGAATAAAATCTGTAAAACTAGAAAATTCCCCATCTTTCACTCTCGCAAACCCTCCTCATACAAGACCCTCACTACCAGCCGCTAGCCTAAACAATTTTTTTCGTTTGACGGCAACACCCGCGGCCTATCTATGGTATCCATGAGTCGACGTGCCATCAGCCACCACTACTCGATCTTTGTCGGAATCTTGAGAAAAACCTTGGGTAAGACTTTTTTTTTCCCTTATAATTTGGGAGGTGAAATCACCCATTTGATTTTGGGTTAAATTAGTAACCTCTATTTGGTGTGAAACTTAGATTCAAGATTTGAAAGTTTTGAGGCATTCACCATCAAGCTAGAGATCTTTTTTCGTTTTGCAGAAAATTGTTAAGTTTTGGGTAAGTTGTTGGTTGGTTATTCTTTTGGATTGAGAGTAATAGTGGGAAAATTAAGATATTGATTTTGGATTTAATTCTTGACCAAATTGGCTAATTGAATCAAGTTTTGGAATTTGTCTTGGATCAAGCCACAACTTTGGGTTGATTCAAGTATTCCAAAGGTTTTAAGGAATTATTTGCGTAGACTTTTGTGACCAAGTTGAGGTAAGTGGTTTACTACCGGTTTGCCCTCGAACCCAAATACGTGTTATGTATTGGTTCCTAAGTTGGAATAAAATATTTTGATATGCCTGCTGATCAGATGAAAATTTTGGAAACTTACGCTTATGTCACTATATGTCGATGTTGTATGTTGTCGCAAAGTTTGATGGATGGATAAATTGTGAACTGTTGGGTGATCTTAGCATGATTTATGATCTGGTTTGTATGCTTATGTCTGTATGAGATTTTAGTGACTGTTAGTATTGCCATTGGGTTATGCACATCGCATGTTGTGAGCCTTCAGGCCCACACCCTATGCTTATGTACGGTGTTCTTTTGGGACCACCACTTATGTTTATGTTTGTGATCTCTGGGGTCACTACTTATGAAAATGTGCCTTCGAGTTCGCCCCTTATGCCTATGCCTATGCCTACGCCTATGATGCCCTTGTGCACTTCTGTCCCAATAGAAAGACTAACAGATCACTGAGTGGGCCCAGTAGTGGGTCACTTACTGAGTATCCTTTTATACTCATCCTTTTCTTTTCATGTTTTTCAGATAAGGGTAAAGATAGATTGACACATGACAAGAGTGATCTGTGACCTGGCCATTTGGATGAATTACTGCTTCCGCGCTTAGGTTTCACGTACTAGAGTCTAGTTTAGGAGTCATGCATTTTAAAAATTTTATGAAATATTCCTTGATTTTATTTATTGATTTATTTAATTGTTGTTTAATTTAAAGTTGGATTAGGGGTACCCCGAACAATATTTTTTTTTAGGTTTTCTCTTCTTTGTGTATTTGAGCATTATTTAATTAAATAAAAATATTATCTCTTTTATTTAATTATTCTTTGAGAAAATGTATTGCTAAGCCTATGCATGCATAAAGTAGCGTCCTAGAAACATACTAGAAATTTGGGTTGTTACAATTAAACTAATCTTAATTAATTATATTATACAAATTATTTAATCTTCCTCGTCCCTCCATTATTCATAATTATTCTAAATTAATCAATATACTATAATAACAAAGACTAAAGTGAGTATTTACTATTTAGTGAAAAATCAAAGGCAAGAAGTATAAACTTCAAAATTTAGAAACTAAATTGAAACAAAACTCAAACTTTGAGAATAAATTATTACATTTTGAAATTTAAAGACTAAATTAAAATTAACCTCAAGATTTAATAACTAAAAGTATAATTTTTTGAAATATAGACAATAAACGGGAATTAGATAAAAAAAAAAATCTTAGAAAACAATTAGGGGGAAAAATTAATTAGTATGAATATAAAAACATTAGAATGGGAAAGTGAAGAATGAGAATGAGAGAATAAATGGAAAGAGCTTGATATATTATTTTAGAAAAATATTTATATTAAAAGAAAGAATAAAAATATTGTTTATATACGGTGAAAAATGTATTCAATGAAAAGCTAGTATTATTTTTACTATTTTTTGGTTTTTAAATTAGGGTAAAGATAAGGGAGTTTATTAAGTTAATGAGATCAAACATAGCTTAGTCTCTTTATCATTGTACCACATGTCATGGGATGGAAGCGATATGCGTAAATCATAGAACTTTTTCCGTGAGGTGCCAAGAAAGTTTCCTCAACCAACCTATAAGTTAGACCCAAATTTTTCCCAAAGTCACCTACTAAAGCTCATGAACTCCAGAGTGGGTTGTTTTGTTGACTCACGTTGAAAGAGAAAAGAGGAGAATACTTTGATTGCGGAAATAACACTTTATTACCAAAGCTGATAAAATCCACAATACAAACACTCAAGGGGCACTCTAACTACGAGACCATGAATTTTAGAGAGAATTATAATGGAGAGAATATCACTTTCGCCTAGAAGTGAAGTAGTGTTTTTACATCCGCTAAAATCCTACTATTTATACTAGTGGGAAAAGCCTAAAAATGTGGAGGACGTGGGGGAGTGACCCAAATGGGGGTTAATCTCCCACTACCCTTTAAAATAGTACCACTTGTCTTGTCCCATGATCTCCTTCCTTTCCTTCTAGGAGAGGACATACCCACTAACTGCACCGGTTTAGCTCCACTTTCCCACATACTATTTTTAAAACACCACCTTTCTAGCTTGTAGGATACTTCTCACCTAGTGGGTGGTTACTCTTGGAATTTTCCACAATTCGTGTAGCTTTATCCCACGTTTGGAATGTGGTCTTCCCCACTCCTTGGGTAGTCTTCCAACCGTCCATAGGTCAAGTGTGCACTAAGTGCACTACCACTCGTGGCTGTCAGGTTAGGTGTTAGACTGCAACTCTTGCGCACTACCTTGTTCGGGTGTGCTTGTGGCTTATTGCTTGGTGCGCACCTGGGACCTTCGTGTGTTCGCCTAATGTGTGCCAGTGCCTAGTGTTGCATTGCCTTATGTCGCGTTGCACCTATTTGGGTTGTGCACCATGTGCACGCGCGTGCCCTTGCAATTGGTCCCTACGTGTCCATGTGTCATGCGTGCCCTACCAGCCACATATGCTCGTGCTAATCTCTAAGCACGGGGTGTGGGCTGCTTGCCCACATCATATCCGATGTCCAGCCGACCTCTCGTTCGCCTGGTGCGCCTGCTCGCACATCCGATACCTTGGGCGTGTATGTCTTGGCTAACCTCCCATTAGCCTTGGGCATGCATTGCACCCATTGAACACGACCCACCTACCATGTCATTGTGCTTCGGATATTGAGGGTCTGACACTATGCCATCCTTAAAAAGAACGAACACTTGTCTCATTTTATTACAAGACAATTTGCTTCAATATTTTAATTATGAGAAAAAGATGCCTTTGTTCAAATTACAATTCATGAACGATTTTTTAAACTTCTATATATTTATTAATTTATAGTAAGTGTTGGATTTTTACCCTTAATCTCAAATTAATAATTAATTAATATTTTGATGATAACAAACGTGATTTTATTCACTAATATTTTTAATGTTTTGAAGTGTTCATCGTGTAGAGCTCGAAACAACGATTCCAACAAAATTTGAATCGTTCAAATCAGAGTTCAAACGAAGAAGATATAGCGGAAACAAGCTTTAAGGGAAAAATCTCGAGATGATGACATGACAGATTTTATTCATCAAAGTGGACAGCTGAAAGGTGCCACTTGAAGCAATGAAGGAGTGACACATGGTGGACATTTGATTTTTGGATTGGTTTTAAAAAGATAATTTAAAAAGGAAATGATTTAAAAACAAATATATAAATGATTTAAAAATAAATATATATTATTATATTATATTATATTATATTTGTGTCTAATGACTAGTTGAGTTTAAATTTTCACCATTCAATTTTATTTTACCAACATCTAATGATTATATTATATTATTATAATATTATTATAATAATATAATATAATAATATTATATTATTATAATAATATAATAATTCACCATCTAATGATTATAATAATATAATATAATATTATTATATTATATTATATTATATTTGTGTCTAATGACTAGTTGAGTTTAAATTTTCACCATTCAATTTTATTTTACCAACATCTAATGATTCAAATTAAATTTGGTTTTCACTTACCCCATCTCTTTTTAAACTCTTCATCTTCTTCAAAATTAAAAAGAACATTTTTTTTGTTTTCAATCCTCCATAATTCATTAAGCTCCATTGTTGCACTTTCCAAGCTTCAACTTCTTCTTTTTCATCTTGTTCTTGAGAGAGATATATTATTGTATTGTGAAGATTGATTTGTTGTGAGCAAAAACTTGTAAATTTGCTCTTCAGGAGAGTTTTTCTCATATTGTTCTTCATTTCCAAATTCATTGTAAGAGTTGATCTTGATCCCTAAAAAGAGATGTTGTAATAGTTTGATCCTAACCATGGAAAGGATCCGTTCATTCTTACTCCCGAAAAAAGAACATTGTATTGATTCGATTCTAAGTCATGGAAAGAGTCAAGTTCGTAGTGACATACCCAAGAGGAGTTTGGAAAGTGGATATAGGTCGGTGTGTCGAATCACTATAAAATTCTTGGTGTCAATTTCTCCGTCCCTCTCCTATTTAATTTTGTAATTAATTTATTATTTTTTATTTGCAAGAAATTAATTATTATAATTATCCTTGAAATTAATGGCTCACCTTTGTCTATTTAGGTTGGTTGAATTTATCTTTGCATATTTATATTACTAATCTTATTATGAAAATTAAATTGGATACTTGAATTCATTTACATGAATTTATTGTTTAAATTACTTATTAGTAAAAAGCTTGTTAATTTGTTCAATTGGGTCCACATTAAAAAAAAAGTTCTAATTAGTTTGATTAAATCGTATTCACCCTTCTAGAGTTGCTATACCGGTCCTATAATAAGTGCCAAAATGAGCTTAGCTCTACTAGCATCAAGTATAAACTCTTAACCTCGAGGTCGAAAGTTCGATCCCCACCCTACATATTATTAGAAAAAAAAGGTTAAAATAAAAGCTTAGTCCCAGTACTATAAAGTTTGTTCAATTTTGATGCATGTACTTTCGTCCAATTTTAGTCTTTGTACTTTCAACAAGTCTTAAATTTTGTCGGTTAAAGTTAATTTTTACTAAAATGATAATTTTCATGCAATAAAATAAAAAAATGTGAATACATTTTTAACATACGGTAGAAAATAAAAGGTTTTTAAGAAAACCAACAACTAACTAGCATTGGGACTAAATTTAAAAGTTATTGAAAATAGAAAAACTAAAATTAAAATATAGGAACTAAATTGACGAACTTCAGAATGTTAATCTCACGCTTGTTCCTCATCCACCATACATTTCTGCCTACTTTTATCCCTTGAAATTATGTTTTAATTTTCCATTTTTATAAAAATAATATATTATCAACAATTCAACATTGACACTCTGTCATGTTGCATCAAACTTCATTCCAAATTTTTATTTTCATTAATTTTGACGATATACTTCAGTTAATTGTTGCGATTTATAGCGTGTATTTAATTTTTGAAATCTACTTACCCATTTGAATATAATATCCATACTCTCTCTCTCTCTCCGGTTATGCAATTTTTTGGTTCTTACAAAACAAAAGGAGAAATATTGTGTTTACATATTTATTCAATCAATATGGCCTCAAATGGAGCAATCACAGCTTGCACCCATGTCTGCGGAGGAAAGGGTGGATGAGCAAGACGGCGCCGCCGTCCACGGCGACATTTTGGAGTCTATTCTCTCCCACGTCCTTCTCATCGATCTGGCCTCCTCCTCTTGCGTTTCACGTGGTTGGGAACGCGCCGTTTCATCATTTCTCTCTCATTTCAACGCCCTCAAACCATGGCTCCTCCTCCACTCTTCTTTCACCGCCGCCTACGACCCCCGCTCCGCCGTCTGGATGGACATCAACTTCCGCCCATCGGTCACACCCGCTGCCCCCCTCCATTCTTCTCACTCCACTCTACTCTACACACTCACCCTCTCCCAGTTCTCTTTTTCAATCGACCCCCTCCATCTCAGGTGGCATCACGTGGAACCCCTGACATGGTGTGTCGATCCAATCGTTGCCTTCGTTGCCCACAGAGTCATCATCGTCGCCGGCAGGTGCGACTTTGTCGACGAAGCGCCGGCCGTTGAAATTTACGATTTGGAATCCAAAATGTGGGACACGTGCGGTGAATTGCCCTCAATTTTTGCCGAATTCACGACTGCCACGTGGTTTTCCGTTGCTGTTGACGAATATAAATTGCACGTCATGCATAAATATTCTGGGACGATATTTTCGTTTGACCCGATAAATAAATCGTGGGCCGAACCATATGAACTGAAACCCGACCCGGATGTATATTCGTCGATAATCGGATTTGCCGACGGCAGAATGGTGGTTGTGGGACTAATGGGATCGCCAGAGGATGTTAAAAGTGTGAAGATATATTAAGTGGCCGTTCAATTTTCGGAATGGAGGGAAATTGGGGAAATGCCGAAGACATTGGTTGAGAAGTTGCAGGGAGATAGTGCAGAAATGGCGTGGATCGGATTGTCGTTGGCGGAAAATTTCATATTCCTCCACCACGGATCGGACCCGGTGGGGGTGATACAATGCAAGGTAGTTGGCGGCGGTTGTAGGTGGGGAATCGTACCGATATAGTGGTGGATGACCGGACCCGACTTCGGCGGTTGGCGTTCACCAGTTCCAATGTCGGCATCGAAGATTTGAAGAAAGCACTGAGATTGGAAACTCCACGAATCACCATCAAGATCAAAGATTCTGACGGTGACTGAGTCAGATCGTTTTTGTCCCGATGAAATCCGGTAATACCTTTTTTTCCTTTATATATATAAATGTATTTTATTTTTATTTTCTTGTTGCAAAGTCAGACGTTGCTATTCAATCTAAAATGTTACTTTGGTATCAATGATTGAATGTTAGGTGGAAAAGACCTTTTCCGACTCTTGAGGTTTTTTTTTTTTTTTTTTTTTTTTTTTTTTTTTTTTTTGAAATTAAACCCTAAATATGGTAATAGTTACAATTTTACTTTTAGATTTTAAATTTAAAAAACCTACCTCAGGCACTGTTTAGGCCTCCAACTCCAAGTAAGTGAGGTGGGTTCTTTGGTTATTTCATGTTCGTGGTTTCAATTATAATAGTTGGTATTTCCAACGATTATAGTCTACAATTAAGTACAATATTAATATTTCAAATTTCTCTTTGTTATAATGTTTATTATTCACTACAAAGTTTATCATTTCATACTTATCCTCTCTTTCTCTCGTTATAGTGTTTGATAATTCTTATCCATAATAACATAGTCTGCATCCCAAATATGGATTATTATAACCAACCTACTAATATAACTATTAACTGTAATAATCACTGACTATAATAACTAATTAAAAATCCCAAATGTTCCTTAAACTTCTTTGTTGGTAAAAATTGGGCACAACCCAATCCTTGAGATTAATGTTTGTTAACTTCTTAAAATTGATAATAAGAAGAACTTTGTTAGCCTGATGTGATGCCTCAATGGTCTAAAACGCCTCGATGTTATAAATAGAAACCAATCATTTCATGGTCTGATCTTGTATAAACCAGACCACAAAATGATTGATTTCTATTTATAACATCGTTAATTGAAGAGACTAACATTTCATTAGGATGACCATAGGTGACTTGACCTTAATCCTGAGTGAATTGTGAGCTCATGTTTATGAGGAAATCCTTTGATCTATATGGGTGAGAGTTGTCAGTTTAGTCAACTCAATAAGCCTACCATTTTAGGATTTGTTCGAGTGGGGAGCTAGGAATACAACTATGCAAGATGGAATACACTTCCTTCCCGACATTAGAGAAAGTAGATGAATTGTTTTCTTAAAAGCTGATTCCGAGTCTTGAACAATGAGACATCACCCTTTCATTGGCCCGAGAAGGGTTAGTTTATAGTTGGACTATAGACTCTTTGTTCATTAGAGAGGCGAATGATACTTAAGGAGTTAGATATAACTACAGGGATAAAATAGTAATTTGACTCAGTTGTAGTTATGAGCAATTTGTGAAAGGTCAGCTTACTGTTGATTAGTTATATCCATGGACACACAAACATATATACCGTGCGAAAAGTTTAGTTATCAATATTTGTTGGAGTGACCTGATTAATGAATATTGATTAATTTATTTAAAGAGTTTAATTAATTAATCTCATATCATTAGAGCTTCTAATATATAGATCCATAAGATCCTCTTGCTAGCCATTAAGGGTTAAATAAAAATCAATTAATTTTGGATTAATTTGAATTGTTCAAATTAAATAAGGGAATTAATTGTATATAGATACATTATAAAATTAATTTTGAATAAGATAAATTTGATTAATTTTTAGGGATGGCAAATTTGGTCTATTTTTCTGTTTAATTTAATTTTACATATGATGTATGATTAAATTATTTTTTAATGTATGTTGTATAATGTATGTCATATAGTTTAAAATCTCACTTTAGGATAAACATATTTCATGTATCATATTTAATATAAGTGTTATATTATATGGTTGCGTGATTAATTAAGCATGCTCATGTATCATACTCGAATACAATTGATATATTGTATGATAGTATGTGCATGATTTTCATTAACTTTTAATATAAGTGTTATATTGTTTAATGAAAATGAATTATGCATTTAGTATGACATTATTTTAGTAAATATAAGAGTTATATTATGATGTCATTAGAATGCATGTTATAGGTTTTAATATTTCATTAAAATATAAGCGTTATATAATTAATGAATTAGATATTAAAATCTATAATCAAGGATTGCATGTAAACATAGGTCTTAATTAATTTTAAATGGTTCAAAATTAATTCACCTAGACTTATGTTGAATATTTCTAATATGATTAGAAATAAGATAATCTTTTATTTTTCTTTTAATATGATTAATTTAAAATAATAAAATGATTATCTATAAGTGATCTTTGTCTAAGCAAGGTTCTGTTCAAGGCTGAGGTATTTAAATTAGTGGAAACATAATACTCCTACTTGGGAACTGACCTAAAGGGTGAATTAGACAAATATTTTGTAAGCATGCAAAAAATGATTGGATTTATTAAAGTGTTTAATAAATAAAATCATATATTGTTAAAATATTCAATATAAACGTTATATTGAGCAAATTAACAATGATTTAGTTAAATTAATTAGTTGGATTTATCTAAGTTAATAAACCCTGGGTTCTAAAATACTTAGTGAGAGGGAAAAGATTATGTCATATGTCCTTTTTTCACTCACGTTCTCCGTATAAGTTCACACTGTGAGATCCATGTTCGGCCTCATGGCATCCTGGGTACACCCTTCCTTAGAAAGATATTTGCATTGGTCAATATCTAGGTGAATGGAGAAAGTGTTTGTAGTAAATGGGAGAAGGATGTGTGTCAACCTACGGTCTTCTTCATTAGTTTGTAATTTTTTCCATGCTCGGCCTCGTGGCTCTCTGAGAGAGTCCCCCATAGGAAGGTGTTTGCATGGAAAGAGACAGAGCGAACTCTAGAATGGATAAAATCACTATTGTCAATTGCACCAATTATGTTCTTCTCTAAGGCAGACTAGTTAGGGCGGGACTATAGGGTTGAAAATGAAGGATTACACTTATAAGAAAACATTACAGAAGTTAATGATTTCTTGACCAAATCAATGGTAATTAATAGGAATAAGAATTATTCTTGTATAATTTTTAATTGAGAATGTTCAGTAAAGGAATAACTACACCCCGAGTGACATTTATTCTAAATCACTAAAGTATCATTGCAAAATTAAATGTTGTTAGGGTTCATTAATTTTTGCTAAATTAATTTAATTAAATGAGTTTTTGGAAAGAAATCTAATATAAATAATTTGTTTTGTATCAGCATCTTATAACCATGACTAGCACTGTAATCTCCTTACTTGGTGCAGATAAATCAAATGGTAAGAATTATGCCACATGAAAATATACGATTAACAATGTCTTGGTCATCAGCGACCTCAAAGTTGTTCTAGTGGAGGAATGTCCTCCAGTCCCTAGACTCAATGCATCACGAAATGTTCGTGATGCCCATGACAAGTGGACAAAAGCCAATGAAAAGGCTCAAGTCTGCATTTTGGCAAGTTTAACTGAAGTCTTGGCCAAAAAGCATGAGACCAGGGTCACTACACGTGAGATAATTGAGTCATTGTGTGAGATGTTCGAGCAAGTGTCCACATATCTCAAGCATGATGCTCTCAAGTTCATCTTCAACGTCAGGATGAATGAGGGATCATCTGTTAGGGAGCATGTCTTTAATATGATGGTCCACTTCACATGGCAGAGATGAACAGGGTTGTCATAGACAAGTCTAAAAATAGAGACTCTTTCGAAGAGTTTCCTGCAGTTCCGCGACAATGTTTTCATGAAGAAAATAGAATACAACCTTACCACCCTTCTCAACGAGCTGTAGATATATGAGTCCTTAATGAAAGTCAAAGGACAACACAGAGAGGCAAATGTTTCCAGTTCCTCAAAAATTTTCTACAGAGGTTCTACCTCTAGGATTAAGTCTGCGCATTCTTCCTCAGGGTCCAAAAAATGGAATAATAAGAAAGATGGTAAGGGGAATAAAGCTACACCTGCTATTGTTGTCTAGAAGGGCAAAAATGTTAAGGTTGCAAAGGGAACCTGTTTTTATTGCAACTAGAATAGGTACTGGAAGAGAAATTGCCCAAAATACTTGGTCGAGAAGAATAAGGCAAAAGAAGGTAAATATGATTTACTAGTTTTAGAAACTTTTCAGTGGAAAATGACGATTATAACTGGATACTTGATTCATGGGTCACTAACTACGTTTATTCTTCATTACAGGAAACTAGTTCCTCGCAATAGCTGGAGTTGGAGACATGACTCTACGGGTTGGGACAGGGCAAGTTATCTCGATGATTTCAGAAGAGAGCTTGAAGTTTTTTTTCAATTCAAAATTTATATTGTTGGACAATGTTTATTTTATTCCTCATTTTAAGAGGAATTTAATTTCATTATGTTTTTTTTATTGGAACATTCATATAATATATTTTTTGGTCGTGATAAAACGTTTATCTAGAAAATGGTATTGATATTTGTTTATCAATAAACAAAAACAACTTATATGTGCTAAGATCGTTAGCATAAAAAAATACTTCATAATGTTGAAATGTACAATACTCCAATTATCGAAAATAAAAGACTAAAAGTTCCTCCAAAAGAAAATGCCCATCTTTGGAACTTGTATATTCAGACCTTTGTGATCTGATGAATGTTAAAGCAAGAGAAGGGTATGAATACTTAATCACTTTTACATATTATTATTCTAGATATGGGTATGTTTACCTAATGAAACATAAGTTTGATGAAAAGTTCAAGCAGTACAAGGCTAAAGTTGAGAATTTATTAGGTACAAAGATAAAAACACTTCGATTATATCGAGGTGGAGAGTATATAGATATTGGATTCCAAAAGTATTTGATAGAACATGGAATCACATCTTAACTCTCAGCAGTTGGTACACCTCAATAAAATGATGTATCAGAAAGGAGAAACAGAACCTTGTTAGACGTGGTTCGATCAATGATGAGTTATGCTTCTTTACCTAACTCGTTCTGAGGTTATTGAGTAGAGACTGCAGGTTATCTTTTAAACAAAGTTCCATCGAAAAGTGTTTTTGAAACACCTTTTGAATTATGGAGAGGTTGATAATATCTCAAGATTTGGTGGTGTCGGTCACATGTGCTAGTGGCAAACCCAAAGAAATTGGAACCACGTTTGAAATTATGCCTCTTTATAGGCTATTCCAAAAAAATGAGAGGTAGTTTATTTTTTGGTGTGTTTACAAATATACTAGAAAGAGTAAATGAACATCGCATATACAATACTACAGATTTGGTCATTCTTAATGCACGAAATTTTAAGAGGAATTTTAAATTCCGAAAATGGTATTGATATTTGTTTAGCAATAAACGAAAACAACTTATATGTGCTAAGATTGTTAGTATAAAAAATGCTTCATAATGTTGAAATGTCCAATACTGCAGCTATCGAAAATAAAAGACTAAAAGTTTCTCCAAAAGAAAATGCCCATCTTTGGCATCTGTGACTGGGTCACATAAATCTTAATAGAATTGAGAGATTTATCAAGAATGGACTTTTAAAGAAGTTAAAATAAAATTCTTTTACTTGTATGTGAATCTTGTCTAGAGGGAAAAATGACAAAACGACCATTTACTAGAAAAGGTTATAGAGCAAAAAAACCCTTGGAACATGTACATTCAGACCTCTATGATCTGATGAATGTTAAAGCAAGAGGAAGGTATGAATACTTAATCACTTTTACATATTATTATTCTAGATATGGGTATGTTTACCTAATGCAACATAAGCCTGATGAAAAGTTCAAGCAGTACAATGTTGAAGTTGAGAATTTATTGGGTACAAAAATAAAAACACTTCGATTAGATCGAGGTGGAGAGTATATGGATATGGGATTCCAAAACTATTTGATAGAACATGGAATCACATCTCAACTCTCAGCAATTGGTATACCTCAATAAAATGGTGTATCAGAAAGGAGAAACAAAACCTTGTTAGATATGGTTCGGTCAATGATGAGTTATGCTTCTTTACCTAACTCGTTCTGAGGTTATTGAGTAGAGACTGTAAGTTATCTTTTGAACCAAGTTCCATCAAAAATTGTTTCTGAAACACCTTTTGAATTATGGAGAGGTTGACAGCATCTCAGGATTTGGGGGTATCAGTCACATGTGCTAGTGGCAAACCCAAAGAAATTGGAACCACGTTTGAAATTATTCCTCTTTATAGGCTATTCCAAAAAAACGAGAGGTGGTTTATTTTTTGGTGTGTTTACAAATATACTAGAAAAATAAATGAACATTGCATATACACTACTACAAATTTGGTCTTTCTTAATGCACTTTTAAGAGAAATTTAGAATTTCGAAAATGGTATTGATATTTGTTTCACAATAAACGAAAAAAAACGTATATGTGCTAAGATCGTTAGCATAAAAAATGCTTCATAATGTTAAAATTTTCAATACTGCAACTATAAAATAAAAGACTAAAAGTATCTCCAAAAGAAAATGCCCATCTTTGGCATCTATGATTGGGTAACATAAGTCTCAATAGAATTGAGAGATTTATCAAGAATGGACTTCTAAAGAAATTAGAATAAAATTCTTTAATTGTATGTGAATCTTGTCTAGAGGGAAAAATGACAAAACAACCATTTACTAGAAAAGGTTATAGAGAAAAAAAAACCCTTGGAACTTGTACATTCAGACCTCTGTGTTCTGAAGAATGTTAAAGCAAGAGGAGAGTATGAATACTTAATCACTTTTACATATTATTATTCTAGATATGGGTATGTTTACCTAATGCAACGTAAGTCTGATGAAAAGTTCAAGCAGTACAAAGTTGAAGTTGAGAATTTATTGGGTACAAAGATAGAAACACTTCGATTAGATCGAGGTGGAGAGAATATGAACATGGGATTCCAAAACTATTTGATAGAACACGGAATCACATCTCAATTTTCAGCAATTGGTACACCTTAATAAAATGGTGTATTGATAGTTGGTAGAAATACAAGTTATTATAGCTCAAATAAGTAAAACAATGAGAGAATGCGATGACAAAATAAGCAATATCATGTCCGAAAGTGCTAAACTGATAAGAATTGCGATCGCAAGCGCTAATCACATAAAAACAGTTAATTTACTTATTTTGTGCAGGAAAAATGCGATGGTGCAAGGGAAATTGCGATCCAAAGGAACAAGTCGTTAGCGTGCTTGAAGATTGTGATTGCAAGTCATGCGATCGTATGCGATCATGAGAAGCTTCTAAAAAAAGGTGGCCGCATAAAGACTGCGCATCAAGGTGACAGCATAATAAATCACGATAGGACGGAAAGTTGATAACGGTCGAATCCGAATTTAGTTGACAAGCTGTTAAAGCCACACTATAGCAAGTACACTCAACTTTCGGTGACCACTAATTGGCGCATTAGAGCAGGAGAATTAATGACACCCATCATTGCAATCATTAGCAAGAAAGGCTGCTTCATCTTGAGCTCTATAAATACCGAAGGCCACTAGTATAAAAGGGTTAACGAGCTTAGGAGTAGAGAATCAATTAGTCTGTTCACGCACATACTCATACATATACTTAGAGGAAGGAGAAGAGCAAGGAGACGAGGAAACCGAGAAATCATTCCCGAATAGATCGAGAGACTACTGGAAAGCGTTACAAAGGAGAGAGGACCAACAACTGTGAGAGCAAGAATACACATCTTGAATAGAGTTGGAGTGAACAAGAGTAGTGTAAAAGGCCACGGGAAGTAAAACATTGCTTACCGGGCTTCTTATCTCTCAAATCCATTAGTTATTTTGTATTCAGTACTTTATTTATAGAAAATGGAAATCTCATTTGAATCTATGTTCAATCTCTCCATACCACGCATGAGTAGCTAAATTTCTGAATGGGTTGAGAAGTACTTAGCTAGCATGACTTAAGATTTACATTTTATGCAATCATCTTGTCTTATGTATGCGTCATTCATCATTTGGACATACTTGAGAGAGTAGTCTAAAGATAGAATCTAGGCTTGAAAGAATCAAATTAGAATCTAGGCTTAAGAGAGTCAGATTAGAATCGCATAAGCAAGAAATAGGGGCTTAGACATAAGCTCTATTGCTATCTACACATCGCATGCACCCTAGAAATAGGAATGATTGTATGTGGTCACCTTGTTTTATGTGTGCATCATTCATCATCGCATAGACAAGAGTAGAGGCTAATAAATAAGTTCTATCGACTGTTTCATATACATATCACATGCGTACTAGAAATAGGAATAATGGCATCTACATTGAGAAATATAGTACTAATATTTGTGTGTAGCATGGTCGCATAACTTGTGTACAATCTTAGGAAATATTAGCTAAACCCCTTCTCAACCCCTTCATTGCATACTCACTGTAACTCTACGCTTTCATCAACTCTGCGTTCAACTCCGTCGCATAGGAAAACTCTCAATCAAAATATTATCCACTTCATTTATTTACCACCACAATAGAATCAAAGAGTCTGCTGCATATTTATTCAGTAGTCCCTATGTTTGACCCTGAATTTAATAGGAAACCTAAGAAGGCTTATACTTGGGTCTTGTTAGGAAAACTTGCATGATCACCGCATAACATATCACCGCAAACTCACACCATAATGTATCACAAATTACACGCATCAAGTTTTTGGCGTTGTTGCCAGGGACTACGGTATATATTACGCTAACAACAAACCTCTTTGATTTTCTTTGCATCTTTCGACCTTTGTGCATTGCCATTCCTTCAGTAAAGGAAGAAGCAGACATCATATGAGCGAAGGACATGCTCCTGAGCCAACTACGACCCAGAGATCGGAAGAACATTTTGAAGAAGACAGAGAGACAACTCCCAGAACGGCGGAACAACCGGAAGAAAGAGCCGCAAATGCGAACAACATTATGGCAAATCCTATCCTCCTGGCGAATGATCGCAATAGACCCATCCGGGACTATGCATCACCTAAACTGTATGATTTCTCCTTAGGAATCATGAGGCCAGCTTTGAATGGTCAAGGTTTGAGATGAAGTCTGTTATGTTATAGATGATCCAGACAGTTGGACAGTTTGGTGGACGGCGTGACGAAGATCTGCACGCCCATCTCCGGAGCTTTATTGAAATTTATAACACTTTTGTGTTCCCGAATATCTCTGCTGAAGAAGTTCAGCTCACGCTATTTCCATTTTTCGTTATGCGATAAAGCAAGGAAATGGGCATACTCCCTCGAATCAGATGAGATAACTTCATGGGAACAGGTTATCGAGAAGTTTATGAAGAAATATTTCCCTCCTACAGAGAATGCCAGAAGGAGGAAGTTAATTACAAATTTTGAACAAAAAGAAGAAGAATCGCTCAGCGATACGTGGGCGAGGTTTAAGAGATTAGTGCGAGATTACCCGTACAACGAATTACCAGACTGCCTCCGGATAGAAATTTTCTACTGTGGATTAAATCCTACATCGCAGACAGCTGTCAATGCGGCAGCAGTAGGCGGTTTGCTGGATAAGGCATATGATGAGGCTAATAATATCCTTGATCGCATATCAAAAAATCATGAAGATTGGCAGGAAAGCGACCAACGAGTAAAACCCAAAGAAGGTAACACAAATAACGGTGCCATCGCATCTTTACAAAATCAAATGAATACGATGATAAATCTGCTACAGGGCATCGCAATTAACAATCCTAGAACACAAAGAGTGCAAGTCAACGCAATTGAACAAACAAGCATGAGTTGTGCTACATGTGGAGAATCGAATCCGATTGAAGAGTGTCTACGGAACCCGCAGTCAATCTACTTTGTAAAGAACAACCCTTTCTCAAATACATACAACTCTGGGTGGAGAAACCACCCCAATTTTGCTTGAAAAAATAACCAACAACAAGGTTACAAACCTATGGTGCAAAAACAAAAACTTGTTATAATGAAAATGAATGATGTGCTAAGAGTCAAGTTCTTATCCCCGGCAACGGCGCCAAAAACTTGTAAAGATTTAAAATGAATGATGTTGATGCTCTATGCGCTCAAGTTGCTTCTGTGAATAAGATGATGCGATACTACGTTCTAAATGTATGCGATGATAATGATATGCTTCGTAGTATGCGTTCGTGTAGTGTGTGTCACAAGTTTTCTTGCGCTGGAACCAAGTATAATTCCAACGCAAGTTTCTCAGATTGACCTGAGGTCGAACACGGGGATTGTTGAGATTATTGCGATACTAATGTGTATGTGCGACCGGTTAAAATAAAGAATAATGAATCGGTTTTGCAGAAAAGTAAATTGCGATAAAAAGTAAATTGCGGTGATAAAATAAATGACTAAACTATTAATATACAGGTTGAGGACTGGCTGTGAAGTTATGCAAAAGAGTCTAATGAATGTGGAGGCAAGTCTTGTGAAGTGAATCAGAAAGAGAATAGGTTGAGGGAAAGGACATCGCAAGTTCGTCAATCTTGTTGAGGACGCAACTAAGGTTCCGCTTTCTCTTGGCTTACACCTTTCAGTGATCGGCCACGTTCCCATATGTCTATGATGAAACAGGGATGAATGTGATGAACGCAAGGTTGTTTCTATCTCTGGAAACACTTCTCACTTTAGTTAACGCATTTTTCCAACCTTCTTTCGATAGGTAGAATAACATCTTCACTTCTGCTCTCACAGGTGAAGATGTCGTCGAGCATGCTTTAGCTAAACTCGGTCGATTTCCTTAACAAGGATTAACTCACTCGCTTAATCCTTCCCCTTTACCTAGGGGATTGGTGACATATGATGAAGAAAATGGATGATAAATGTGTGGAAAAGAACAGAGAGATGATAATGATTACGATAATGATATTAAATCTAACAATCAGCGTTTGTTACAATGGTGAATGAAAGATTAAAGATAGATGGACACAGTAGATGAATGGAAGAATAAGAACAAATACGGAAAGAGTGTCAATGTCTTGACACAGATCCCGATCGGAGACGTTGTGCTTGCCGACGTGTGGAAGTAATGGAGTGGAAAGCTTCCCTCTCAGGCTTGCTTTCCAAGTAGAAGTGACCTCTCGCATAGAGCTTCTTCTTCGGGAATGGAAAGAATTACTTGCTCGGAGACTTACTTTTCAGTCTTGTCTCGTCGTTCTCCCAGATTTTCTCTGGATTGTCTCTTCAGACCAGCCTCTCTAATATTGAATTCGATGAAGCTATTTATAGACCTTGGCTCCTTCTGTATTAGTGGTCCCACTTTAAAAATCTGATAATTCCTGCCATGGCATAGTGAAAATGGCCACCCTGCTCCACGATCAATTTGTCAGAATCGTACAATAGAAAAGCTGTACACTTGTCAGAAGTCCCTACAAATGCGTTGCTCTTCTCATCTTCGATCAATCGCCGCATGCGGTATAATTGTTTTGATCTTCTATCGATTGTCGCATGCGGTGTGTAATTGTTTTGATCTTCTAACGATTGCCACATGCGGTGGAAATGCATTGATCGCTTGAATCCATGATCGATCATCGCATACGTTGCAATTGCGTTGTTCTTTTCCATTCTTGATCGATTGCCACATGTTGTATGGATGCTTTGTTCATTTTTGTCCTCGAGCGATTATTGCATGCGGTGACCTATTTCCTGTAAAACAAAGACTTGGACATTCCATTTCGCCATCGCAATGGGGTTAGCGGGTGTGTTTACGACACTTTACAATTTTTGTATTTCTAAGTCAATTTCTATACTGTCGACGCAACTTTTCCTTCTTTTTGTCGCATAATCTAAATAAAACGGCATAAATAACTTGTATTTCTATAAGTTATCAAAGGACCACCGGGATTTTTCCAACGAACTAACGGTCAACAGCAACAACAAGCCAGCAGCTCTCAAGCACCACCATCATCCTCTCTGGAGAACCTGTTAAAATAATACATTGAAAAGAATGAGACGGTCTTCCATTCATAGGTTGATAGCTAATATCATTCCCTCAACAAACATGGAGTTTTTTTTTCTTTTATTAGTGCAAGGATTTTTTATACCAATGTTAATTAGGACTACACAAACCAGAAGCTCAATTCTCCATAAATAATAAGAAACTATGTCAAATGACAAGAAAATTATTTTAAACTTGCCTTCCAAATGGAGTTTTATGATTTGAATCAAGTTCAAAGATCTCCAAATTAAATTTATGATCATTTAATTAAACTTCCACTGCACGAGCTGAAATGACATCTCCTGTTCCAACCTTGAGTGTCATTTCACCCTCCTCGAGCTGCTGGAAGAAACTAATTCTCTATAAAGAAGAAAAAACATGATTAGTGGCTCCCAAATCAAGTATCTAGATATTATGATCATTTTCCACTAAACAAGTGATATTATGATCATTTTCCATTAAACACGTTTCTAGAACTAATAAATATTATTTACCTTCCTTCTCTTTCTTCTTCTCATTGAGGAACTTGGGGCAATTACATTTTCAATGACCATCCACATTGCAATGGGAGCACTTACCCTTGTTGACCACCTTGGTTTTGGCCTTGCCTTTCCCAGCAGTGGGAGCCTTCCCCTTCGCTTGTTTCTTTTTCTGGATCTTCTTAGAACCAGAAGATGAGGGAACAGACTCAGTTCCAGATGATGAACCCTTGTGGAACTTCTTGGAATGGGAAACATTTTCCTCTCCTTATCTCAATCCCTAACATTTCATAAGAGATTGATAAGTCCGCAACTCATTCAGGAAGGTAGTCATGGTGTACTCTGTTTTATTCATAACTACATTGCTATGGAATTAGAGGAAACTCTTTGGAAAAGATTCTAAAATAAAGAACATCTGACTTTGCTCGTCGATGACTGTGTCGTTCATCTCAACGACATTGACATGGACCATCAAATCGAGAACATGTTCTCTAACTGATTGGCCTTCCTTCATATGCACGTTAAAAAAGTACTTGAGGGCCTCGTGCCAAATCTAAGAGGACAGTTGCCCAAACTTCTCCTCGAGCTCCATGATTTGACGTCAGTGATCATGGCCTCGCGTTTCTTGGTAAGAATGTCAGACAGACTTGCCAAGATATAGACTTGGGCCTTGTCATTGGCGTTTGTCCAACGGTCATAAGCATCCCTTACCGCTTGGGATGCATTACGAGTGGGGATTAGAGTACATTCCTTCGTTAAAACGAATCGTGTTGGGTATAATGTCCTAAAACTCGTCATTTGTATTATTAAACATATTCTATACACAATAAAGATGTTGTTGAGATTATTTCCATAAAAATTTTATTGATATTGTAAATTACATTGATAGTTTCCTAAATCTAATAAACTAATGAACCTATGGCTATAGAATGAATACTTAATCTTTATGTAGAGACATAAAAGAGGATCAAGTTTGAGTATATAGCCAAATCAGTCAATAAATATATGGATAGGGTTGAGTACCTTATTCTGGGGACACTATTGAATGCGGCCCAGTTTGTATATTGATACAAATGATATGATCCTGTAATCATGCATGAGGAGACATGTGAGTGGAGGCATCCTATGCAAACGATGTTTGCATAAGACAGAACCATGAAATAATCACTTTTTCTTTATAACGTCGTTTATTGTTAAAAACTAATTATTTCAAACTAGATGACCTAAAGTAACTCGATCACAATCCTGAGTTAACTATGAACTTCTGTTTATTCGGGATTATCCTTAGATTTGAATGGGTGAGAGTTGGTTTAACAGCCCGACTCAATAAGCCCCTAATTTCAGGGATAATACTAGGTAGATAACTGGGGACATAATCCTGCAAGTTGGAATTCAAACCTACCCACTTTAGGGATAGTAGATAGGTTGTTCCCTTAAGTACTGACTCCTAATTTTTAACAAAGGGACCCCGCACTCTCCATGGCTGAGAGAAACTCCGTTTATATGGTAGGACCATAAACCAATTGTTCATTAGTGGATCAGTGGAGACTTAAGGAGTAAGATATATTACAGGGGTAAAATGGTAACTTTGACCTTGTTGTAAATACAAATGACCTATGAAGGATTTACTTACTGATTATGATTAAATCAAGTAGACATAAATATATCTACAGTGAGAAGAGTTCAACTATTGACGTATAGTGAAGTGTCTCGGTAGTTAACGAATATCGATGAATTCGGTTAAAGGAGTTTGACCAATTAAGTTTAAATCGTTGGAGCTCATGATCATACTTAACCTATAGTGGTATTTATCTAAGTGACATCCATAAAGCATTTAAATAGCAAATGAATCGGTAATTTTGGCCCCTAGGATAAAATAAAGCAAGAAATTAAAACAATTATGCAAATTTTGTCCTGAAATAAGCTTTTACTACTCCGGAACCGGACTAGACCAACTCAAACCAACTCAAACTGTTTCAAACCGGACCCCAAAGTGGGTTGGATCATTGCGTTTGTATCAAATACAAAGTGGGTTATATCCATAGTGTTATCAAGATAGGTATCCAGCCTTATCCCTATACTATAAACCCTTTAGGTTGTATCTTAAAGATTGATCTCTGTATGTCTCCACATACAGTTTAAGACTCATCAGACAACCTTGGATGTTAGTTTATTAGATTTCAAGTTATTAAGACAAAACAAAATACAACACAATCAATAACATTTATTGAAATAACATCGATAACTCTTTATTGATAACGGTCAATTATTTGCATTTACTATCTACGAGTTTTAGGTCATAAAACCCAACAATTGAGACAACACTCAAAGAGAAAATTGTAACATTTTAGAACCTATGGACTAAATTGAAATTAAACCAAAAAACTTAAAGTGACATTCTGAAACAAAGAAATCAAATGGTAATTGTACCCAAAATCTAGGGACCAAATTTTTTTTTTTTTTTGTTGGGAAAAATATAGTTTTGTCTCTATGAGTTTGTTTTCAACTAACAGAAATATGATATGGCTGAGGCGAAGTGTGTAACTTTTTTAATTATGTGGAATTTTTATTATTTTCTATTAATTCTGTTTTATTTTTTATTTTTTTAGTTTCCCTTTCGTCTCTTTCTCTTCCCCTGACATTGTTTCTCTTTTTGGAAAGAATTTTGGATGCACATAAACACCAGCCCCGTCACCTATCACAATGAAAATCTCAAAACTTAGAATTACCAACCCATTAATCAGCTACCAAACCCATCGGAAACCATCTCTTCCACTGCGAAGTTATCTAATTTCTTTTCACACCTAAACAAACAAACACAAATTTTTGTACTAGCTCTTTCTTTAGAAGAAAAAAATCTGCCCATATATGCTTAATTTTCCCCTTAAAAATCTCAACTCACATTGGAGCTCAAAAGGAGAAGAAAAGGGTGGGTGAAACTAAAAATGGTGGTAGAGAAAATATCATTAACAAAATAATAAAAATTTACACATCATTAAAAAATGGCACCTCATCTATGCCATATCATCTTGGAAAATTTGTACGGATGACCAAAAAATTGACAAAGAATATCAGATGACCTAGTTATTGATAAAACTACTGAATGATCCTTTGTTCACATCAAACTCAGGTAAAATTACCTAAATATACTCGCGTGCAAGTGGAAAAGCATCTCGCTCTCTCTCTCTTTTTTTTCTCACTCATAAATCACCACTCTCCCTATGTCTCTCGCTCTCTCTTGGTCTCGCTCTTGCTCTCTCTTCTTCTTTTTCACTCACAACTTACTACTCTCTCTATGTCTCTTGCTCTCTCTCAGTCTCGATCTCTCTCACTCTCTCTCGGTCTTAGTTCTCTTACTCTCTCTTAGTCTCGGTCACTCTCACTCTCTCTTAGTCTCGATCACTCTCGCTCTCTCTTAGTCTTGATCACTCTCGCTCTCTCTTAGTCTCGGTCACTCTCGCTCTCTCTCGATCTCTTTCTCTCTCGCTCTCTCTTGATCTCGATTTCTCTCGGTCTCTCTCTTCCTTTCCTCATACACAAAATCACTGTCCTCTCTCGCTCTTGCTCATCGAAGTTGGTCACGTCGGAGCTGCTCACTTGGACTTGTCGTGCTGGAGAAGAAGAAGAAGACGTGCAGAGGAGAAGAAGCAAGAGAATCTCACTCTCGTATGTCGGAAAAGATGCAGTGTCAGAGAAAGTGTAGTCATGTCGGAGAAGAAAAAGACTCACGAAGATAAAGAAGAAGAAGAAAAAACTCAATCAAAGAAGAAGAAGACAACGTGAAAAAGAGAAGAAAAAAATCAGACATGTCAGTGGTCTAGAGAAGAAGAAAGATAAAGAAAAATAAACAAACAAAGGAAGGACAATACCGTAACTTTACTTCTCAATGACATCAGCAGAAGTTTATTTGACATTTGTTTAAAAATTTGGGTCATTTGACATTTTGGGCCTAATTTTTTGGTCATCTGAACAATTATTCTTATCATTTTTTCGTTAGGGGTCAAACAAGCTCGTGGACCATTTAAGTCCATTTTTCAAACTTCAAGGACTAAAAGTGTATCTTTTAAAACATCATGAATCAAATAGAAACATGCCTTAAACCTAAATAACCAAAAGTATATTTTGCTTTTTTTAGAAAAAAACTCAAGTTTAGTATAATAAAACCTTTAACCTCTTAGTCACAATACTCTACACTACTGATTTGCACGACATGAAAAATAAAGTATAAGATAGTGTTAAAGTAAACTAATCATCATAATTTATTATGGTACATATATTATTAACATTATAACAAATGAACCTACCACCAAATAAAGAATAAACTCTTTCCGATAAGATAAAAGAATTAAGGGTCTATTTGGTAGGGAATTCATATTCTGTTTCATGTTTTTAGGTTCATTGATTTCAGCAAATATGTCATATTTTGTTTCTAAAAACTATTTTTGTATATCAAACAGTGTAAATTATAAAAATAATATTTCTATATTTTCATTATATCCATAATATGAATATTGAATTTTAAAGGGCAGAATTATATTAAATAAAGATAAAAACACTTAAATTATATTACGTTATGTTATATCTTTTGAAAAATAAAATACGTATTATATAACATATTACAAATTATATAATATTAAAAATAATAATCATATACAAGAATGTAACGTAAAAAAAGATAAAATAATAATAATTTATTATCGATCAACTAATATTTAGTGGATAACTACAATAGTTTTATGATTTATAAATATACATCAATCACATTTTAAACAATTATATAAATTAGAATCCATTTTCTACCAAACATATATTTGAAAACATGAAAATATAATTGTTTTTTCATCACTAATTTATTTTCAAATTTCCTATCAAACATGTCCTAGAAATGGGTCTATTATTGGTCGTTCAACTCAAAGGGCAGAGGGCTCGTACACAAGGGGCAAGAATTATTTTTATCAAGCCACTTCAAAATACATGACTCGTCATACACATGGCCACAGGGAATCTTTACCACCAATCTCTCTTCCCAATTGAATTGATTCAAACAGATGCAGCAATCCCCCAAATCTTCCCCAATCTTCTCTTCCAATCTCTCCATCTTCACCTTCTTCCTCGCCGGCGAACCTCCATCAACACCCACCACTCCGCCGTCCAATTCGCTATCAGTTGGAACCATCCATGTGATTTCGGTGGTGTTGATGACGGCGACAATGTGTAAGCTTATGTCTCTGTTTCCAGCCGTCATTTGGTTGACATTCAGAGCGATGATCTCGCAAGCGACGGCGTAAATGTCGAGCGATGTAAGCAATTGCTCGATGTAGAATTGGAAGACTATTGGATCATCGTAGAGTTCGCGGAGAGAAATAGGTAACAGTGCATTGTTCTGTGAAATGGGTGTAGATTCGAATTGGTTGAGAGATCCGATTGTTACACGGCGGAAAATGTGGGATCGGACTTGTAAAACTTGATGAAATTGTTGGGCGGAAGGCGTGGCAATGTGAACTTCGTATTGGATCGATCGAGAAGTAGGGAAAGGCATGATGAAGATTGTAGATGAGAATTTGAAGGGAAGATTTATGAGTTTTTTGGTTTATAAAAGGGGCGGGAAGTCGATTTGATTTAGGAAACATGTCTCGAAATCCTATTATGATTTGGAAATTATTTTTACTTCTCCTAATTCTATTAGGTTTCATGGCAGGGAAGGAAATTGAAGAATGATAATGAGACGATTATCTTTGTAGCATTCCGGATTTTAGGAAAATTTAAATTAATTATCTAAAATTATTGAGTTCAAATTTCCCTTTCACTTGAAAAATTGGGGTTAAATTAAAATAATTGAAAAACCTTTATTGATTAAATTGAATTTAATTCATTAGATATTAGAACTGATTATTTTGAAAATATTGAATTTTGCTCCTCTTTGATTTTAGATTTTAGGGTCAACTTAAAAAAAATTAAGAGATAATTAATTTCATATGGTTTAATTGATTTAAATATTTTGAAAGATTTAATTTGTATCAAATTGATGGATTTTATGTCCTTTAATTTTGGTTTTTGAAGCCTAAATTAAGATAATTTGAAAAGTTAATTGATTTATAAATTTAATAAAATCTTTGGAGATTTTGGAGATATTGTGATCAAATATTTTATTTATCTTTTCAAAATTGAAAAAAAAAATAAAAGAATTGAGATTTTTTTTTTTTTTTTTTTTTTTTGAAATCAAATGAAAGTGAAAAGAGGTCAAAAATTGGGGAGAAAACAATTCGATTTTTCAGCGACAGCTTCCATAAAATTATCGATTTCTGGAGTTTGAACCGTTGGATCGTGCTCCAATTTGGTCATACTATTCAAGACATATGGAGTTTCATTTTGAACGGTTGGATCATTATTTGAAGCTATGGTTTGTTTGTAATTTCTGCCGAATAAAATCTGTAAAACTAGAAATTCTTCTTCTCTCCCACTCTCGCAAACCCTGCAATACCCTCACTACTAGTCACTAGCCTAAATAATTTATGTCGTCCAACAGCAATACCCGTTGCCTAGCTACGAGCTGACGCACCACCGTCACCTACCGCCACTGTCCGATCTTTGTCGGAATCTTGAGAAAAACCTTGGGTAAGACTTATTTTCCTTATAATTTGGGAGGTGAAATTCACCCATTTGATTTTGGGTTAAATTAGTAACCTCCCTTTGGTGTGAAACTTAGATTCAAGATTTGGAAGTTTTGAGGCATTGATCATGAGACTATTTTGTTTTGCAGAAAATTGGTGAAGATCGTAAGTTTTGTAAGTTGTTGGATGGTTATTCTTTTGGATTGAGAGTAATAGTGGAAAATTAAGTTCTTGATTTTTGGATTTAATTCTTGATCAGATTGGCTAATTAAATCAAGTTTTGGAATTTGTCTTGGACCAAGCCACAACTTTAGGTTGATTCAAGTGTGCTAAAGAAGTTCTAAGGAGATTTTGTTTTGTGTTTTTACCAAGTTGACTTGGTGGACTCTGCAGCATGATTTTGTTTATCATTATGTTTTGCTAGTTGCATGGAAATTACAACTATTATGAGCATGTTAAAATTTCTAATCAGTGTTGATATTATGTATGTGATGCATGAATAGACCATTAGAGTGGTTTATTGTCTCACCTTGATGCATGTTATTATTATGTTTGACGGTGTGCCTACGGACTGCTAGACATGTGTGAACCGACAGATTAACGTTCATGTTATTATCATGTTTGACGGTGTGCCTACGGGCCTCTAGACATGCATGAGACGACAGGTTTACGTTCATGTTAATTTTATTTTCATGTTTCATGTTTTAACGGTGTGCCTACAGGCCGCTAGACATGCATGAACCGACAAGTTAACGTTCATGTTATTATCATGTTTGACGGTGTGCCTACGGGCCGCTAGACATGTGTGAGTCGATTGGTTCACGTTCATGTTATTATTATGTTTGACGGTGTGTCTACGGGTCGCTAGACATGCGTGGGTCGATGGGTTCACGTTCATGTTATTATCATGTTTGACAGTGTGCCTGCGGGCCGCTAGACATGTGTTTCAAGGCAAGATAGTACATCTTATGGTTTTCTTTTCATCATCAAAAATCGATGTAGCTGTATGAGCCACGGGCTATCTTTCTTTGCTCGTGGATGCATAGTCCGATCCCGGTAATGGATCACTTACTGAGTATTTTATACTCAACCTTTCTTAATTTATGTTTTTCAGGTAATGATAGGAACGGACCGGCGAGTGAGAAGAGGGACCTGTGATCGTGCCATATGGGACATGTAAATTGCTTCCGCTCAGTTTACGTTTTCAAGCTATTTAAAAGTTTTGATTTGAAACTCAATGTTAGTCAAAATTTTATTTGTTTAAGTTATTTTTTTTCCTTCATTATTTTAGGGGCCCCGAACAAAGATTTTACTTATTTGTTATTTATTTTGGAAAACTATGTTTATTATTTTAATGAATTTTTATGGTCAAAATATTTGTGTTTTAAATGTGTATTTATGAGTAACGATCGTTATCAGAGCACTCAAAAGGTCGGGTCGTTACAGTTGGTATCAGAGCCTAAGTTTTAGGTTCTGTAGACTGACTTATGATATAAGTCTTGGTTTTTTGTCCCTTATGGCTATTCACGGATCCTTCGTTCTCGCCAGGTATGTTCTTTCATTAAATGTTTTATGGAAGATGTGTTTAAAAGCCTCATGTCTAAGCCTTATGTATTGACTGATTGTTATTTCTAGTTTAACGACCTGAAAGAAGTTAATATGAGATGGCTATTTTGTTTTGGTATTATGGAAAGAAAGAAGGATCATAATAAGGCTATTTGGCGTTAGTTTAATTCATGGAAGGACTGTTAGAAATGAACATATATTTCTGTTCAGGGATATTGAAACCTGATAGAACTATGAAGTGTTATGTACTTCTGACATGAAAGAAAGAAATAGATGTATTTGGTTAAGTTATAGAATAAGGTAGGTGAATTGGAAATTCACTGAGGAATGATATTAAGTTTTGCATTACGAGAATAAAACTAGTGGTGCTACAAGGAACTTTATCATAAGGCATACGTTCTTGATTACAAGATTTAGTTTCTTTATAAGATAAGAAAGAGGTGAAGAAGAGACTGTAAATTCTATTAAGGATTACTAGATGTTAAAGTCAAAATGTTCCAAGAAAAATTTTGAAAGGATTAATAGGTCATGATCACTTTCATGGTATTGAAGTTGGTGGAGCGAGTATGTATGGTGTTTTGGTTCTTTATGTAACATGCCTAAAAGGAAGAAGAATTACTAGATAGAGGATAAAGCGATAGTATGAGGAACTCTTTACGACCTAGGTAAGATGAATTGGTCAAGGAATTAATGAAGCCATCAATTTGATTTGAAGGTGCAAGCAATCTAGCCCCAAGTAAAAAAACAAGCTATATGAGTATTAAGGTTGAGTAAATTTGATCTTCCAGAATGACCCCTAGCACTAGAGATGAACTTGAGTTGAGGGCAACTCCTATCCTTAAGGCTTCTCATAGAAGGACTCAAGTAGAGTTGGAATAGCCTAAGTCATTGATACAAGAACCATTTAGCAAAGTATTTCATATGTGCCTTAATGTTTTTCCTTAGAGCACACCAGCTTTGTTTATTAGGAAAGAAAGATGATTCACGCGACTTTTTATCAATTATTACGGATTGAATATGATAGTGTATCTCGGTTGCAGGGGATTGTTAGGGCAATTAGGTGCCGAATCCGAATTCTGAATCCTGGACTTGAGATGCCATGAGAGATATGGTTTCTGTTGCATGGACAGTGAGGTGACCCACTCTATGGAGTGTGAACATTCTCAATATAGATGTATGCAATCATAAAGGTCTTTATCTTAGAAACTAGCATCAGGTAATGGTTACAACTATTATGAGGTTATGGTGATGTATTTTGGAATGACAAATGCTCTACAGTATATGGGGAATTCAAGAGCTTCATTTAAGTGAGATTTTCAGACTCGTGCATAGGAGGGTCTAAATGGTTATATGTGTTTATTTTAAGATTAAAGAGTAACATGATATTGTCTCAGATAAGTCATACAATTCATGGTAGACGGTGAAGACTTTCTGAAACATGGAGTTAGCGCTAATTAAAAGTTCTTTGGCAGTATTATCGGTCTGAAGAAGTAATTTGGAAACATGAAGATGAGACCAGAACTAAGTATCACGAGCCTTTAAGGACTTGAACTTTCGAGGACGAAAGTTTCTTAAGGAGGGAAGAATGTAACATCCCGAATTTTAGGAAAATTTGAGTTAATTATTTAAAATTATTGAGTTCAAATTTCCCTTTCATTTGGAAAATTGGGGTTAAATTGAAATAATTGAAAAAAATTTATTGATTAATTTGAATTTAATTCATTAGATATTCGAACTTATTATTTTGAAAATATTGAATTTTGTTTCCCTTTGATTTTGGATTTTAGGGCCAACTTAAAAAAAAAAAAAATTAAAGAGATAATTAATTTCATGTAGTTTAATTGATTTAAATATTTGGAATGATTTAATTTGTATCGGATTTAATTTCTTTTAATTTTGGTTTTTGAAACCTAAATTAAGATAATTTGAAAAGTTAATTGATTTATAAATTTAATAAAATCTTTGGAGATTTTAGAGATATTGTGATAAAATATTTTATTTATCTTTTCAAAATTAAAAAAAAAAAAAAAAAGAATAGAGTTTTTTTTTTTTTTTTTTTTTGAAATCAAATAAGAGTGAAAAGAGGTCAAAAATTGGGAAGAAAACAATTCGGTTTTTCAGCGATAGTTTCCATAAAATTATTGATTTTTGAAGTTTGAACCGTTGGATCGTGCTCAAATTTGGTCAGACTATTCGAGACATATGGAGTTTCATTTTGAACGGTTAGATCATTGTTTGAAATGATGGTTTATTCGTAATTGCTGCTGAATAAAATCTGTAAAACTAGAAATGCTCCTTCTCTCCCACTCTCGCAACCCTCATCATGCAAGACCCTCGCCGCTAGCCTAAACAATTTATGCCGTCCGATAGCAACACCCGCTGCCTAACTATGAGCCGACGCGCCACCTACCGTCACTGTCCGATCTTTGTCGGAATCTTGAGAAAAATCTTGGGTAAGACTTATTTTCCTTATAATTTGGAAGGTGAAATTCACTCATTTGATTTTGAGTTAAATTAGTAACCTCTCTTTGGTGTGAATCTTAGATTCAAGATTTGAAAGTTTTGAGGCATTGACCATCAAGTTAGAGACCATTTTGTTTTGCAGAAAATTGGTTAAGATCGTAAGTTTTGAAGTTATTGGATGGTTATTCTTTTGGATTGAGAGTAATAGTTGAAAATTAAGTTATTGATTTTTGAATTTAACTCTTGATCAAATTGGCTAATTGAATCAAGTTTTGGAGTTTGTCTTGGACCAAGCCACAACTTTAGGTTGATTCAAGTGTGCTAAAGAAGTTCTAAGGAGATTTTGTTTTGCGTTTTTACCAAGTTGAGGTAAGTGATACTATTACCGGTGCCTTCATGCCAGGCGACCTAGATTAGACCTATAAAGTTACTTGGTGGACTATGGAGCATGATTTTGTTTATCATTAAGTTTTGCTAGTTGCATGGCAGTTACAAGTATTATGAGCATGTTAAATTTCTAATCAGTACTGATATTATGTATGTGATGCATGAATAGACCAGTAGAGCGGTTTATTGTCTGCCTTGACGCATGTTATTATTATGTTTGACAGTATGCCTACGGGCCGCTAGACATGCGTGAGTCGACAGGTTTACGTTCATGTTACTTTTATTTTCATGTTTCATGTTTTAACGGTGTGTCTACGGGCCGCTAGACATACGTGAACCGACAGGTTAACGTTCATGTTATTATCATATTTGACAGTGTTACGGGCCGCTAGACATGCGTGAGTCGATTGGTTCACGTTCATGTTATTATTATGTTTGACGGTGTGCCTACGGGCCACTAGACATGCGTGGGTCGACGGGTTCACGTTCTTGTTATTATCATATTTGACGGTGTGCCTGCGGGCCGCTAGACATGTGTTTCAAGGCAAGATAGTATGTCTTTTGGTTTTCCTTTCATCATCAAAAATCGATGTAGCTGTATGAGCCACGGGCTATCTTTCTTTGCTCGTGGATGCATAGTCTGATCCCGATAATGGGATCACTTACTGAGTATTTATACTTAACCTTTCTTAATTTATGTTTTTCAAGTAATGATAGGAACGGACTGGCAGGTGACGAGAAAGACCTGTGATTGTGCCATATGGGACATGTAAAAATCACTTCCGCTCAGTTTACATTTTCAAGCTATTTAAAAGTTTTGATTTGAAACTCAATATTGGTCAAATTTTGATTTGTTTAAGTTTTTTTCTTTCATTATTTTAGGTGCCCCGAACAAAGGTTTTACTTATTTGTTATTTATTTTGAAAAACTATGTTTATTATTTTAATGAATTTTTATGGTCAAAATATTTGTGTTTTAAATGTGTATTTATGAGTAACGACATTATCAGAGCACTCAAAAGGTTACAATCTTAAACTTTCTTAATTAAAACAACTTGCCTTTCGGCGAACAGAATCCAAATCCATGGCGGATTCTTTTTTCTTTTCTTTTTTTATAGTAGAAAGGGTTTTCTTTTTCTCTCTCAAACCATAGCATGGTGTGAGAAAAAAAAGTATTAGTTGCTTTTTTGTTTATGTTTGTTTTTGTTTGTTTTTTTGTTTTCTTTAATATATACATAGCTTACAAAATAAACTCTAACACTAAATATGTTTTGGTATTTTAATTATTATGGTACACATATATTTGTTAAGGATCTTTTTAAACATAAAAAAATATTTTAAAATATCTACACTTTATAACAAAATTTTCTAAAAATACAAAACAGTTTTGAAATATTTCGCTATAAAGTGTAAATATTATTATAATTTTTATATTTATAAGAATTTCTCAGAAAAAAAGTGTCAAAATTCTAATTATTAAAAGCACACCAATTTTTAACTTGAAAATAGCAAAAAAGACCCATTCAAAACAAAGTGGAAATAAATATTAAAAAAATTAGAAGACAAAAAGTCAAGAAAATTGAGAGCCAAATAGATAATAAACTAAACCAAATAAAACTAATATATTGGTTTGATTCTTTATATGAGATCAATTTGGATCATTTCTTTAAAATGTCAATTGATAGTGTGGTTTGATTCTTAGTTAGTCCCAAAATAGACTAAATCAAACTAGTTTTTCACTCTGATAGGAATGTAACGAGTTTTTTTATAATATTTCGAAAATAATTACAAAGTATAGAATGGAACGGTTGCCTTTCACGGCTATACAAAGAAGATACATACAATAAAAAATCTCCATTATAACCTCCTCTTTAATATAATTACTATACGTATAATGCACATGAAATCGTATAGTTCTAATTATTTTTTTTAAATAGTGGTTGTTAATCTATAATAAATAAATATTTTACATTTTTGTTTTAGTTATCATCAACTTTAAAAGTTAAATAATATTATTTTTTTTTTAATGTTTTCATATCATTGCCTTTTTCACACAAAAAAAAAATCTTATATCTAGTACAAAGAGAAAAAAATTTGTTCTAGTAATTAAATTATAGAATTAATGTGTTAATATTACATATATCGTGCAATAATTTTTATTCTACAATTATTATATATCTATCTTGAAGTCACACAAAATGATGAATTGTTTTACTCTATTAATTACTACTTTTATTCAATTAGATCTTCTTTTTTTTCTATAAACTTTGGATCTCATGGAAGTTTTTTTTAATAATGTAAATGTAAGTATTTATTTTGTTTTTCTTTTATACGTGTATCTCACGTATACATTGGAAGAATTAATGCACCAATTCAATGTGTATAACCACCTCCACCCCCGAACAGATGCATCCAGTTGGCATCTATTGTATCCTATCTCAAAAAGTCTCATTCCGTCAACATCAATTGCACTTATTCGACCCAAGACTTTGTTTTTTTATTTTTTAAAATATATACATTTTTTTTTGTAAACTAAAAATTGGAAAGGTCATATCCGCCGTCTTTCAAACAGACACTTAACTCAAAAAGTCATAACTACTCAATAAAATACAATATGGAAATTTATGGAAAATGTAAGGACAGGACATGTAAAGATTCTTAGTACATAGCCCCTTTTAATATAGTAGGGATATAGATTTCAAAATCGTGTTTTTCTTTTATATTACTTTATGGGGAAAGCCCCAAGTTTTCTGGAATAAGTGTATTTGATTCGTAAAGTTTCAAATTAATCATTTAATTTAGTCCCTAAATTTTCAATAATAGGTTTAAAAGGCCATCTTCATTAACATAAGTATGTAAATTAACATATTATACATTATTTAAATATTAATGTGGCTTGAATTGATGATTGGATTATTTATTTTTTATTTTTATTTAGAAAATATTTTCTAAAAAAGTCTCATACTTTATAACTTAATTGAGATTCTACGGCATAATAAATCGTCTCGTTCAAACCAACCGCACATGAAAAGAATATTATTCATTTGATCAATGAAGTTTCATCCAACGCCGAAACTTCAACAACTGATGATTGTCGAGTTATTTTTACTGTATTACGAGTCGAAGTAGATCAATATTCATCTTTATCATTGTTTAGGCAAAGCATATTGACCACCACGCCTGCATTTTGTTCTTCTAATGCTTCAACCACTTTTCCATTGATTCAATGTTCTAGGTAAGTGAAAATAACATAAGCAATTCTTTGAAGCCTCTTTTTTACTTATGTTTTTAATTTAGTCCAAATTTTGGAGCCTTAAAATTTTAGGATAAAACTACACTAATTCATAATACTTTTCTAACCAATAAGAAAAGTCATATGTTGATGTTTGGATTTTTTTTTAATCGTAGATGCATGAATTTATGGCAAAATATTTTTCATTCCATAATAGAGTACATTGGGGGAAAAGAATTAATTGTGAAGAACCGAAAAGCTATTATGTTGTCAATTATTGAATTGAAGTCAATAATGAACAACAAGGAGATACACAACTCAAATGTCATTAAAATTACAATAACAATTCAATAAATCTTCTTCATCTTACTCCTAATTGTGGAAAATTCTTCTTTGAGGTCGTCCTTCGCACTCCACTTATAGAGAAGCATCTTTTTCACAAGTCAACAGAGATGTATAATGTTAGCTTTTATTAGCATGAACTCCAATGTCAGCATATGGCATAGAAAAATCTCTTCATAAAATGCAATGATGTGTTTCTTCATAGATTGATAGCTAATATTATTCCCTCAAATTAATTAGGACTACACAAACGAGCAGCTCAATTCTCCACAAATTATAATTAAAAAAAAAAAAAAACTATGTCAAATGATAAAAGAAATTTATTTAAGCTTGCCTTCCAAATGGAGTTTTATGATTTGAATCGTTCAAATATATATATATATATATATAAATAGTAGCATACAATAACAGCAAACAAACTTCACAAGAAGTTAAGAACTACAAATTACACTTACCCAATTGAATTGAATTGCATGGGTGTGAAGTTACATTTTTGCCCAATGCCAATCCTTTAACTTGAGTCGTCTAGTCTGAACCTATATACAAAAGAGTTTCAATGGTTAGAATCATATTTAATTCACCAAAGTAAATTCGAAAATAATCTGCCCATTAATCCAATTCTTTAGGATCTTAAATGTATTTGGATGGTTCGAACTCACAAATTGACTTTTATAGGCTATGAAGAATTCGATTTGAGGCTATTCGTGGTCATTGAACGAGCGATGAACAATGAAGGAATGTGTTGTGAGTCGTGCACATCTTTGATAGTCCCATGATCCACACTAGTGGCTAGTGAACGAGCGATGAACAGAACAAATAATAAGATTTCATGGATTTGTTGTTCACGTTGTTAGTTGTTTTAGGGCTCAAATTGGTTTTTTCCCTTTTTCTTCTTTTTAGAAAATTTAAATACAAATCATCAACTTAGGCATAAAGTTAAATAATTCACTTAGACAAATCTATTAATTTAAACAGTTATATAATGAAGATGACCTTTTAAACTTATTATTAAACATTTAGACTAAAATGACTAATTTGAAACTTCAAAGAGCAGACGCACCTATTCCATAAAACTCGGAACTAAAAATATATTATTCTCTTACTTTTTTTCATGAATTTTACAAGTATTTTGAAAAGAGGGAGAGAGATTATTATTTTAAAAAATAAGAATAAAATCGAGTCATTTCTCAAAATAAATTTGAGTCAATCTAATCATCCGTTCATTATTTATCGTTCAAAAATCCATGACCTCGTATCGTAAAACTCCAACAAAAACAAATTGATCCATGGTTCATTTCCTTGGTCCCACACAATTGGTGAACTAAAATAATAAAAATAAATTTAAAAATAGTAAACTTAAAAAGACAATTTATTGTGCCAAATTGAGTTTAACTCACGAGTAATTAACATAACTTTTCTCTTAGAGATGGTCCTTATCTCATAGTTGTTATACTAAATAAACAACAATTCATTGTACTTTTATGACATGAAAAATATAATCATTTATTATCACGGGAATTGAGATGTATTGTTAAATCGACCATTTAATCTCATATTGTAATGTGAGTTTCCCAATAAGGAGGGATTCTCGTTGTTGGACCATTTATTAGTATGAGAAATTTTCGGATGGAACCAAAAGCAAATCATAAGAGGAGGGTCTTTGTCCCTAAATATGTTTATTTAACATGCGGGACTGGACCTCATGGGCTCAACTCGAATGGGGTGGAGAATCCTCAATTAGACAAAGAACGGGGATGGAGCGGGGAGTACCCCCATTCCCGTCTCCACCCCATTGTCAACTCACAATGAGACTATATGAGTTGAGATTAGAAAAAAATGAAGGATCAAACTCATACTCGATCTTTTATCAATATATATATATATTGTAATATTTAAAATTTGATTTCTAAAAATTATGATAATTGAGTATTTTAATTATATCGTTGTTATATTAGTGAAAATTTTAACTATTTAATTAAAAGAATTCATAATGGTAATTTAAGTTAATTGATTTTTAAAAAAAACCAAACAGAAAAAAGTGAAATGGAACAGTGAGATTTAAACCATAGATCTGGTTACTAATACACTTGAATATCAATTTATCTATATTCGGTTATGTAAAATTTAACTATTTAATTAAAAAAAATCATATTGGTGAATTAAGTTGATTAATTTTTTTTGAAAAAAACCAATTAAAAAAATGAGATAGAAAAAATTAAATTATAGATCTCGTTGTTATTAATACACTTAAATATCAATTTAGCAAGACTTGGTTTTATATCTATAATTTTCTCTTATACTTGCAAACGAAAACGAAAAGGTAAGAAATTTTAACATTAAAAATATAAAATAAGATTAAACCATTCAAATAGAAATGCTAAACTTTTTCAATAAATTAAAAAAAAAAATACCGATATCTTGGAGAGAGAACATTTGAACTTATTTAGATTAAACATGCATCTTTTAAAATTTCAAACATGAAGCCAAACTTGAGAGGGAAAAAAATAACAAATTTATTGATGAAAACTCAGACGGAAAAAGAATAAATGTCTCACTAAATAAATAATTACGGAGAGATAAGACAGAAGTTTTGAGGCAAATAAAACAAAAACTTATTATAGGGAAAAAAAAACGAAAGAAAAAGGAAAGGAAATACCGAAGAGAACGAAACGGTGGTGGAGTTCTAGGGCTCACCACGAGCTCGTGTAGTACTGGGTAATTTCATTCATCCCCAAATTGATTGTCTTTGCATTTCAGATTTGCAGCGGAATTATCAGATCAGGTATTATTTTCCTCGATTCTTCATTTCACGATCTATGTTTCTTGGGTTCCATTTCCATCTAATGTCCTCAATTGGGTTTTCTGGGTGTAGGGCTTCTGGTGGGGGGGAGGAAATTTTGACTGAAAAGTTAAGGTTCGATTTCAAGAATTGAACTTCTCGAGCGTATTGTCTCTAAAAGTTTGAAAATGGAGGGTACAGAACAGTGGAAGGTTCAGGTTGAACAATTGAAGGTCCAGATGAAGCAATGGCTGGAACAAGGCTTGGATTTTGTTCACCAAATACCCCCAATTCAACTTTACGTTGGGGTTGGTGTGTTGTTATTTACCACCGTACTTCTTTTACTAAGTGAGTCTTTCTCTCTAGTTGTTCAATTTTCGTTCTTTAGCCCTGTAGTGGTATATGGTGAAACGTTTGGAAATTTGAAGTTGACCACCCCTTGTCTCTCGGCAGCTCGCTTGTTTAAGCGCAGAAAATCGAATACCATTGTACTCAGTGGGCTTAGTGGAAGTGGGAAAACTGTTCTTTTTTATCAAGTAAGCATCTTTCTTGCAGGTTTCTTCCTGTATTTATATGTAGGAATTTTAGTTTATCAGGTATTTGATAACTGGAGACGATTGTCGTCAGATACTTGAACGGTAGTTTTTTGCTTTCTTCATTTACCTTGATTCCAAATGAGTGGTTAAGCCTTTTGTGATATGAGTTTATACACTAGTTGTATTTCTCACCGTTTTCTCAAGAAGTAGCTTTAAAGGCACTAATGTTATTTTGGAACATTTTGTCCACATATCATGTAAGAATGTCCATTCTGTTTTAGACGTATTCTTCAAGGTCGGTTAGGAAGTTAGTAAAACAGTATCTGTGCATACTTTTGGTTTTGTGTTATGTATCTTGGTGTTTAATGTCTTGGATACTTCAAAGCTTAATTTAGGCACGGTTTGGTAACTATTTCATTTTTTGTTTTTGGTTTTGAAAAATTAAGTCTATTTCTTCTTAATATCTTATAGTGATTTGCATCTTTTTGAAGTAAAAGAGTTTACTTCTTAGCCAAATTCAAAAAACAAAAACTACTTTTTAAAAACTACGTTTGTAGTTTTCAAATTTTGAATACTATTGGTAAAAAGTACATAACAAAGCAAGAAGTTTAGAAGTAGGAGGAATGTTTATAGGATTATTTTTCAAAAAATAAAAACCAAAAACTAAATGATGATTGATTTGATGCTGACAATGCTGTTATTGCTGTTATATACTTTTAAGATATAGCATAATTTCTTTTGGGTTTATGATGATGCTATACCTATATATGTGTTAAGGATTTTTCCTTGACAGGGCTCTGGGGGAGAAATCCTCTTGCCTTCTAGATGCATTTATAACGTTTTTTATGGTTTTGCAGCTTCGTGATGGTTCTTCTCATCAGGGTACTGTTACATCAATGGAACCTAATGAGGGAACTTTTGTGCTTCATTCTGAAATAACAAAGGTAATTTATGTTTTATAGAACTGATGCTGAGGAATTGAGAGTGCTCCATTTCTGATCCATTGCAGCCTTAAAATCAATACTAATAATGCTGTGTGGTTTCTGTTTCCAGCAGTCAACTTTTTTTTTTCTCACTTCACTTGATCAAACTTAAACTAACAGATATTGTTTGTTCTTTGTATGCCTCGGTAGAAGGACAAATTGAAGCCTGTTCATCTTGTTGATGTCCCTGGGCATTCTCGCCTTCGAGCCAAACTAGATGACTTTTTGCCTCAAGCAGCTGGTGTAGTCTTTGTGGTGGATGCTTTGGATTTTTTGCCCAACTGTCGTGCAGCTTCAGAGTAATGGATTAGTCCTCTTAACTTTTCATTTATGTGTGTGTGCATTTACCATACAAATGTAGAATTTTGAGTCGCCCAAGTTCGGCATGAATGTGTGACATGAGCTCGAGTCCCCTGAGTTCTCACAATTCTCACCTGGAAAACATCCTATATCGCAACCGTGCTGTACATAATTCATGTTTAAGTACACAAAGCAATTACACAATTAAATGTCTCATGTTACTAGTTTAATTTAATTAAATTTGTCTTGAAGGTACCTTTATGACATCCTGACTAATGCGAGTGTTGTGAAGAAGAAAATCCCTGTCCTGATACTATGCAACAAAACAGACAAGGTGACGGCCCACACAAAGGAGTTTATCAACAGGCAGATGGAAAAAGAGATGTATGGCACTCAACTCTCTATATTGGGAATATCTTTTTAATGACCTGTTAAAAAAACTATTCAAATTACAGTAGGTATTATTATCTGCCATGAATTTGTTTTCCGATTATCAGTGTTGTGTTTTCTATGTTTGTACAGTGACAAGTTACGAGTATCAAGAAGTGTGATCTCAGCTGCTGATATCTCAAATGACTTCACACTAGGAGTACCTGGAAAAGCGTTTTCATTCACACATTGCCATAACAAAGTTACAGTTGCTGAAGCTTCTGGATTGAATGGTGAAGTTTCTGAGGTGGAGCAATTTATAAGGGAAAACGTGAAGTTCTAGATGTATATTCGATTCTACATGTTGTTGATTTGGTGCTTTTTGGCCCCTTCAATGTGGAACCCCGATATTTGTACTTTTGAGAATTTCCGAATTTCATCCCAATTTTTGTAGTATTTTAAGACAGAAGAAGTTATATGTCCATGCCTTCTTCCTTGTTGATAAAAGGACAGGACCAAGATTTTAGCGGGAAACAGTAAGTACAATGTCACAGAAAGCCAGAAACGTTGGTTGTTTAAATAATAGAAATTGAGATGTTGTTGGCTTCTTTTGGTGGTTGAAATAAGACCGTTTCCAAAACTCTGCAAAATGGGCATAACGGTTGAAGTATTTGATAGATTGACTTAAAATATTAGGTCATAATATGATTTGGCCTGAAAGGTTTTATAACTCTCTTTAAGTTCTCTCCTTTTCTTCTTCTCTCCCAACTCTTGTTCTATTTCTCTCCTTCAATCTCCCTCTCTCTCTCTCTTGCTTTCTCTAGACCACTTCTCCCCACTTCTCTGCATTTCATCCTATTTCTTATATTTTATCTCTAATGACGAAAACGGTCTCCATGAATGGAGTTGTTTCTTTTTTTCTTCTTATTTTTCTAGAAAATTCATCAAAGATGTATTAAAACTAAATATCAAAACCATCATTGCCAGTCCCAACACAGGAAAGTCGTGTTTAACAATGTGAATCGTGAGACAACAAAGCATGTTTGGCCAAAGAATGGGTTGTATTATTACGGCATCTAGGAGTATAATTCAACCTCGCACTTGTAATCTACTAAATGAAGAGTACACCTCACCAAAAATAACCCCAGATGGGGATAGAGAGAAGGATGCGTCAAAATCAAGCTACATTTTACCACACCAATCTCTTCAACCAACTGTAAGCCCACGAACAAAGCAAGAACTTCCCCCACTTCAGAATCCAGACACCTCCAACGGAAGACAACCTGAGCAGCAACCACATTACCGTGCCCGTTCCTCACAACCGCGCCTAACCCAACAAGACGGATGACAGGCAGCATCGATGTTAATTTTGATCCTACCAGAAGCCAGCGGACACCATCTGACCAGCATCCCCTCACCTGACCCACTACCACCAGCACGGTCCGATCTGACCTCCATCCTAGCAAACCGACCCATCTGCCCACCTTCCTTAAACATAACAAGACCTCGTTCAATATTATCATAGCCCCAGAGATCTCAAAGCAATACAAGAGAATCCACTCCATAGTACGATCTACAGACGCAATCAGATTCGAGTTCTTCACTTTATTTCGATCCTCCCAAATTGCCCAACAAGTAACTACAAACAGAATAAATGGCTCTTTATTCAGACAAGTCGCCGCCTTCATTAACGCGTTACAACAAGAAGCCACCTCCTCCAACATGATCCCAAAATCAGGTAAGATCTTCATCCAAATCTTGGACGATCTCTTACATTTAAACAGAACGTGATACCCAGACTCAAATCTCTTCCACAACACACCACTTTTGAGATGGAGTATTTCTCTTTACTAAATTAATGTTGGTTGGAAGAATACCGTGGAATGCTTTCCGTAGGAAATTTTTAATGGAATTGTTTCTTCTTCCTTTGACGATGTGCGATGGCTCATGGCAATAGATGGGGCTTTTTTCGCTCTTTTTTTTCTTGATGCCAACCAAATCAAGTGCAGAGGGCAAGCATAAAAAAGTAAGATGAAACTAGACCAAGACATAGAGAATGAGTTAAAAAGTGACTTAGAACTGGAACAAGAGAAAAAATGAGCAAAAACTTCAATTAGAGTGAGAAAATAAGCTAGAATTAGAATGAGAGAGAAAAAAAATCTGAAAGAAAAACTTATAACGAAAGGTTAGAAATTTTTGTTTTGAAAAAATGGGTCGGATTTTTTAGTACAAAAATCTCAAAACAGCTTTTATGTTGGTTCCGTTTGACTACAGATCTGAAATTGCAATAGCACTGGGGTAGAAACATATGTTTTATTCCTCTTCAACGTGTTTTAGTCGATACTTTTAAAAGTACAGTTACAATGTTCGATTAATTTATTTACAAATGGATATATTGATATGCAACTTTTCCCTTCTCATCTTGTTACAAGAAAATGAAATTATACCAATCAAAGCGACTTGCACATCTATTCAGGGCTGAGCTTCTTTGCTATAATATCAACAGGTAATGATCCTAAAGGAACTATAGGGTCAACGTTATCAAAAAGGTCTCCTTCCCAATCTACATCGTCATCGGAGTTGTAGTTAGCTTGGCTGTGATCCTGACTTTCAGGGCTGTCATCTGGGCTGCTGACATCTTCACTTGACGTGATAAATGCTGGATACGAATGCTCAGTTGCTTGTGAAATTTTCTCAAACTCCTCAACTTTCTCTAAAAGGTCATCAGGAGCAAGACCAATCTCATCTAGCAACAATGCCTTGTTTGAACCGATGGCACGCTCCCATAGCAGCTTCATTTTCGGGCTGGTTTTGATCTTATGATGATTGCCATGTAAGAGGTCACCATTCTCAATAGACTCGCCTAGAAAAAGTAACAAAAGAGTGAAAATAGGCATTTAAAAAGCCAGAACAGCAGAGCATTACCCAATGAAAATTTGGCTTTCCATTTTCAAGTTCTTATGTTTAATAATACATCTGCAGTTTTTATGTTTAATAGCAACGAGTAATAGAATAGACAATTGTAATTTGCATACTCAAGACTGCATGCCATTGCCTTTTTATATTACTGAATCTAGCAAGAGTGTTTAATGAAATAAAAGGACTCTACATACCAGATGAACCTGAAGAATCATTTGAGCTAACTCGAGTAGGAAGTGGAGCAGAACGATCGTCTGAAATAACCAACTTCCAATCCTTTCCCCTCCACATCAATATCTGTTCGTTGTCAAATGATAATAACACACAAGGAACCAATTCCTGTAGATAAAAGTCAAGAAGTAATGATAATTAATAATTTATGTCAATCAATCATCGAATTATTTCCAAACTGCTGCTTCAATAGATACACATAAGTTCAACAAAAGTATAGGCTCTGAAGGCGTTTCTAGTGGTACTGCATATAGAAATAGTAAGTTGCAATTGCAATATTCATGTGGTGGGAGTTCAAAGTTATACACGATATCACAAGCATATGTATACAAGCAGAAAAGAGAATGAAAATGCTCTACTCATCACAAGGGTGCACAGTTTCGTCATATGTTAAATGAATCTTCCAATAGAGCATAACCAACTCAGTTCCAGTGCTATTGCGGCTATATGCGGAGGTTTAGCTCAGGATTAACTGCTAACTTCTATGCAAGAAACGTTCCAAGAATCACCACAGATAAGGCAATGAGTAAAGAACAATGCAAAGATTAAAGGATGAAAATGTATGCCAACCTTGAGTTTAGCACCCAACTTTTTATAATCACTTTCATGCATGCCACTGCAATCAACCTTCACCAAAATGCTTCCTTCAAAAGCATGCCTTACGTCATCCACTAAGGAAATGTACACACCATTTTTTGCTGCGAAGGAAGATAAATTAAACTCAACACTTAACAAGGGGAATATGATGTGTCCTCTTTGTATAAATAATAAGCAATTGAAGTAAAGATGTGAATTGTAGTAGTTTAAATCAGAGTTAGTACAATAATATAAAGTGACAAAACTTGTTACTTCATAGAATCACGTTGTCCATCATGGTCACACCCCCATTCCTTTCCATTCTTAAGTCTTGGCTCATTAGCTTCATCACCTAATTTACATTTTTGCAAAAGACTAACATTGCCTCTATCACATAAAACACTATATAAATTATCTCACTTTCAAAGTTGGCCCTTAATCTTCAGACAATAGAAATATGAAATTGAAGAACTTTTCCAAAAACACATCAACATGATAGCTTTCCAAGAGGACCCTTTCTATCCCCATTTTTTCCCCGAATATTTGCTTAATCCTCACTCTTTTCATCTTGCTCTACTTATAACCACTCTAATTCAAGCAAAGAAACTCACTTTCATGTCTAGTCTAACCTTAATAACAGTTCTACCATTGGTATCTACAGATAATTAACAAAATATTTTTGTCCAATGGATTCATTCACTTGGAAGAAGGGAAAGACTGGAGACCATAGAGAATGATATACTCACTTACCTAATTTACATATTGGCAAAAGATTTTTCCCTTTCATCCTTAGCTCATTAGCTTCCTCTTTTGTTAACCCTTCCGGAGCTTCTTGAATAAGTTTTGGATACACTGGGGCTGCAGGTTTCCAAAGCATTACAGGATATTGAGGGCGAGTACGATAATTATAGTTTCTACCTCGGAACAGATATAATACACCACCGACTCGGTGAATTATTTTTCCACCAGTCTTTTCCTGGAATAATTAGCACAAGAAACTTCCATGTAAATGAACTGAGAATACCAACTCTTTCAGAGAAATAGAAGAGGAATTGTCAGAAAGGATTTAGGAAAGTAAATATTAAGGGCAACATTTTTATTGGTAAAGACTAAGAGTAAAATGATATAATATAGTCGCAAACTTGAGGAAACCAATTAAAGGAGAACCTTCAACATGTAACACTTTTTTTCCTCCTTAAATCATGTTAAACTATTTTTGTTCAATTCTAAATCAAATAGTTTCATTGAAATCTTGACAATTCCTTATCATATTCAACGTGATGAATATAGTCTAGCTAACAGTCAAATTGAGAATAATGTCGGTAGGGTACATGCCTGGTAGGCTGGTTTGAATTAGGAATATCATGGTATAGAATGTGGTACATTCAGCACCACACCACTTCATAACCTTGTACCTTAATGTTTAGTGTTTGGCACATTGAGCATTTATTACGAGTGAGCTATGCCATATTTCTCTTGCTGTCTTGGAGAATTATAATTCAATCCACAAAACAGATAGCTAGTGGTAAAACTAGATAGTACAGTAATAAGAGAAGGCAAAAAGAATAAAACTTACTTCATACAAACAATTCAATAGAAATGACTACAAAAAATGAAGAACGTATGAAAAGAACACCTCAATATGATGGCAAATATTATCCATATCTACTGTGGGAACACCTTTGCAACGAACTTTACAGACACGCTGGCGCTTCCAATGCGAATGTATCAATTCCAACATATTATGCGTAAGTCCATCCCTTCCTAACACGTCCAATTCAAACCAAAAAAGGTCACCAACTTCAGCCGATCATAGAACTGGGAATGGCAACAAGGCATATATATGATCACATAACAACCATAGATAGTAAAATTGCATATGGAAAAGGGAGGGGGAAAGAAATCATAGCTCACCAAGATTAACCTGGCGATTGTGTGACAAATGGGGTTTCACCAGCATGCGAATTTCCCAATTCTTAAGAGGTTCCCCAAGTATTTCCTCTCTGCTTTTCCCCTCCTTGGGATACTGGCCAAGCGGGAACGGGCCCGGCATTTGGACTTGCTTAACCCCTTTAGTACCAGGAGGGGGCGGATTGAAGGAATCGAAGAGAGGGATTTTCTTCTTCGAGCTTTTCAATGGAGCTTTGCCCGTCCAAGGCCTCGGCATCGTCGGAGGTGCAAAGGGTAGAAACGCCGGTTCGCGAATTGCAATGGGCTTGACTTTGGGGGTCTCAGAGTAACTGTATTGAAACTCGAATGGAGCATCAGGGAGTAGATACGAGACACCGGAATCGCCGATGACGACGGAGCGATCGCCGTGGGATGATATGACTCCATCTTTGACGGGCCTGTAGTAGTTGGAACGGCGGTGGAAGGTTTTGAGAGCAGGATTAGGGGGTTTTGGAGGGTTGTTGGTGCGAAGAGTGCGGGATTTGGGAGGAGGGTATTTGGGAATTGGAATGGGTGTTGAAGGAGAAGAAGTGGGTGAAGGATCGTGAGGCGGTGGAGCTGAAGGGAGTGAAGAGAATAGGTTTAGGCCTGGCAGTGATGGGATTCTCGCCATTGTTACAGTACTGAGTACTCTCTTTCTTTCTTTCCCTCTCCTCTCGTTGGAGAAGATGGATAAGGCAGAGCTTCCCACTAGCCTGACAGATATTTTCGTTGCTCGGCCTTAATCTTGGAGGGTACTGCACGATGCTACAACCACTACAATAGTTGAGCTATGAAAGATAAGTTGATCTTAATCTGTGTATCGGTTTTTTTTTATATATAATCGGTTCGGTTTGGCTTTTTTATTTATATAATATTAGTTTCAATTCAATTATCGGTTCTATATATATAATATATATGCAACCTGAAATCTTTTTTTAACTTGTAATCTTAAAAATAATCGAATGGATACTTCAATAAAAATGGAGAGGCGTTTGAGACAATAAGTTAGTTATTATACTCCTAGGTTATTATAGTTGAATTATGATAGTTTGCATTTGGGTGTAAATTACTTTAGTTTGAGTTATAATAGTATATGTTTGAAGTGTAAACTATTTTAGTTTGAGAATAAAATAGTAAAAATTGTAGTAAATAATAAAAAAAAATAATGAATGTTAAATAGTAAAAATGATAATAAATAATAAATACCGTAGCAAATTGAGGTTTTGAAATAATATTGACTGTAACTAATTAGGAATTTTGAAATAGTTTTTACTATAACAAGAGGTAGTTATTATATTTTGATGATGACTCTTGCCCCAAACGTCCTTTGAATTTTTATTCTATTTTATCATTCAATTTGATCGGAAGTTCAACTTAAAAGATCTAAACATCTCATCTATTGGATCATGAGATCCAAATCTCTTAAATCCCAGCTGCATACCAACTCAAACAAAAAGGGAAAAATAGTCAAAAAGACAAAAAAAAAAAAAAAAAAAAAAAAAAAAAAGTTTTAACGAGGTTTATATCTTTTGTACGATATACATGTTATATAAATCATTGAAAGCATGTGTGAATACTTTTTTTTAATTAGTTTTCAAGTAATAATTTATCGATGTGGAAGAATTGCAATACTTTTTTCAAGTTTACTTGTAAGATTGTAACTTTTATTTAAGTGTATTAAAAAAACTTTTATTGAGTCTTGAAAATAAGTAGAGGACACCTATTGCACATTAGATGTTGTTACTAACGTTGTTACAACATACCATAGAACATTAAAACATAGATAATTAACTAATAAAAATAATACCAGAGATTGGTAACCTAGTTCGATGAATACCACTATGTCTAAGGGGGCAGTATGCCAGAAAAGACAACTTCACTAATATAAATGATAAGCAGCTACAACGTAATATTTATCTATAACTATAGCATTGTTGGTGTTGACAATCAACAAGCAGAAGCAATTAGGATATTAAGCACTCTAATTCCATTAATTTTATCAACCAAGTAAGCATGTTCATAATAAATTAAAAGGGTTTCAGAAATTTACCTTTGATGAACTTTCAAATTCCTTCAATTTTAGCTTGAATCTCTTCTCCAATAGATTGTAGACAACCACTTAATTTTTTTCACTATCCTCTTGACCCTTAGATTGGATTGTGGGATCCAAAATAAGAATCAATTGAAGAGAAATTTGGAAAATTTTCAGATTAAATGTCATAACCTAGAGAGACTCTTCTCCCTTAATTTCTCAAATTGCATGTCCAAAAACAGTAGCTAAAGTTCAATCAATTTTTTTTCTTCTTCTCCATGCAATTTGTGAAACCCAAATTTCAATTTCCCTACTTAAGTAAGTAATTAAGGGATTTAACTAAGTATAAGTTAAATCCTATGTGGAAGAGAAGGAAATTTCTAAGTGTTAAATGGATTTTCCTTTAGTAGCTTTGAGATAAGCCTTAACTAGTAGAATTTTGGCTAAGTGTAAGGTCAAAAGAAACCATGTGTTAGGTGTTAGGAAACATTGAACACATAAGATGAGGCTGAGTTAGTAGAAGCTTAAAAGGGATTAAGCATTGAAGCCAAAAGCAACCATGCGATTTGTGAGGTTGGACGCATGTTGGCCGAAGCATGGCAAGAGGCGTTGCCAAGAGTTGCTCGTGCGTTGAGGATACGTGAGCGAGAGTGGAGAGAGCAAAAGAAGCTTGAGCGGAAGGCGTTGGATAGACGATCGTGTAGCTTCAGGCGGCGCTAAACGATGTGGAGTAATGTGCTACATGATAGGCAAAGGCACTACACGATCAATGCAAGTGCTAGACGATAAATGTAGAAACTAAACGATAGTGCTAGATGATAGCACTAAAAGATAGCGTTAAGCATTGAGCAGGTGCTAGACGATGCGCGGGCGCGGAGCGATAGACTACACGACGGTATTACACGATAGGCCAAGCGTTAGATGATGGCCGTTCGCGATAGACGCAAACGCTGGGCGATGAGCACTATATGATAAATAAACGTGCTAGACGATGAGTGGGTGCGTTACACGATAAGGCATCAGCGCTACGGGATGGAGCTAAATGATAGGCACAACGGCTATGCGATAGGCTATGCGCGAGATTTTTAAGAGCGAGATATCACTAAACGATTGAGCTACACGATCGGGCATTAGGGCTATACGATGGATACAGGCACTAGACGATTACAGCGAGAGGGCTGAATGTTAAGCAATAGCGAGATGTTTAGTAAACGATGGAGCTAAGTGATGAAGTGCAGAAGCTGCACGACGGACTAAATGATGGAGCGGTGTTTAGGCTTGCATTACACAAGGCTGATGAGCTCACTCGGACAAATGGTTATACCAAGAGGTGGTTGAAGCTTGAGTTAATAGGAGCTGGACGAATAAAGATTCATGCAAAGAGAGCTTTATACATGAGGAAGACAACTCAAGCAAGTGAGTGGCATGAGAGTAGGCAAATGTCAAGGGAGTAGGTGATGGCAAAACATGGTGTAAACACTCCAAAGTAAGAGGTGTCATGCGTTGGAGGCCTTAAGAGATGAGAATGATTGGTTCCTTTGGTCTATAAATACCACCACAAGATGTCTCTTCAATTCATAAGCCAAATCCTCTTCAAAGAATGTAAGGAAGAATGTTAGAAGGTGGATTTGGAGGAGACTATGCGTTAATCATGAATACCATGCATTGACCATGCGTTTTCAAAAGAAGGAGATGTTGTCGGACAGTGAAGTATGGAAGTAGCATCAACTTGGGACAAAGAATTCTCCTAGAATACTCGTGCGTTTTGAGTGATTCTAAAGCCACATGAAAGATCTGAGAATCTAGTTTTCAATGTAGGGCGCTATAGAAGAAGCTCCAAGGAATCAGGATGGAAAGTGAAGGAAAGACAGAATAGTCGAGCTATCAGGTAAGCTTGCGCCGATCTTGATGTTTTGAGGATTCCGGCCAGACCACGAGAATTTTTTGGCTAAGATTTTAAGGTAAGCTTACTGAGACATTTTAAAGCATATTTGTAGAAGGAAGTATCTCGAAATAAGGCTTAGAACTATGATTAATCTAAGCTTAAAAGTTGGATTTTAGGGTCCAAAAAGGGAGCCCGAGGAAACTGAGGAACATCTAAATAGGAGGATTCCTACCTTACCAAGGTGAGTGGTACTTTTCTTTAAGTCTTAAAGCATATCTTTTAGAGTAAAGTGTATATGCTTATGTTATGAATAAGTGATTTAGCATGAGAATAAGATTATAAGATCGGGATGGTCAGGAGGTCAATAAACCTAGTTCTTGAGCCCCGAGCGAAACCTCACGGGATGGTCAGGGGACCAAGAAGCCTAGTTCCTGAGCCTGTGGGAGGAACCTCGTATGGGATGGTCAAATGGCTGGCAGGCCTAGCTTCTGAGCCCATAAGCGAGGAGCTATGTGCACATAGAGGACATAAGATACAAAGGGAATGCAACAGACTAAGCGTTTATGATTAGTAATAGTTGACTATCTACCGTGTGTGTAGGTAGAGATCAGACTCATTCAAAGCTGAGGTTTGAGTATTAACCTCGTATTTATTATATGTTTGTATTATGAGTTAAAATATACTCTAGAAGCTGCTCATCACTCACTGAGCTTCTTGAAGCTCATTTTTTTCTTTTCATGTTTTCTTCCCAGGTAGTGAAAGGTGAGAAGTTACAGGGTGCTGCTAAGGTCAAGGTCCGCCACAAGCCACAATCACATTTCTGGGGTTTTAGAGTTATTGTAAACTTTGTAGTTAAGTCTTGGAGTTTTATAAACGTTACACTATTGTAATAAATTGGGCCTAATCAATCAGTTGTTATTTATCTCCTTGACTTAAAGTTTACTAAGAGTAAAGAGGTTCATATGGGCAGTAGGTATCACAAAAGAGTGGTATCTATGGTCTGTCACGCCTCTTGTCGGGCTCAGGAGGCGGGCCCAGGGCGGGGTGTGATCCAACCTTCTTCCATGAGGTAATGACATTCAAACCACTTTTGAGTAGTGGATTTGTATGGTGTAAGGTGGAGTGAAACCCACTTCTTCCAATTTTAATTTTAAATGAATTTTAACATGAAATTCAAATAAATTTAATTTGAAATCAAATGTCAAAATTTTAAAACTAATTATATAAAATATTAATTCAAAAATTAATATTTTAACATTAATTATAAATAATTAACTAAATGATTTAATTATTAAATTGATTTAATATCAAAATTTTAAATTAATATAACATACCAATTTAAAAAACATGAATCCCTATTCATGTAATATTTAAATCATACTTAAATATTTTTCACTTCTCCAATTTCATTTAATTCAATAATTAAACGTTTTAATTATATTATATATAATTAATAATTCTCTTAAAATGAATTTGAACGTTTCAAATTCTTTCATCACGCTATTATAAAGTTTAGTCCGTTTGTGAGCTAGTAAGGGGACCTAATGGACCTACAGATCATGAGCTCCAACGATCCGAGATTAATTGGCTAAATTCTTTAAACCGAATTAATCAACATTCGTTAACTACCAAGTTACTCCATTAAAGCCCATTAGTTGCACTCTTCTCACTATAGATATATTTATGTCCACTTGATTTAACCATGATCAGTAAGTCGATCATTCACAGATTGTTCTTATTAATAGTTGGGTCAAAAAATATTGTTTTACCATTGTAATATATCTGCTCCTTAAGTCTCCACTGATTCACCAATAAACAATTGGTTTATGGTCCTATCATAAATCGGGTCCCTCTCAGCCATAGAAAGGGTGGGGCCCATTGTTCAAAACTAGGAGTTAGTACTTAAGGGAACAACCTATCTACTAACCCTAAAATGTGTAAAAGTGAATTTCGTCTTGCAAGACTATATCCCTAGCTATCTACCTGGTCTTACCCCTAAAATGGGAGGCTTATTGAGCAGCATTGTTGAGTCACTCTCACCCATGCAAATTAAAAGGATAATCTCGAATAAACAAGAGTTCATAGTTAGCTCAGGATTGAGATTGAGTTACCTTAGGTCATCAGATTGAAATAGTCAGTTTTAACGGCAAACGGCGTTATAAATAAAAAGTGACTATTTCGTAGTCCAAACTTATGCAAACATCTTTTGCATAGGATGCCCCATTCGCATGTCTCCACATGAACGATTTCGAGATCACATTGTTTATATCAAATACAAAACGGGTCGCATCCATAGTGTCCCCAGGATAAGGCATAATAAGGTACCCAACTCTATCCTTATACTCATAGACTGTTTTGGCTATATACCCAAACATGATCCTCTTTTATGTCTCCACATAAGGTTCAAGTACTCATGCTATAGCCAGGGATTCATTAGTTTATTGGATTTAATTTTTACAAGTGCAATTTACATATTCAATAACAATTTTATTGAATAAACCTTAATAATATCTTTATTTCAAATAGAATATGTTTAATTTTACAAACTGCGAGTTTTAGGACATACAACCCAACAACCTTTCACTTGGATTAAAACTTCAGTGGGTTTATATATACAAATATATACAATGTTGAGTATGAGAGAATAAATACAATAAATTAGGACATTAGATAACCATTAATTCTCCCACTTACCCTAGATTTACCTATCTCGTAGTCTTATTCCAACAACGTGACCCTCAAACACTTCAGCCATGAGGGTTTTTATAAATAGATCAGCTAAATTGTCTTCTAAGGCTATTTGCGTGGCGATCACGTCTCCTTGGTGTATGATCTCCCAGGTGAGATGGTACTTGCGTTCGATGTATTTCCCGCACTTATGGCTTCTCAGTTCTTTGGAATTTGCAACTGCACCACTGTGATCACAATAGATGGTGATCAGCCGATGCATATTTGGAACCACTTCCAAATCGGTCAAGAACTTTCTAAGTCATACTACTTACTTAGTTGCTTCACATACAACTACATACTCCGCTTCCATAGTGGAGTCAACAATACAACTTTGCGTTATACTCCTCCATAATATAGCTCCTTTATTCAGAGTGAATATTGATCCCAAATCTGATTTCCTAGAATCACATAAGTCTGAAAATTAGAATCAACATATCCTATAAGGATCAGATCCTTAGTACCATACATGAGCATATAGTTCCTTGTTCTCCGAAGATACTTAAGGATGTTCTTAACGGTAGTCCAATAATCATATTCAGAATTGGACTGATATCTACTGACCATTCCAACTACATAACATATGTCTGGGCATGTATATGATAACGGGTAAAAATGCACGTTATCATGGTGCTAAGTTCTTAAACAATGTTAGCTTGCGTTGATAAAATATCTTAAATTGTATCCATCAAGCATCAATTTCATAGTATTGCGGTCGCATGCGTTCATCACATTGGAACAGTTGATTTTTTTTGTTTTTATGCAGAATATGCATTGATGTAATGAAGAATTGCAATCATAGGAAATCATTGGTCGAATACAACTTCACCTCAAAGCTTTGCGATGATCGTGTTCGCAAACATTCGCCCAAGAAGGATTACCACAATTTGATTAGCACAACATGGTGGGCGCATCTGGGCGAAAGGCTAATTAATCGCGATGGGACAGAAAGCTGATGACAGTCGAATCTGAATTAAGTTGACAGCCGATAACGATCACAAGTACATGCAGCTTTTCGGTGACAAATATTCGGCGCATCAGTCAGGAATTAAAGTCGTCCCATCTATACAATTATGATATAGAAGGCGCCTTTCACCATAGATGTTCTATAAATACCAAGGGCAGCCTTCAGAAAAGGGGTTCAACTATCTTTTGTTCTACAAATTCACGCCCCTGTCCATAGTTTTTTTTTTTAAGGCGGAGCAAGAGAAGAGTGGTGACGCTGAAGATCGCTTAGGGAAACTCAAGAGAGAACCTTGAGGCGAAGAAGTAGAGAGCGGGCCAACTCTTGCGAGAGTGAGATTATCTTTTGAGCACGAGTAGAAAACAATGTAAAAGCCTGGGCAGTAAAAGATTGTTACCAGGCCCTTTTATTCTATACTTGCATTGTTATTTTGTACTTCATCGTTATATTTATACAATGGAAGTTCTATTTCTACATATGTTCACTCTCTTGACACACATGAGTAGCTAAACTAGTCGAATGGGTTGAGAAGAACTAAGCTAACATGACCTAGGAAGTTCATTGCTTGCAATTGTCTTGTTTTATGCTGTGCAAAATACCCTTTAGAGTTACTCAAGAGAGAGTCTAAAGAAAGAAACCTAATGGCTCAAGAGAGCTAGGTTAGAATCTGGACTCGAAAGAGTAAGATTAGAACTGTATAAACAAGAGATAGGGACTTAGAGATAAGCTCTGTTTGTCAACCTGCATCGCATGCATCCTATAGATAGGAATGATATTATGTGGTCGCCTTATTTGTGTGTGTTATCCTGTCATAGCATAAATAAGAGTAAAGGCTTATGTGTAGGTCCTATAGACTTATTGCATATATCGCATGCATTCTAGTTTTAGAAGTCATGGCATTCGCACCGAGAGGTGGTTTATTATTGTATGCATGTTGCATGAACGCATTCTAGGAAGTGTTAGCCAAAACTCTTCTCAACTTGTTCACCGCATACTCATCACATCTTCCGTTTACCAACTCTTTTCAAACTCCGCCACATTTATTTATTTTTCATTAACGCAAACAACAAACCCAACAATTTATTTATTTATCCGGCTACCGCAAAGTTCTTCATAAAAATTACCAACGCAACCTGTTTTCACAAGTCCCTGTGTTCGACCCTGGATTTACCAGGAAACTCAGAGGAATCTGCACTTGGATTCCACTGAGGAAACTTGAGTGCACAATGCAATCTCATCAACGCATAACATCCACATTTTCACTTTCACAAAATTACGCATCAAGTTTTTGGCGCTGTTGCCGGGGACTTCGGCAAAATTATTTGCTAACAGTAATTTTTCCGATTTCTCTGCAAACTCTCAATCTCTAGCGAATTACGACCCGGAGATTGAGAAGACATTTAGACAAAGATTGGGAGACCGCCAACAACAACCACAGTCAGATAAAGAAGAGATGGTGGAGCAGCCTGGAAATGGAGCACCAAATGATAACAATGTCATGGCGAATCCAATTTTGTTGGCAAACGATCGCAATAGACCCATTAGGGACTATGCATCGCCAAACCTCTATGATTTCTCCCCAGGAATCATGAGGCCTGCCCTCGACAGAAGTCGATTCAAAATGAAGCTGGTGATGCTGCAGATGATCCAGACTGCAGGTCAATTCGGAGGAAAGCGTGGCGAGGACCCACACGTCCACCTCCGAAGCTTTATTGAAATCTGTAATACTTTTGTGTTCCCGAACATCTCTGCCAAAGAAGTTCGACTAACGTTATTCCCATTTTCTCTCTGTGATCAGGTTAGGAAATGGACATATTCTCTCGAGCCAAGAGAGATCACTTCTTAGGAACAGGTTGTGGAAAAGTTTATAAAGAAGTATTTTCCACCTACTGAGAATGCCAGATGAAGGAAACTTATCACTAATTTTGAACAAGACATGGACGAATCGCTCAGCGATGTCTGGGCGAGGTTTAAGAGGTTGGTCCGGAACTATCCACACAATGGGTTACCAGATGCCTTCAAATGGAGATTTTCTATCATGGTTTGAATCCCGCTTCGCAGACCATTGCCAATGTGGCAGCCGCTGGTGGTCTGCTTGATAAAACGTATAACAAGGCGAAGAATATCCTGGATCGCATCTCTAAGAACCATGAAGATTGAAGAAAGAGTGACCAGAGATTGAGACTCAAAGACAATGACGCAAATAATGGTGCTATTGCTTCACTACAAAAACAGATGACCGCAATGATGAATTTAATCCAAGGAATTGCGATCAACAGCCCAACACCGCAAAATGGGCAAATCAATGCAATCAGTCAAAACATCGCAAGGTGTGCGACTTTCGATGATGGGCATGCGATGGAAGATTGCCCGCAAAATCCACAAACTGTATATATTGTAAAAAATAATCCTTTTTCGAATACCTACAACCCCGGTGGAGAAACCACCCCAATTTTACTTAGAAGAATCAGCAACAAAATTTCCAACCTGTGGCACAGAAGGAAGGGCCATCAGGATTCTTCCCACGCAACAACGATCAAACGAGCAATCAAGCAAGTAGCTCACAACCATCGCAATCCTCTTCTTTAAAGAGCCTATTGAAGTAATACATAGAGAAAAACGAAATGGTGTTTCAAAGTCAGGTTACGTCCATCTGTGATCTCGAATTACAGATGGGCGAGATTGCGAGTGAGCTAAAGAGTAGATCGCAAGGGGCTTTACCGAGTTCAACTGAACTTCCACGCAACCCGGTGGGATCAGGTAAAGAGCAATGTCAGGTTGTGACATTGCGAAGTGGGAAGATTGTGGAAGGAGAAAAGAAGGAGCTTAGTCGAACAACTTCTATTGCGATTGAACCTGAGATTGTGGTGATGCAAGAAGAAGAAAGAGAAAAAGAAGCAATAGAACCGGAGGTTGCGTCGACCTCAAAGTCAACTGAAATGGGGACCGTGAAAGTGTAGTTACCCCCTTTCCCACAGAGATTAAGGAAGAAAAAGAACGAAGAGGTACAGTATCACCGCTTCTTATCTATGTTAAAGCAATTACATGTTAACATTCCTTTCGGTGAAGCGATTGAGGAGATGCCTGCCTATACCAAGTTTCTGAAGGATATGGTAACTAAGAAGAGGGGAGCTAGAAAATTTTCCACAGTGGCGTTAACACAAAGTTCAAAATCAATAATTCTACCGAAAATGAGCGATCCTGGGAGCTTTGCTATACCATGCTCCATAAGAGGAATATACATCGGGCAAGCCATGTGTGACGGGGGAGCCAGCATAAATTTGATGCCTCTGTTAATCTTTAGACAATTGAATGTGGGGCAACTTGTGCCCACAACGGTGACTCTCCAACTGGCCGATAGATCTATGGTGCATCCAAAGGGAAAGGTGAAGGATGTGCTGATAACTATTGACAAATTTATCCTGTCGGCTGACTTCATCATTTTAGACTACGAGGCCGACAAAGATGTGCCCATCATTCTGGGGTGACCTTTTCTATCGACGGGTCGTGCTCAAATTGATGTGCATAAAGGGAAAATCGCCTTGAGTATCAACGGACAGAAGCTCAAGTTTAACATAATTAATGCCATGAAGTTTATGGATGAAGAAGACTTGCATGACTCTGATGATGACCAAAATTCGATTGAAGAAGAAAAGTTTGATGAAGAAGATGCCAGCGCATCCGTTGCTGCCTGTAATGCGATCATAACAAAAACAAACAGGGAAGAAGAAATGATCGCAAATTAAGAAGAAGAGCCAACAGATCAAAGAAAAACAACGCAATCTTCCCTAGTAGAACTACCAACACTTGAATTAAAGATCCTACCAACCCATTTAAAGTACACATTTTTTGGGCAGAATGAGAAGCTGCCAGTTATCATTTCCTCTGCGCTCAACGAAGAACAGGAGAATGCGTTGATGAGCATTCTCAGAAAACATGTGCGAGCAATTGGCTGGATGCTTGCCGACATTAGAGGAATTAACCTTACGTACTACATGCACCGCATTCGTCTTGAAGATGACCACAAAGCAACAATTGTACATCAACGCAGACTCAATTCTACAATGAAGGAGGTCATCAAGAAGAAGATCATTAAATGGTTGGATGCAGGCATTATCTATCCTATAGCAGATAGCACGTGGGTCTGCCCCGTGTAGTGCGTGCCAAAGAAGGGCAGAATGACGGTAGTCCCGAATGAAAACAACGAATTAATACCATAAAGAACCATCACTGGATGGCGCATTTGCATGGACTACCGCAAGCTGAATGCGGTCACAAAGAAAGATCATTTCCCCTTGACATTCATTGATCAAATGCTAGACCGACTAGCTGGGAATGATTTTTACTGCTTCCTGAATGGTTATGCCGGATACAACCAAATTATGATAGCTCTAGAAAATCAAGACAATACCACATTCACCTACCCATATGGGACATTTGCTTTTCGCCACATGTCGTTTAGCCTCTGCAATGCGCCAAGCATGTTCTAAAGGTGCATGATGGCTGTCTTTTCAGATTATCTCGAGGACTCTGTGGAAATATTTATAGATGACTTCTCCATTTATAGGAACACTTATGAAATCTGTCTAGCAAACTTGGAAAAGATACTGAAGAGATACGAAGAGACGAATCTGGTGCTTAATTGGGAAAATTTCCATTTCATGGTGAAGGAGGGCATAGTGTTGGGACATAAGGTCTCCCGAGATGGGTTGGAGGTGGACAAAGTAAAAATTGAAGCAATTGGAAAACTTCCACCTCCAATTAGCGTGAAGGTTGTACAAAGCTTCTTGGGGCACGTTGGATTCTATAGACGATTTGTCAAAGACTTTTCTAAAATAGCACGACCACTGAGTGCGTTGTTAGAGGCTGACAGAAAATTTGAGTTTGACAACAATTGCCTCAAAGCATTTCGAGTTTTGAAGAATGCGCTAATTACCGCACCCGTATTGATTGCACTGGATTGGACACTGCCATTTGAAATAATGTGCGACGCAAGCGGGTATGCGATGGGAGCAGCTTTAGCGCAAAAGAGAAATACAATCTTGCATCCCATCGCATATGCGAGTAAAACATTAAACCCCGCTCAGACAAATTATACCACCACAGAGAAATAACTCTTGGCGGTAATTTTTGCGTTGAAAAAATTTCGGGCATATTTGTTAGGAACAAAGGTACTCATCCACACTGATCACTTGACGATCAAATACTTAATGACAAAAAAGGACGCAAAGTCGAGGTTGATCAGATGGGTTATCCTCCTTCAAGAATTTGACATAGAAATAATTGACCGGAAGGGAACAGAAAATCAAGTTGTGGATCACTTGTCTAGACTGGAAAATCCTAAGGTTGATCGCAATGAGTCTGAGGTGAGTGTCATATTCCCGGATGAGGAGCTGTTCCATATAGAAGAATTGTCATGGTATGCAGACATAGTCAATTATTTGATTTGCGAGCAATTTTCTAAAGATTACACCTACCACCAACAGAAGAAGCTAGAAAATGAATGCAGACATTATTATTGGGATGAGCTAAATCTGTATAAAAGAGGTGTAGACTAGATTTTCCGATTATGCGTATCAAATGTTGCTCAACAACACATATTATCGCAATGTCACGACTCACCATATGGTGGGACTTTGGAGGGCAGCGCACCGTAGCCAAAGTTTTGCAGAGTGGATTCTTTTGGCCTATATTGTTCAAGGATGCGACTGACTACGCAATGAAATGCGATCGGTGCAACGCATATGTAACATTTCATGGAAACATGCAATGCCAATGAACACCATCTTGGAGCTTGAATTATTCGACGTATGGGGGATTGATTTCATGGGACCATTCCCTCATTCGAATGGTAAACATTACATTATTAGCCATCGATTATATCTCCAAGTGGATAGAGGCAATTGTATGCGCCACAAGTGATGCGACGGTAGTCTCCCAGTTCCTAAAGAAACATATTTTCACTCGTTTTGGCACTCCCCGTGCCATTATAAGTGATGAAAGATCCCACTTTGTCAACCATAATATCAAAGAGCTGCTGCACAAATACAACATCCTCCACAAAGTGACCACCGCATACCATCTGCAAATGAATGGTCAGGCCGAGGTGTCCAATAGAGAAATTAAGCCGATACTTGAGAAGGTAGTAAGGCCTTCACAAACAAAGCTTAACGATGCATTATGGGCCTACCGAACTGCATTTAAAACACCAATAGGTATGTCCCCATATGCATTGGTATTTGGTAAGGCGTGTCATTTGCCTTTGGAGCTAGAATATAAGGCACTGTAGGTGGTAAAGAAGTTGAATTTTGATTTGAAGAAAGCAGGAGAAGCGCGAAAAATGCAATTGGTCAAGCTAAAAGAATAGAGGATTAACGCATATGAAAATGCGAAGATTTATAAAGAGCGCACCAAGCGCTGGCATGACAAACGCATATGCGGCAAGAACCTCCAAGTAGGGCTAAAGATCTTACTATTCAACTCATGTCTGCGACTCTTCCCGGGAAAACTAAAGTCACGTTGGACCGGACCGTTCATAGTTAGACAAGTATTTTTGCATGGCGTGGTTGAATTATCAAATGATGACGGAACCAACATATTCAAAGTTAATGGGCAACGAGTAAAGGCATATCATGGAGAAGGATGGCATCGCCAAGTCGACTCCGTGGAACTAAAGAACTTTGAATAAAGAAGGAAGTAGGTGGTCCCTGCGTTATCAAAAGATCGCAATCCATCAGGGACGCAAGTTTTAGGAAGCATCAATTCTTCAATTCTTCTCTACTATTCGTAATTTTCACTACATCTTTTCAGTCTTTATCTATCTTTATTTTACTATTTCTATTTCTATTTCTACAAAAAAAAAAAATGGAGATTGCGCTAGCGAGTTGTGTTTTGTTTAAAATAATTTGACCCTCTCTGTGTTTTTCTTGCAACGATCGAGGCGCTGGATTGCAGAGATGTTACGCGAAGAAACAACTTATCTCACTCCATCACCGCAACCTAAAGAAGAGAGATCGCCGTAAAGATGGATGCGTCAATGCATAATGCGGGCGACAACACAAATTTGGGGGTGTATTCTTCCTTATCTCTATTTCAAATTTTGCGCTATCACATTGCATTTTAGTTTTCAAGTTTTATCACCGCATCCTCTTTGATCATCGTAATCATTTGACATAGATAATTTAGTGGGTTACCGCATAATGTCTCTTTTCCAAGTATGATTTCAATGATGAAAAATATGCTTCTATTTCTTTCGTATATACTAAAGTCAACTTAATCTTAAGATAGTCACCTCATAAAATATTTCTAGAAGTTAGGGGTTTGTTAGCCTTCTTTCAAACTCTCTTTACAAAGCTTTCTAAGAACATCGCATGACTTGTCTCAATCTTTTGGCAATGAGGACATTGCCACATTTTAAATTTGGGGGTGAGGTATTTATTTTCGACCTTGCTATTTTGAAAAAAAAATGAGAATAACAACTCCACTATCAACGCAATAGGAAACCCATATTGATAAGAGTTAAGTTGTGAAAGGCACTTACCCATAGTTGGATGTTCGCATGACACACGTAGGGGCAAGCCAAAATGAAAGTAAGTCACCAGGATCAACGCATAAATAAATGACCGCAACTCCACTACCAAGTAGGTCTGAGTGTAGTCTGAGAAAGAGTGTATTCTCGTAGTTGAATGTCTGCATGACACCCGTGAGGGCAAGCCGAAACGAAGGCAAGGCACTTGGATCAGCGCAAGGCCAGAAAAAAATAACAATGACAAGAAATATGAAAAGATAAAATCATTTGACACCCCGGTGGAAAAATTTTCTTTTTGAAATAAATCATGCGATATTCCGGAAGTTAGTAAGGTCTTTTTAAAGGGTAAGCTTGCAGTCCCTAGGTCTTAGAAATATTTTGAGAATAAACTTGAATAAGACTTAAGGAAATTCTGGTATATAGGATTTGAACGATGTACCCTTGAGAAATCTAGGAAAAGAACATTGCGGTTGACTTGCTAAAGGAATCTTTGGCTTATGCTTGAGGACAAACATTGTTTAAATTTTGGGGTGTGATAACGGGCAGAAATGCACGTTATCATTATGCTAAGTTCTTAAACAATGTTAGCTTGCGTTGATAAAATGTGTTAAATTGCGTCCATCAAGCATCAATTTCATAATATTGCGGTTGCATGCGTTCATCGTATAGGAACAATTGATTTTTTTGTTTTTATGCAGAATATGCATTGACACAATGCAAGAATTGCGATCATAGGAAATCATTGGTTAAACGCAACTTCACCGCAAAACTTTGTGATGATCATGTTCACAAACATTTGCTCGAGAAGGACTACCGCAATTTGATCAGCACAACATGGTGGGCGCATCTGGGTGAAAGGCTAATTAATCGCGATGGAACAGAAAGCTAATGACAGTCAAATCCGAATTAAGTTGACAGCCGATAACTATCACAAGTACATGCAGCTTTTCGGTGACAAATATTTGGTGCATCAGTCAGGAATTAAAGTCATCCCATCTGTACAGTTATGAGAGAGACGTCGCCTTTCAGCATGTATGTTCTATAAATACCAAGGGCAGCCTTCAGAAAAGGGGTTCAACTACCATTTGTTCTATAAGTTCACGCCTCTGTCCATAGTTTTCTTTTTTTAAGATGGAGCAAGAAAAGAGTGGTGACGTCGTAGATCGCTCAGGGCAACTCGAGAGAGAACCTTGAGGTGAAGAAGTAGAGAGGGGGCCGACTCTCGCGAGAGTGAGATTATCTTTTGAGCACGAGTAGAAAACGGTGTAAAAGCCTGGGCAGCAAGAGATTGCTACCATGCCCTTTTATTCTATACTTGCATTGTTATTTTGTACTTCATCGTTATATTTATACAATGGAAGTTCTATTTCTACATCTATTCACTCTCTTGACATGCATGAGTAACTAAACTAGTCGAATGGGTCGAGAAGAACTAAGTTAACATGACCTAGGAAGTTCATTGCTTGCGATTATCTTGTTTTATGCTGTGCAAAATACCCTTTAGAGTTACTCGAGAGTCTAAAGAAAGAACCTACTGACTCAAGAGAGCTAGGTTAGAATCTGTACTCGAAAGAGCAAGATTAGAACTATATAAACAATAGATAGGGACTTAGAGATAAGCTCTGTTTGTCAATCTGCATCGCATTCATCCTAGAGATAGGAATGATATTATGTGGTCGCCTTATTTGTATGTGTTATCCTGTCATAGCATAAATAAGAATAGAGGCTTATGTGTAGGTCCTATAGACTTATCGTATATATCACATGCATTCTAGTTTTAGAAGTCGTGGCATCGCACCGAGAGGTAGTTTACTATTGTATGCATGTTGCATGATCGCAAAGCATAAACGCATTCTAGCAAATGTTAGCCAAAACCCTTCTCAACCCATTCACCGCATACTCATCACATCTTCTGTTTACCAACTCTTTTCAAACTCCCCCGCATTTATTTATTTTTCATTAACGCAAACAATAAACCCAACAATTTATTTATCCGGTTACTGCAAAGTTCTTCATAAAATTACCAACGCAATCTGTTTTCACAAGTCTCTGTGTTTAACCCTGGACTTACCAGGAAACTCAGAGGAATTTACACTTGGATTCCACTGAGGAAACTTGAGTGTACAATGCAATCTCATTAACGCATAGCATCCACATTTTCACTTTCACAAAATTACGCATCAGTACACAACATGGCATACATCAAACTTGCAACTGCCGATGCATAAGGAATTCGTTTCATAACCTCAACCTCTTGAGGTGTCTTAAGACATTGTTCCTTAGAAAAATGAATTCCATGCCTGAAAAATAACGAACCTCTCTTGGAATTTTGCATTTTATACCCAGACAACATCTTGTCTATATAAAACGCATGAGATAACACTAGCGTTTTGTTCTTATGATTCTGAATTATGTGGATTCCAAAAACATACTGTGCATTTCCCAAATCCTTCATTTGGAATTGCAATGCTGAAGGAACCGGTGAAGGTTCGTGAGCAAAAGTGGGGATTGGACCTAAATTCCAATTTTACAGCATCAAGAATTTTTACAGAATTATTATGAAACAAAACAAAATTACAGCATGCTTATAACAATAGAGAAAAGAGAAGATGGAGAAGAATTACTAACCTTTGAAGAACGTTTATTCTCGTAAGATTTCTCCTCTACAAAATGGTCACGAACTCGAAACCTTAATTTAAACACCACCAATCAGAACCTTCTGTATTCTTTGGGGGTTTTTTTTTTCCTTTTAAAAGAAAAAGGGAATTGAGAGGGGATAATAGAGATTGAAAAACTCTGACAATTTTTTGCATAACCGTTTTGTATTCCTCTTTCTGTCAAACGAAGAAAAATAAGCATATCCCAAATCAAAATGCAATCACCCACATAATACGTAGGTTGAAAGAGACACACAATACGTGGATTGAAAGATAATAGAGGAGGGAAGTTACTTCCCTTCCTTAACTTCAAAAATTAAAAATTAAATAAATTTAATTTTAATATATATATATATATATATATATATATATATATGTATATTATCATATATAATATATAACCTATGGTTTAATATTGTATCACATACAATATAACTATAGTTTTAATTCTCTCAACAATGATATTTAATATAAATCCTATTTATATTAAATTTAATTATATGAATCCAATTCACATAATTAATATTTGAATCGTATTCAAATATTTATTTCCTCTCAAATAAACTTTATAATGTATCAAATACATTACAGTAATTATATCATATATAATTAAATTAAATTAATTATATCACATATAATTAATTCCCTAAATTAATTTGAACAATTCAAATTAATCCAAAATTGATTCTCATTTAATCCCCGTTGAATTACAAAAGGGACCTTTTGAACCTATAGATTGAAGCTCCAATTGTACTTGAATAATTAATTAAACTTCTTTAATTATATTATTCAACATCTATTAACTATCGGGCACTCCACTAAAGACCAACAGCTACACTAACTCCTTAAGTACCATTGATCCCTCTAATAAATAATAAGTCATAATCCAACTATGACTAGACCCCTCTCGGACCAAGAGAGTGTTGGGGTTGATGCCTTAAACCTCGTAGGGTTCTATAGTTTGTAATTGTATTGTACAAACATTTTATTTGTGTAATAAAACATGTGATGTTTTATTTCAAAATTAATTGCATTAACCAGAACCAATAGACTAATATCCAAGGCTATCTTGTAGCTTAAACTTGTATGTAGAGACATACAAATGGATTGTATTTAAGTGATAACCTAAATGGTCAGTAATAGATGGATAAAATTAGATACCTTATCTTGGGGACACTAGAGACACTACAAGTACAGTCCGCTTTGTAAATGTTACAATTGTTGTAAGGTGCTATAAATGATCTGATCTTGATCATTCATGTGAAGACATATGAGTGGGGTTATTCTATACAAATGAATTTGTATAAGACCAGACCACGAAATGACTAGTCTCATTATATAACACCGTTCATAATAGAGACTTACATTTCACCAGGATGACCATAGGTGACATAATCTGAATCTTGAGTGAGTTGTGAACTTCTACATATGAAGATGGTCCTTATTTATATGGGTGAGAGTGGCCAGATCGACTACTTAATAAACCTACCATTTTGGGGATTCGTTTGATTGGGGAGTTGGAAACACAACTACACGAGAAGAAATTCACTCAATCCCTAACGTCATAGTAAATAGATAAATTGCTCCCTTAAGGGTCGATTCTGGGGCTTGAACAATGTGGCGTCACACCCTCTTTTGGCTCGAGAAAGGTTTGGTCATAATTGGACTATGATTTATTGTTCATTAGAGAGATCAGTGGTACTTAAGAAGTTAGATGTAACTATAAGGGCAAAACGGTAATTTTGGCTCAGTTGTACTTACGAGTAATTTGTGAAGGGTCATTGTATTGTTGACTGGTTATATCTAATGGACACAAAAATATATATGTAGTGCGAAGAGTACAACAATCAATCTTTAGTAAAGTGCCCGACAGTTAATGGATGGTGAATAATTTAATTAAAGGAGTTTAATTAATTATTCACCTATCGTTGAAGCTTTAAGCTACAAACCCATGAGGTCCCCTTTGTAGCTCAATGAGAATTAATGAGAATAAATTTTTGGATAATTTGAATTGTTCAAATTAATTGAGGGAATTAATTATATGTGATATAATTAATTTAATCAAACTATATGTGATATAATTACTATAATGTATTTTGATACATTATAATATAAAGTTTATTTGAGAGGAAATCAATATTTGAATATGATTCAAATATTAATTATATGAATTCGATTCATATAATTAAATTTAATATAAATAAGATTTATATTAAAGGTCATTGGTGAGAACTGAGTGGATAGAAACTATAGGTTATATTGTATTTGATACAATATCAAATCTATAGGTTATGTGTTATATTTGATATAACATATAATTTAATATATATATATATATATATATATATATATATATATATATGATAAGGTAGTTATCATATAAATATATATTGCTTTATAAAAATGAATTAAATGAATTTAATTTACTTAAAAAATCCTTCTGGGAGGGAGTTGTAACTCCCTTCCCCCTTTTTCTCTTTAAAAAATGTGGTAATGGGAAGAAAGAGAAGTTGTTCTTCTTCTCCCTCGTGTTTTTTTTTTTTTTTTTTGTCCAAAAGAAGAGATATAAAAAAGTTCTGTGAGAATTGCTGAATAACATCTCTTCCTCTCAACATTCTCAAATCCCTCTTTCAAAATAGTCAAAGCCCACAAAACTCCTGGATTCTCATCCAGAGAATACAGAGGAATATTTCGTGGTAATGTCCTCAATGACGGTTAGAGGGTTTGAGATATGTTTTGTAAATTTTGGGTTTTTGGTTTGATCCCATACTTCCACTCAAGGATCTTCAATGGTTCCTTCAATTTGTATTAGAGACAAGTTTTTGCCCCAAATTTTTCCAAAATTTCGGATTAAGTTTATAGTATTCTAGTGGGATTTTGCATTATGTAATTCATATGATGGATGTTATGTGGAATGTATTGTTTTGCGATTATTGGATATTTTCGAGATTGAACAGTATAGATTTATCACTTTCATTTTACAAATTTGGTTTATATGGGCCCATGTTTTTGGGGCGTTTAAACGCGATGTGCGTGTGTGTGCGTGCATGTGTATAACTATATGTTATAACATATATAACAAATAACCTATGGTTTAATATCGTATCACATACAATATAACCTATAGTTTTAATTCTCTTAACAACGATATTTAATATAAATTTCATTTATATTAAATTTAATTATATGAATCCAATTAACATAATTAATATTTGAATCATATTCAAATATTTATTTCTTCTCAAATAAACTTTATAATGTATCAAATATATTATAATAATTATATCATATATAATTAAATTAAATTAATTATATTACGTATAATTAATTCCCTCAATTAATTTGAACAATTCAAATTAATCCAAAATTGATTATCATTTAATCTTTGTTGAGCTACAAAGGGGACCTTTTAAATCTGTAGCTTGAAGCTCTAATGGTACTTGAATTGTAGGATTGTATTAGCAACAGTGGAAGCAACAAGAATCATTAAGCATTCTAATTTATTAATTTTGGCAGAATATAAAGCATGCTTTTGCAAAAACCAGTGGATTTCAAGACATACATTTGAAGAACTTCTTCAAAGCTTTATCTCCAACTGCAAACTTCTCCAAATCTTGTTGTAGACCATCTTAAAATCTTCTCCACTATTCTCTTGGTGCTCTAGATTGAGTCGTGGGCCTCAAAACAAGTTCGAATCAAGGGAATTTTGAGAAGAGCTCACAGCAGCAATCTAATTGAAGAACACCTTCTTCACCATGAATTTTCAACTAAAATTCTATTGATTGATGCCTTAAATTCATTCTAAACTCTTCAATATATTGCATACCATCATGCAAGGAAGATAGCTGCATGAGATGCAGCTCATGCTTAGAGTAATTAAAGCCAAAAGAATGGATTTTGTGTGAGCAACTAATGAAGGTGTAATGGAAAAATCCAGCTTTCCATTTTTGTGTATCTTTCAACTTTTCCAAAGTTGATTTCAAAAATCAATTTCATTTATGAAATTGGAAAAATTATTAATTTTACAAAATTAATTTCATAAATTAATTTTCTAATAAAATTAATAAATAATTATTTAAACAATTTAAATAATTCTAGTTAATTTAATATCAAATATTAAATTAATTTTTATACAAATCCACCTTCATATATTTAAATCATATTTAAATATTAATTCTCCTATTCTGTTTAATTCTTAAAATTAAACACGTAATTATATCTCATATAATTACTAATTCCCTTAATTCTAATTTGAACGTTTCAAATTAACTTATCACGCTACTATAAAGCTAATCTATTTACGAGCTAGTAGGAGGACCTCACGGACCTACCGATCATAGGCTCCAACGATCCGAGATTAATTGGCTAAACTCATTAGACCAAATTAACCTACATTCGTTAACTAATAGGTCACTCCACTAAAGCCCATAGTTGCACTCTCTCACTGAAGATATATTATGTCCACATAATTTAACCATAATTAGTAAGTCGACCCTTTATAGGTTGTTCGTAATAACGGTTGGGTCAAATATATGTTTTACCCTCGAGACTATGTCTTGTTTCTCAAGTTCCTACTGATTCTCTAATAAACAACTTGTTTGTGATCCAATCACTAAACCAAAACTCTCTCAGCCTAATGAGAGAGTGAGGCCCCTTATTCAAGACCTGGATTCAGTACTTGAGAGAACAACATTTCTTCTATCCCTAAATCGGGTAGGCATGAATTCCATCTTGTACCTTATGTTCCCAGCTATCTATTCAGTCTTATCCCTGAAATGGGAGACTTATTGAGCCGGCGCTGTTGAGCCGACCCTCACTATGCAAATCTAAGGATAATCTCAAACTAACAGGAGTCCATAGTTAGCTCAGGATTAAGATTGAGTTACCTAGGTCATCTAAATGAAATAGTCAGTCTTATACAGTAAAAAATGTTATAAAGTAAGAATGACTTATTTCTTGGTTCGATCTTATGTAAACTCATTGCATAGGACGTCCCCACTCCTCATGTCATAACATGTACAAATTATGATCACTTCGTATATAGTATTTTACAACTCTTTGTAACAACTACAGAGTAGGTCGCATCCAATAGTGTTACCAGAATAAGGTACTTAACCTTATTCATATACTATAGATCATTTTGACTATTTACTCGAATCTGATCCACTCTTATGTCTCCACATAAAGTTTAAGTACTCATGTAATAGTCATGGGTCTTATTTTATTAGATTTAGACTTTCACGTATATAATTTATAAAATCAATAATAAGTTTATTGACTATAGAAAATGTTTATCGTTTTACAAAATTTTAGGACATAAAACCCAACATGAATAATTAATTAAACTTCTTTAATTATATTATTCAACATCCATTAACCCTGGGCACTCCACTAAAAGCCGGTAGTTGCACTCTTCACACTATAGATATATTTCTGTGTCCATTGGATATAACCAGTCAACAGTACAATGATCCTTCACAAATTGCTCATAAGTACAATTAGGCCAAAATTACTGTTTCCCCCCTATAGTTACATTTAACTCCTTAAGTACCATTGATCCATATAATGAACAATAAGTCATAGTCCAATTATGACCAAATCTCTTTCGAGTTAAGAGAGAGTGTGGCACCACGTTATTAAAGCCTCGGAATCAGCCCTTAAGGGAGCAATTTATCTACTTTCCTCAATGTTGGAGAAGGAGTGGATTTCGTCTTGTGTAGCTGTGTTCCCAGCTTCTCAATCAGACGAAACCTTAAAATGGTAGGCTTATTGAGTCGACGATCTGACCACTCTCACCCATACAAATCAAATGACCGCATTCATAGGCAGAAGTTCACAACTCACTCAGGATCCAGGTTACGTCACCTATGGTCATCCTGGTGAAATGTGAGTCTCTATTATTAATGGCGTTATATAATAAGATTAGTCATTTCGTGGTCTGGTCTTATACAAACTCGTTTGTATAGAGCACCCCCGCTTACATGTCTTTACATGAACGATCAGGATCAAATCATTTGTAGCACTTTACAATAATTATAACATCTACAAAGCGAGAAGTGTTCGTAGTGTCACCAGGATAAGGTATCCAACCTTATCCATCTACTACAGACCATTTAGGTTTTCACTTAAACAAATTCACCTATATGTCTCTACATACATGTTTAAGCTACAGATAATAACTTTGGATGTTAGTTTAATGGTTTGTGGGTTAATGCTACTAAATATCGAATAAAAAATCTTATATTTTTATTAAATAAATAAAATGTTTGTACATTACAATTACAAACTACAAGACCCATGAGATTTAGGGCATTAACCCCAACATTCGGTCCCCATTTTAAAGGTTGCATGGCCTTCTGAAAGTTATCTCCAAAAACTAGTTTCCTGAGCAAAAGCGTAAATATTATTAGCGACACTTGAATCTAATATCCAGGTCAATTTATCACTTTCCACTAAACATGTCTCAGTGACAAGTAAATCATATTTACTTTGTTGTGTTTTCTTAGTTTCCTCATTTATGACATTCGTGTTTATTACTTTTAAAATATCTAGAATTTCATTAACAGAGGTTTTATCTTTTATGTCATAGTTATAAACTTTTTTGAGAATATCATTTATAACAGCTTGTCCAAACAACGTCTGTAACGAATCCATGATCTCTTTAGCAGAAACCATGTTCTCAAATTTCTTAGCCAGTATATATGATATATTTGCTAAGATATGGATTAGGGCCTTTTTATTTGCCTTAATCCATCTGTCATATGTATTCTAAATTCTTTGGTTTGCAGGAAGAGGGAGGACATTTCTCTGTTAAAACAAATCTTAAACCATTAATTGCTAGTATTGGTCTATATTTTTTCTTCTTCATGCAACCTTCTTCCATGAGGTAATGACACTTAAACCAATTTTGAGAAGTGGATTTGTGTGGTGTAAGGTGGACTGGAAGAAGTGGGAACTAATTTTAATTTTAAATGAATTTTAACATAAAATTCAAATAAATTTAATTTGAATAAATTTCAAATTTTTAATACTAATTACATAAAATATTAACTCAAAAATTAATATTTTAAATAAATTAATTCTAAATAATTAATTAAACAATTTAATTAATTTAATATCAAAATATTAAATTAAATAACACACAAATTTCAAAAACATGAATCCCTATTCATGTAATATTTAAATCATATTTAAATGTTTTCTACTTCTCCAATTTCGTTTAACTCAAACATTAAATGTTTTAATTATATCATATATAATTAATAATTTTCTTAGAAGGAATTTGAACGTTTGAAATTCTCTCACCACGCTATTCAAAGGTTTAGTTCGTTTGTGAGCTAGTAGAGGACCTAATGAACATACAGATCATGAGCTCCAACGATCCGAGATTAGTTGGCTAAATTTTTTAAATCGAATTAATCAACATTTGTTAACTACCAGGTCACTCCACTAAAGTCCAATAGCTGCACTCTCCTTACTGTAAATATATTTTTGTCCACTTAATTTAATCATGATTAGTAAGTCAATCATTTACAAGTTGTTCGTATTAACAACTGGGTAAAAAAAAAAAACCATTTTATCCCTGTAATACATCTTGCTCTTTAAGTTTTCATTGATCCAATAAACAATTGGTTTATGGTCCTATCAATAAATCGAGTCCCTCTCATCCATAAAGAGGGAGAGATCTATTGTTTAAGACTAGGGGTCAGTACTTAAGTGAACAACTTATCTACTAACCCTAGTATGGGTAGGAGTGAGTTCCGTCTTACAGGACTATGTCCCCAGCTATCTACCCGATCTTATCCCTAAAATGGGAGGTTTATTGAGCGGCGTTGTTGAGCCATTCTTACCCATGTAGATTAAAGGATAATCTCGAATAAACTGGAGTTCATAGTTAGCTCATGATTGAGATCGAATTACCTTAGGTCATTAAATTGAAATAGTCAGTTTTAACAGTAAATGACGTTATAAAGAAAAAATGACTATTTCGTGGTCTGGTCTTATGCAAACATTTTTTGCATAGGATGCCCCCACTCACATATCTCCACATGAACGATTTCGAGATCACATCGTTTGTATCAAATACAAAGCGGGTTGTATCCATAGTGTCCCCAGGATAAGGTACCTAACTCTATTTTTATACTTATAGACCGTTTTAGCTATATACCCAAACCTAATCCTCTTTATGTCTTCATATTCAAGTGTTCATGTTATTCGTTAATTTATTGGATTTACTTTTTACAAGTACAATTTACATATTCAATAACAATTTTGTTGAATAAACCTCAATAACATCTTTAATGCAAATAGAATATGTTTAATTTTACAAACGGCAAGTTTTAGGACATACAACCCAACAAGCATGATTACATTGACCCCCATAGAGCTTAATCACTCAACCTTCCACCTAGGTTCCCCTTAACTATGAGACTTCCTCTCTTGGTGACTTAGGCTCCCCCTACGTATTATTATAAGTGAAGAACTTCTCAGGCTCCCCCTAAGATCGAGATTGTCTCTCGATAAGACTCAAGCTCCCCTTAAGTCTGAAACTCCTTCTCACTTGATTTTTATCTTCCTCTCTCAAGTGAAGACCACTGCATTTGTTTAGCTTAGACTCCCCCCTAAGCTTCAGAATTCATTTTCAAGAAGTCTACTGATGAAGCACACAACAACTTTGAGTAAGTCTTCAGCCTTATAGCAATATGATCTTTGTCCTCTTCAAAGATCAATACAACACTTGTGACAGAATACTTCACAGGACAATGACACTCAATATTCTCTGTGAAAATGGCCAACCGAGAAGACCAGATAATAACCCTTTAAATATGCACAACAGACACGTAGAAGATCAATCCTAGATTCCAAAATAGTCGTGCATGGAGAAGGTAGGAGATTTACAAAAATCTTGCAGATAAAATTTTCCACATAAGGAAAATATTTTGCAGAATCTGCATTTTTAGAAGGAAAAAAATCCTTTGTTAAATATACAGAACGTAGAGACAACTTGAGAGACATCTGCCCGACTTAAACAAATATTGTCAACACACAATTTCTAATAGAGTCTATATTACAATTTAGTGCAATTGAAAGCTAAAAAAGTTAGGTAAGATTGCAAATTTAGTCCGTATGGTTAGGAGAAAGTTATAATCTAGGTTTATCGTTTGTAAATATAACTTAGTCCATAGGTTTCAAAATATTGTACTCTTAATTACTTTTGAGGTATGAGTTTTGTTTCAATTTAGTTCATAGATCTTAAGATTTACACTTTCAACGTCAATTTTTCACTAAATACCCACTTTCAATATTTATCGTCAATGTTTATTAATTAATTTAGCATACCTATGAAATAAAAGTTTTAAATTAATTTGAATATTGATGAAAAAGAAAAGAAAATGAATGCATTATAATTGGTTTAAACAAGTTAATAGACATTAAAACTAAAGAATGGAAGTGAGTGTTCGAAGATATTTTCGAAGAAATTTGATACATAAAATTTGAACTTTGTATTTGTATTAATGTAAGTATATTGAATATAATCTTTAATATTTGACCTTCGACTCTTAAAAGGTAAACTTATCTTGAGGGCTTTGCAACTCGTTCTCAATATTGATTTGTCTTTAGGACTTAGAAATTTGTTCCCGAACGTAGATTTATCTCGAAGACTTTGCAACTTGTTTTCAATGTTGATTAGTCTCGAGGGGTCTGCATCTTTGTTCTCAAGAGTTTAAAAAGTGTTTCTCATTCTAAATTCTCTATGGATTTTCTTTGGAGTCTTTGACTTCTGCTTTAGATCGTCTACGGAGTTTTTTAATTAAGTAGCTTCGGTAAGTCTTCTAATTTTATGATAATCTATTAAGCTCTACTTTTTAGATCTTCAGGAGAACAAAAGTTGATCTTTGGAGCTTAGGTCTTTAGATCTTCAGAAGAGTTACACTATTTAAAACTTCAGAGTTTTAGTCTTTTGATCTTCAAAGCTTTAAGAGAATTGTGTACTTCAAATTACTTTAGTACTTGGATATTTAGAGTTTTGGAGATTAAGTCTTTAGAGTTTGGTCAGTTTGAGAGCTTCGGTCTCCGACTTCAGAGCTAGAGAAATTGAGAGCTTAAGAGCTGCTGCCTTCAATTCTTTTAATCATCGACCTCTATTTATAGAGTTTCCATGGGCATGAGCCCAGTTGCTCTTGTGGCCAATATCTTATTTGGTCCAAAATTTCACAATGTGCTCAAACTGTATTGGACTTTGTATTCGAGCGACTTTAATTAATCGATTGATCCAATTTATAATTTAAGCCCATTCAGGCACTATTCAAATCAATCGATCGTGATCTAGACTTAATCACCGTTTATTTCGACAAGCCTATCTCATGATTAGATGGTCAAAGAGAATACATGAGCCATTTTTTTAGTTTACCGTTTATTTGTCTCTAATTTTTAATTCAGGGACACTATAAATCTTAATTGGACCTAAATTTTAATGTAATTGGCTTTTATTGTAATAACACATCAACTTGTGATTAGTCAAATTTTTTCATTCAACAACAAGTATTTAATAAAAGATCGAAGTTAAACTTACTTGTCTTGAGATCTATGGATCAAATTGAAACAAAACTTAAACTTTAAGGGTAAAATGTCAACATTCTAAAATATATAGAATAAATTGAAATCAAAGTCAAAAATTAAGAATTATAATATTTTGAAATTTCATAATCAAATAAAAATTAAATCCAAAACTATGGACCATTTTTTTATTTTAAATTTTAACACAATAATAATAAAAAAGAGCACAGAATCCTCGCGATTGAACGTTTGGGAATAAACACTTAACTAGGTCCAAATCAAATAAGTTTGGGTCCAAAAAGCCCAAACGAACCCATGTCTAAGGAACAAATCCGCAAAAAACCAAGCCTAACAAGCCTACCAAGCCCATACAACACTAGGAGGAAAATGATCATTTAAATTTCTATTTGAATACTTAAAAATGTCCGTATATAATTTGCTCGAACACCTAAAATATACAAGATTTAACAATTTCTATAGGTTAGATAGATTCACCAGTTGGAAATGACTAGGGACTTTTCGCCATAGTAAAAAAGTAAAACTATTGCGAGAAAAAGGTAGTAGTTTGTCCCATATTATAATTTGATTTGAGTTTTTATACACAAGTTTGTTAGAGAACTTCTAAATTGTGGTTGTAGTGGAAGTAGAAATTTCTCCAATTATTTGGTTTTTTTTGTTTTATTTTTTAAATTTAAGTCTATTTCATCCACATTTCTTACAATGACTTGCATATTTTTTTTTTAAAGTTCAATGGTTGAATTTTTAGCTAAATTCTAAAAACAAAAATAACTTTTTGAAAGCTATTTTTTTAGTTCTCAAAATTTAGCTTATTTTTTAAACCATTGATAAAAAGTAGATAACAAACAAAGAAATTTGAAAGTAGAAATAATATTTATAGGCTTAATTTTAAAAACAAAATAGTTATCAAACAGACATAAAATTTTTCTTTTCTAATTTCTCAATATGGGTAGAAGTATATATTATAAGTTTATATTTCAAACTCTCTAAAAAAAACCAAAATTTAAAATTATGAAACTAGAAACCAAACCCTTAGGAAATAAAACGTAAATATTATAAAAGTTTTGGCTTCAAAATTAAAATACATGATTATATAATATTATTCAACTAAAAAAAAAGAAAAAGAAAAAGAAAAAAAGAAAAACGATTCCGGAACGGAAACCCTAGATGGACACGACCTAGCTATAAAAGTAAACCATTCTTCTCCCCAAACCCTTGTTATTCCAATTCGGCCGTGTGCCTCTGCAACCAAGCCTCTCAACCATGCAGATCTTCGTGAAAACTCTAACGGGTAAGACCATCACTCTCGAAGTCGAGAGCTCCGACACCATCGACAATGTCAAGGCCAAGATCCAGGACAAGGAGGGAATCCCCCCGGACCAGCAGCGTTTGATTTTCGCCGGAAAGCAGCTTGAGGACGGCCGAACCCTTGCCGACTACAACATCCAGAAGGAATCCACTCTCCACCTTGTGCTTCGTCTCAGGGGAGGCGCCAAGAAGCGTAAGAAGAAGACCTACACCAAACCTAAGAAGATCAAGCACAAGCATAAGAAGGTCAAGCTCGCCGTCCTCCAGTTCTACAAGGTCGATGACTCTGGAAAGGTGCAGAGGCTTAGGAAGGAGTGCCCTAACGCCGAGTGCGGCGCTGGAACTTTTATGGCCAACCACTTTGACCGCCACTACTGCGGGAAATGTGGATTGACCTACGTTTACAACAAAGCTGGTGGTGATTAGGTTTTATCTGTTGTTTTTCATCATGTTTTCGTTTTATCTAAATGTTTTATGTCGTTGAATTTATCTAGAATTGCTGCTCCAGCTTGTGGAGTTTAGTTCTTGACATGGATTTTGTTTTCTTAATGTCGATTTATTATCGTGTTCGTTAAGATCCACATACTTAGCCAGTGTTTTTGAGATTATTATCCTTGAAATAACTGTTAAATTTTGGTTTATGGTTTAATAGATTATGTGCTTCTAGGAAACCATATATTTTTGCGCTGAGGAGTCTACTTCCTTTTATATTCTGTACCATTGGTGAGTTTCTGATTTGATAGTGCTTAGATCTGGCGTATTTTTATTCATATTCTCTGCTTTTATGTGTATTTTCATTCATGAAAGACCATTTATGTTCTATATTCCCTCTTGTGGTTCCTATTATTATGTATCCAGGATTAAGTAATCATTTCATGTATGTTCTATAGTTTGAAGCAATACTTGAATATGATATTGTATGTTTCATGTTCTATATTATATTTTATTGTAGTTCATTTGTATATTCTATGTTCTATGGTTAAAGTATTGTCTTCTTAAATCTCATTTGAAGAAATATTTGAATAATGGTAGTCTTCCAAAATCCCAGGTATTAACGTTTTTTACTTATTAAAACAACTCCTCCTGCTTCAAGAACCATAGCATTAGCTAAACATGTTTGGACAGAACTCTTTTAGTTACCATTGTTTTAATTGGGTACAAAGTTAATAAATTGCTAAGTTTCCCTCTTTTGTTTCTTTGCTGACTAATTAATGTTTGATGAGATTCTTGGTTTAGCTGTGTACTGCCCTAACAGTGGTTTAGGTTTATCTGAGTTCAATTAAGGTCCGTGAACGTGATTATCTGTATAATTTGTTTGCTCCATAACTATTATTTAAGAACTGTAAACAAATTGTTTGTATGATATCGGTAATACCGATGTTCTGGTGTTGATTTCTTTGGCAAAACAAGATATCTTAATATTAATTCCTTTTTCTTTCATTATTTATCGTTGATGGAGTCAAGTTATAACTTGCATCCCTCTTTTGTATAATTGTTTTGGTTTTCGGGTTATTGCAGTTTATGATGTCTTGAATTTTTGAATTGCAGTTTCTGTTCTGTTTTGAGTCGTGAGTAAAAAGTGATCTATTTGTGAAATGGTTTGGGGGGTGATCATTTACTTTTGTTCAATACACCGACACACATGCATTCTATCCCGTTTGCTTACTGAAACTGATGTGGTAAATGCTCAATCGGTACGTGTTGGTGTTTTCTTTGATCTTATGATAGGCTTGTTTATGAACTTACTGTTTCTTTGATCTTTGATCTTTTGGAATCTGGTTTTTAAACTTCGCATGTTTTGATATGTGGTTTGATCGTTCTTTAATTTTGGATTACTACCTTACAATGTGCCATGAGATTTGGTTTAAACGTCTATATGATTTGTCCAGCTATGGGACTGGTATGGGGATGTTTATGAATTGCTTTGCTTAATCTCTGGTTTCGATTTTGAATGGATGGAGTAAAATCCCAATGCAGAAATTGTCATGTTTTATGCTCCTATGATGACACTTGCAACACTTTCTCGATGCTTTTTAAGTTACAATAAGAGAATTATTCTTAGCCTACTCTACCCACAGAGCATGGAATCTTATTTCGACCTATCCAAACCTTACGCTTTATCCTGTAACCTCATTTCTAATGTGAATGTTGGTAACCTAATTCATGCACAAATAAACATTTTTTTAAATTTTTTGTAGAATCATCATTTTAGAAGTATGGTAAGAAAAATGTGTTTTCTTATGTCTTATGTCATATGTATAAAGCAAATGTAAAAAGAAAGGTGAAGTTAGAAGCTGCTATAATACAAATAAACGTTGATCGTGTGGCTCTGCTCTTTATGCGATGGTTTTTAAATTCTTAGACAACCTTTCAGAAAAGTTTGGGACAAACCATTTGGTTTATAGTTTTTGAAAATTAATTTTTTATAATATATATATATATATATATATTAATTTCTTACTATAGTTTGTCGTTTTTAGGTAATAGAGTTGGATTCTTAGTCAAATTTTAAAAATGAAATGAGTTTTTTAAAATTATTTTTTGAGTTTTCAAAACTTGACTTGTTTGTTTAGAACATTCATAGAAAATAGATAACAAACAAAAAGTTAAAGTTACTTAGATGTTTACAGGTTTATTATTATTGTTGTTATTTTTAATTTTGAATCTCTTAATAGGTTTCAAAATGTTACATATTTAGTAAGTTTTGAATTTGGTTATAGATTAAAAATCGATAAAAGAATTATGATTAATTGAGGTTTACTGTCTTTATCACTTTTAAAACTAAATTTAGAATTTCATTTCATAATTATTTTTAATTAATGAATAGAAATTAACGTCAATGATCGGCAATGAGAATTTAATGAAAAATTAAGGTTAAAAATATAAAATCTTGGAATTTAAAGATCAAATTGAAACAAAATTCAAATCTCAAGGGTAAAATTATAATATTTTGAAATTTAGTGACTAAATTGAAACAAAATTAAATACGAGACAAAATAGAAACTAGAGTCAAAATCTAATAACTAAAAATGTGTTATTCCCTTTATTTTTTTCTAAAAATCAAATGGTTGTCGAGCAAATTGATGGAGCCTAAGAGATAAAAGGAGAGGAGAGAGAGTCTCCCATTGTCTTAGTTTTCAAAATGAACTTATTTTGAGAAGCAGAGATGTCATAGTAGAGAAATGTAATTGAATGAATAAAAAGTAGAATAACTAGTAGATTAGTAGCATAATCTACTATGATAAGCAGTATGTAAGCCAATGGAATGAGGAAAATGGTGTAAGAGGGATTGATTACCACCATTTTAACCCTTTACAGTTGGAGAAAGACAGAGATTCTAAAATGCCTGTTTTCCCAATTGCAAAGCAATAAGTATTCCAACCAGACATCATGGTAAAAACTCTGTGCACTTTCACTTTCATCAGTAAAAACACACCAATCTCTTCTGCAGCTGTTGGTTGGAAAAATTGAAGGAGAAAAAATGACAGATGAAACAAACAAGTACCACTCATCCCACTTCATTGAACTTTGAACTCTGAACCCAACTTCCCAAAACTCTTCCCAAGTTTTTTTCAGCATTTAACAACTCCTTACATTTAAACTTTAATGCCAAACTCCTTCATAACATTTCAATCTCACAACATATCTGCTATAAATTTGGACTTTGCTTTCTTACATCTCTTCTCTATCCTTCAACCCTACAAACACACTGTGATTTGTTTGTTTTTTGTTACAATAAAACAATGAACAATCTCTTTGAATTGCCTGAAAAGATTTGTTATGTGCAATGTGGAATCTGTACCACCATTTTGTTGGTAAGTTGTGTTCTTCTCATTGTTATTGACTTTCAATCCATGTGAATGATTCTCCATGTTTTTTGGTCTTTACTTTCGCCTTCAAACGTAGGTTAGCGTTCCGTGTAGCAGCTTGTCGACGGCGGTGACTGTGACGTGTGGCCACTGCTCGAGCCTCCTTTCTGTTAACATGATGAAAGCCAATTTGGTTCCTCTTCATTTTCTGTCTTCTTTATCTTGCAATGTGGTATTTGGAGATTTTTTCTTTCCATTCTCTCTTCTTGAATTCTGATTCAATGTTCATTATTTTCTTTGCTGTTAAAGTTAAAAATTTTCTTTTGTTTTGCTTCCCTTTGTTCTTTCAGCCTAAAGAAGCTTGTAGAGAAATGAATTCGGGGAAGTTCTTTGACAGTTTCAAAAGATCAAAATTGAAATTTTCTGAGTATGAAGTTGAAGAAGGCTTGATTCCTGTGACACCTCCTTTTGTAAACAAGCGTAAGAACATTAGCAAGCAATTAGACTTGCAACAATAAAATGATCAAATATGAAAAGTTTTAACTTTGTAAATTTTGTTTCATTGAATTATCATTTGAAGCTCCTGAGAAAAGACAGCGTGCTCCATCAGCATACAACTGTTTCATCAAGTAAGATATCAAAGTTTCATACTTCATACTGTTCTTTTAATGAGTCTGATGATTCTTTAAGAGATTACTTTTGAGTGAAAATACTTCAAGAAGCACTTTTAGGAGTGTTTCTTCTAAAAAGAAGTTCTCAATCTAATCTGTTTCTGTTTGGGACAGGGATGAAATCAGAAGACTCAAAGCTCAAAATCCTGAAATGACTCACAAGGAAGCCTTTAGAACAGCAGCAAAAAATGTAAGCAACATTCTTCAGTATCTAATTAAAAGCAATATGTTTTTTTAATCTAAAACTGATTTTGATTTTTCAGTGGGCAAATTTCCCTCCAATTCATGAAAAAGAAGACACAATGGGCTGTAATGAGGAAAATGGGACTTGGAACACTCAAATTCCTGAGGTAAAAATGCTAACTTTGGGATCAAAAGTTACTATATTCAATTAACTCTTCAAACCCATTACACAAAATGGAAAAAGTTGCATGAATCTTTATCAGTAATAATTATAATTTGACTTTTGAAGCAAAACACACTAATGATCATTCATAATAATATCTGAGAAATTGCTCCTTTTCCAAAGCCAATCAACTTCTCAAAGTTGAACAACCCCAAGACAAATTTATGAGACTGCCATTAAAAGGGTATGAACATTGAGTGCAAAGCTCATAATATTGAAGAATTTGGGCAGTTTTTATGGCAATTTTAAGCAACTGACTTGGTGACACATTATATGATGAGTTTGTGTTTTGAAAAAATTTTCAGGTCCACAAGGATGGAAAGTGTTTCCCAAGGCATTCATTTTTGACATAACTCACCATTTCAGTGAAGTCATCAGTCTGCTTTGTTGCTTCATTTGGGAAAAAGGGCTCAAAATTTGGATGTCTTAAAAAGGGTAGATGCCATTGGGAATGAAAGTTTCTTCTGTTCTTTAGTTTCTCAGTTGATTAACTGTCTTGAAAATTTGGATTTTTATGGAATCTTCTTCATGTCTGTTTGTATTTCCTTTAGTAAATGAGCCTTTTGAACGTTGAAACTTTGTAGAGAATTCATGGGGAAGAGATTTATCTCTTGGCTTTTCTTTTGGGAAAGACAAAGCAACTGGTTGCAAAGTTTCCTTGCATTTCCACTATTGAAAAAGGAGGAAAAAAAAAGTTTTAAAGCAATACATGGCTATGGCTGCACATCTGAACAATATTTGAGCTTATACTACACTCATCTTACAGTTATCCAATTATAATTTGCCACACGATAAATTGTATTTTTCTTTAAAAATGTTTTAAAATATTTTGTGTATATAATTATAGTGGTATCTATATTGACTACACTCAAATATTGCTCTATTTCATATAAGTTATAACATTTGTTAACAGAAAAAGTATTTAAGTCATAAACTTGATAAAAAAGTTTATCACCATATCTTGGAATGCATGCAAACGATATAATTCTTAGGTTAAAATACCATTTTGGTTGATGTGCTTTTAAGTTTTTTCAATTTTAATTTTCACACTTACAAATGTTCTATTATAATCTCTGTACTTTCAATAAATTTTAAAATTAATTTTCGAAATTGGTTCAATAATATAATAAACCCCGAATATATAGAAAGATAAACGATAACGAAGATACAAGATAAACCAGGTGTTCGAGATATGTGGACCCTCCCTAATCTTGAGATACTCTCAAGACCTATTCCATATTTCAAAATATTGTTTCCCTTCTCAATTCTCTAGTAGAGATCTATAACCAATTACTTAGCTAATTACTAATATATCCCTAGTATCTCTCTAATACCATTCATATCATAATAACAACAATTTTATTGCAAGCAAATAGAATTTGTGAATATATTCCCAAAACTTATAATAAAAATGCTTGTAGATGTTTTTTATCGAAAAAAACAATGAAAATATCTTAGTATAACAAATTTTGAACAAATTGTAAAATACATAAACCTAATTCTTTAATTATTAGATATAGTGTTATACCTAATGTGAAATATATTAAGCGATTTTTTTTATTTTAAAAAAAGTAATAATGATAGAATATCATTTTTTAAAAAGCTGTCTACATTATTATTTATTATTTATTATTTTCTTTTGTCATACTTGCAAAAACAAAAAGCTCTCGCAATATCTCAAACATGAAAATTGTTTTGTTTATACTGCCCATTAAAAATACTCATTTCCACTAGCTATTAAAATTTGAGCTTGGTTGATTAATGGAGTTCACTTGTTAAAAAGAAAAAAGAAAAAAAAAACCATCTCCAAGAAATTGTAAAAATTTGGTAATAAAGAGAGAAAATCTTCTCTATTTCAAGTCAAATGTTCAGAATTGGTTGTTCTTAGATGAATTTGTTTGGAAGATCTTAAATACATTTATTTATATGTTTCCACAATACCATATTTTTTAAAGCTATGATTGGATAATATTTTCTAAACTTGAGAATGTGACCAAGAGAAGTTGTGTTTGTGGAGGATTAATAATTATTATTTTTTAAAAATTATACATTTATTTTGAAAAATACTTCCACAACATGTGATATGCAATTAGGGGTGTTCGTGGATTGGGTTGGGTTAAAGAACTTTTTAGACCAAATTTAATTGTTTTGTTTGTTAATTTCTTCAACCCAAATAATTATTATTAAAAAATGAACCAAACCCATGAGTTATTTATTTAAATTTATGTTATAAAAAGAAATAAGGTGTTAAAACGAAAAAAATTGATTTAATTATTTTCATATATTGAATTAAGATTTAAACATAATTTCTATTTATATAATGAATTTTTTCTTTCTAAAGTGCTAAAAAATTATTTTTAGAAGTTATTGGAGAATAAATTATCTGAAAAATAAAACTTAAATAAATATATGTATATATAACTGTATCATAAGTTTATATATATATATATATATATATATATATTAAAGTTAACAATAAGCTTGAGTTGGTTATTTTAGGTGAACCCATGAACTAACCCAACTCACAAAATCTTCATTATTTGAACCCAACCCAACCCATGCGATTTGAGTTGAATTATCAACTCATTTAAGTTGGGTCATTAGGTTTTTTGAACACCTCTACATGCGATTCACCACTATTTTTATATATCCTATTTATTATTTTGAAAGAAATATCAATTAATATCCTTAAATTTTGATTTATTTCGACACAATAATTTTATTAATTAAAGTTCTAAACTTAGATGGTCAAAATTTTCAAATAAAAGAAATGTTGAGGTAGCGAAGTAACAAAGAATGTAGTATATTAAAGCTAAATTATAATAAATACTATTCTTCAACTTGGTCATTTGATTAAAAAGTATCCATATACTTTCAAAAGTTATAATACTTTCCATTTCAAAACTACAATTGGAATAAAATTTCTTTAGTTTTTTTTTTAATCAAGACTTAGAATTATATAGTGGTGATCTAAAATAATGTGGTACTCTAAATTTTCATTATAGGTCACTGCAACATTATTTCATATCTCAATTTTTATTTAAAATTTTAAAAAGTTTCTACTCGAAGGGACTGTTTGGATCATAAATATTGTTTCATGGATATAGATGTTAAATATTTAAAATTTAAATGTCTGAAAATTAATGTATGTACTTCGATTGCAGAACAATTAATGTTAGGAAGTTAAATAAATGAGTTTGATTTACCAAATTTGAACATAGAAATTAAAATTAAATAATTATTTAATCAAGGTAAAAAAACAAGTAATATAATTACAATTAAATTTATTTATTTAATATATTGTTATATTGATTAATTATTTAATCATTTAAAATATCAATAAATGAATGTTTTTCCATTAAACATTATTTCAATTGTTTTGTTTAATTAATAAAACTAATTAAATAAATATAAATTAATTAAAATATTAATAATTAATAATAAATTTTTATATTCAATAATTAAGATGACATAAAATATCCATGATAATAATATACTGAATATTTGTCGTGGGTGTGAGTGTGTCAATACTCAATTGTTTGAAGATTGATGGCATGATGTTTATACTCACCCCAAGATCACATAGTGCTTGGCCACTATAGACCCCTCCAATTGAGCATGGTATCGTGAAAATTCCTAGGTCGCATATTTTTTGTAGGATCATAGCATTTGTCAGTATTCACTAAAGACCATGAACTCTTCTTACCACAAATATATTTTTGTGTCCATAGATTTAGATAGTAAACATATTTTTTATTTTTTATTTTTATTCTTTTAACGTGATTTATGTGATTTTTTTTTTCTTTTTAACGAGTTTTATTGTGTTTTTTTAATTTTGTTTTGTGATTTATTTGATTTTCCCCTCTAAACGTGATCAAGAGTTTTATTGTACTTATTTTTTCATATCCCTTTTAGATTTTAGATTTTGATAGTATATAGATTTTTTTATATATTTGTTTTCTTAATATGATTTTTATGATGTTTTTATTTTATTTCTTTTAACCTGATTTAAAGTTTTAAATTTTATTTTTTTCCCTTTTAACATGATTTATAGTTTTATTGTACTTCTTTAATTTTATTTCATACCCTCTTTTAGATTTTAGGTTTAGATTGAATTTTTATTTATATTTATATTTTCTAGACCTAGAAGATATACTTAAAACATAACCATTAAAATTTTCTTAAACAAGAAGAAAAGAAAAGAGAATATGGTATTATTAACAAATTTTAAAATGAAAATAAATATATTTGAATGCCACAACAGAATTTGTACAATCTCTACACAAGAAAGGAAGCAAAAATGTTGGGGAGAGAGAATTACAAAATTCTAAAAAAACAAAAGAAAAGGGAGTGGAGATACCTCACGGATATGAGACTTTAAATCTAGCTAGTTATAGATAAAATTTTTGAATTTATTTTAAATCAAATTGTATTAATGTGATATAACATTAGATATAAAAAGATAAAATGTGATTTAAAGAAAATATTATTATTTAACAAATAAAATAGGGAATAAGATATATTTTTTAATTACCAATAATTGCCAAAAAAAAAAAAAAAGGGAATTTTAAAAAATTGAACAAAAAGATAGGGAACTGAATTTAAGTGTAATGGACCATGGTTAAAAAAAATAGAGAGTTTGTTTTTTATTTCAATGTAGGAGTGAAAAAAAAAATCAAACAATTTTATTTGATAATTTAAATTAGGATATGTTAGGATATGAATGTATATATGTTTTTGCAGGTCTATGAGATTTGAACTTTTTTCCAAATCCTATAAAACAAACGATAATAATATTAAATTAAGACGTGACTCGTGAGGGTATTTTTGATAGTTTGTGTATGACAACGTTTCCAGAGCAAATTTTTATAATTTAATCTATTTAAAGAAAGTGTCAGTAAAATAATAATAATAATAATAATAATAGTAAGAGAAACTCATCGCGTTAGTTTCTCTTTGCGAGAAAACTAAAAAATCTCCAACAAATTAAATCAATGAATTGCAGAAATCTTGTGTTGGCAATTCCCCATAATTGGCTAGATGATTTCAGACTTATCCATGGCTGCAATAAACAATAATCGTAATCACATTAACATATACATATAAAAATTAATGAATAAATTTGAGAAAGAGAGAATTATGAATTTGCAGAAAGAGATCAAATTACTGTTATAGTTTAAAAGCTTCTCGATGAGATCCACATGAGTCATAAGCATCCTCCGACAACAGTACCGTACTAACCCTAACATATCCAATGCCTCCCTGCATTTCCACAATTAATTGCTACTACGTTTTCAATTTAGTTTCAGAAATTAGGGCACAAATTAGGGAGGAGGAGAAGGAAGAAGAAGAAGAAGAAGAAATGGAGATCGTGTCTTACCCTTCGGGATAGTCTGCTTGTAGAAGCTCGAGATAAGTGTCCCATTTGTTACCGATCACCTGAAATTAAATTATACAGAATTCTTCTTATTTAAAACAGAGAAGCGGCAAGAATTTCGAAGCGGAATTTGAAGTGTACCTTGCCGCAAGTGAAGCACCGCACCGGAATTATCATCTTCTTTTTCTTTTCTTCTTCTTGTCTGCAATTTCGATTCTACCATATTTTGAACCCAATTTGGAGGCTTCCAATTCGGAAACTAATTTAGACTCCGCCCTTTCATTACCCTAACAAACTTGGCCCTAACTGGGCCCTTTGTTTGGTTAATCCTTTGAAACTTTAAAATTCGCAAATGAAGCTGATCTATACAAACACCATTCATAGCGGACACTCAAGGTACCTCAAGACCGAGTATAGATCTAAATTTTTAGAGAGAAACGTGAAGAGAAAAATGAAATATCATGTACCAATTTTCCTCCCACTTAGTGTTTTACCTAAGATTAATTAACTTAGGAAAATCCGAGCTATTGATTTTGATTAAGTGATTGTTTAATTTGTTCAAAAACAACACTTGCTTTGGATTTAAATAATTTTGATTAAGGTCTATTAAACACTTTAATAAACTTTTAATAAACTTTAATCAAACATTGCATGCTTGTAACAAATCTATCTAATTCAAACAAATTAAAATTATACATAGCATGTTATTGACCTACTTAGTAATCTATAACATTTATAAGTTACCTAAGGTAGATTCATGTTTTATGCCAACTCATTTCATTACTAACATATAACAATTATAATATGGTAATGAAATAAATAACAATCATCCATACATACATTCAACCATATATTATAACACTTCTAATATAAATGATGCAGGGATATGTTATTAATGCATGCATGCATATATTATAAGATTTATATTATATGATGCATGAACATGCTATAAAGTAAATCATGCAACTAGATATATTATAACATTTATAATATAACATGATGCATGAAATTAAATGCATAACTTATGGTGAGATTTTATACTATATGACATACATTATGACATATATATCACATGCATAATTTAAAAGCAGTTAACGAATCGGGATTGAACACCTAAAAGAAATAGAAATAATAATTATTAAAAAAATATCCATCTGGTTCGAAACAGGTGAATCAGGCCTTAAACCAGACCCCGAACTGGTCTAGATAAACCCAAAAACCTTGAACCGGAGAACCCACGAACCGAACCGAATTAGCAGATCACAAAGCACATGCGAACCAGAGCTGAACCGCGTGAATTCTCTATCTCGGAGCGTCGCGATGTCGTGCCTTAGTGTCGCAACACTTCGAAGAATTTCTTCGTCAACCGCATTACAGTTGCAACGCTAGGGCACAACGTCGCGACGTTGCAATATAGTCGCTCACTGTACTGCTTCAAAACTTCACTGAATTTTGCCTCGATATCTCCAAAATTTGGTCAGAAACTTCACGAATGACTCAACAACAAATATTATAGACTCGATTGCAAATTAATGTCTAAAAAACACAGGGCCTTATAATTTTCTTTTTTTTTTTTTGTAAATTAAATCGATAAATCTATACTACCCAATCTCGAAACATCCATTAACGCTAACCATATTCAACATAGAATTCATCATATGAATCAAGAATGCTAAATCCCACCATTACTGTAAAAAAACATTCTGGAAAAATTGGGACCAAAATCAAAAACTCTGATACCAATTAAAGGAACCTAGTTAAAGGTCCATAAGCGAAAGTGGATCCTTCAAATTTTCTAA